>NC_141993.1:27821918-28159418 GCF_049901715.1 Pseudonaja textilis
TTTGAGTATGTATGCCTGAATATATAGTGATCTTTTCATTGTGGGTATATGTTTTTAACCTACTGTGTTATTTCAGAGGTCTGGATAAGTTTAAAATATGTTGCTTTCCTCCTTTGTTTCATAAGTGAACTCAGTTTTTGAACATACACAGTTCATGCCCCACAAAAGCATAGACAACTTTTGGGCAGTTGGAGATTTTCTGCTGACAATATGTAGTCTTATATGTGTTGCAACATATCAACAGTACAGAAAAAAAAATCCCTAGAATGGGATTAGAGATGATGATGATGAACGTGGGATAGGCAGATGTTTGATGGTATTAAAGGCATTGTCAGAGGATGTAAGCTGTTCAGTGGAAGGATTTAAACAAATTTACTACCAGTTCTGTGGGTGTGGCTTGGTGGGTGTGGCAGGGGAAGGATACTGTAAAATCTCCATTCTCTCCACACCCCACTAATCTGCTTTCCAGTTCCGTATCCCTGTGCAGGGCAACAAAAGAAGACCCAGCTGATCAGCTGGGACTCAGGAGGCAGAGAATAGATGGGGCCAGTCAGAGGTGGTATTTGCCGGTTCTCCAAACTACTCAAACTACTCAAAATGTCCACTACTGGTTCTCCAGAACTGGTCAGAACCTACTGAATACCACCTCTGAAACTGTTCCAAGTAAAGCTGCCCTTCTGCAATTGACTGATGGTGATTTTATATTGACAAAATGGTAACGGTGTTCAAGTGGTCCTCCATATGTTTTGGGATTACCCTAATGGAAGGGTGGAAACAAATGGTGGACATAGCCAGGGGTGGGATTCTACCGGTTCTGTCCACCTCTGTAGAACAGGTAGTTCTGAAGAGCAGCAGACACAGAGCATACATAGAACCAGTTCTAGGTCTGCTGCTGTTTTGACCCACCTGTTCGCCGGGGTTCTTACCTGACCTTTATTTCCTGCTTTTTCAACCGCAGCTGCAGGAAAAAAGGGCTTTTCCAACTGCTGCGCCCTTGCACGCAGCACTGCTCAGCTGTCCAGGCAGCTTAGCAGGTCATAACTTGCAACAGAACTGGTAGTTATACTGGTCAGATCCCATCCCCGGACATAGCATTAGATAAAATCACTTGCTATGACTTTTTGTGGTAAGTTATATTCCATTTTATTTCTAAGTCTGATTTGTTTAGATTGAGTTTAGAGGAAGATTGGCTCCACCATGGCATATAATTTTTTCAGATCGTCCTTAATCTCTTATTCTGTTGGATCTATTTCTTCAAAGTTGGAGATGGCTTAAGCCTCCCCTGACTCTGTGTGTGATTACCATGATCAGGCTTCTAGATGTCTTAAAGTCTATCCCTAAAAAAAATGAAAAATAAAAAAGACACTACAAGAAGTGTAACCCTCTAAGCCATGTTTTTAAATCAAAGATTATTGTTTCCTAATTATCTGGAAAATCTGATAGTGTGCTACCAATTTTCTGTTTCCTTGGAGTGGCCACTCACTGACTCAGTTCTGTCCTATGGACATCCTATCTACTATCATCACTACCAGAGTACCAGAAATTTCTAGAAGAAAGTCAGCTAGATCTCATGTGCTGACTCAAAATTTTGATCAATAAAATTTTTAACTGAAAAAGTGGACTTCTTCTTCCAATAACATATAGTAAAATGTCTATGCTGTTGGCAACATTCCCTGGTGTGAATCTTATTGGTAACTCAGTGATGAGTTGCTAGCTAAATTTTCTCCATCACCTTTTTGTGTTTTGGTTTAATCTCAATTTATAGCATTCAGTCTCTGGTTTCATTGCAGATTTGCTCCATTCAAAGAGATCTACAGAAGCTCTGGCACCATTTTTTACTTGCCCCTAGTATTAAAATATCACATCCAAAAATGTTTTGCCCACTGTGGACAAAATCGATTGGTGCTATACTCTTGTTGTGATTACGGTATGGGAACATAAATTCAGAGCGGTAATTGCCAACCATCAATCGATAATCCTAAACCTAATTCATTTGGCAGGGAAAAAAAGCATGAGACAGCCAAAATAAGCAGATGTAATCCATTGGTGCATGAAATTCAGGGAAGAGTAAAAACTTGCAAAAAAAGAAACAAAAGTACAAAGGGAGAAAGCTTCCGTAATTCAAAACACTGCTCACTACCCATAAAGTCCTACATGGCATGAAGCCTAGTTACCTGAAGGACCACCTGCCTCCCAACCCAGTATCTGCCCGGGGTTGACAGGTTACATTGATTAAACAGGCCACCTATCAGGATCCCAGAAGTGTGACTTCTCTGAAGCAGTGCCATCCCTTTGAAATGAGTCTTCCTCACCCTTCAAATTCAAGCAGCTATCGCTCTTACAGTTTTTTGAAAGGCCTTAAGGATCTCGCTCTTCACCCAGACCTTGAAGAGGACAATCGATGGCCCTTTCTTCCTCTCTGTTTCCTTCTGGGTTGTTTTTTGTTTTGTTTTCTTTTTCTTTGCCATTATCGCTGCCTTGCCTTGTGCTGTTTTCATGTTTTGCATTGTTCTCTGTTTTTTATAATGTTTTAACAATTGTAAACTGCCCAGAGTCTCTCTGAGTCAGGCAGCATATACTTTTAAGAGATTATTCTGGTTAGTTGCACAATCATCTGGATGTTAAGACTGGATTTGGTATGTGTGATGACCGGGGCGTGGCACAAAGGCAACACAGTCACATAATAAGAAGAGTCCCTTTAATACCTCCAGTTTTGCCCCCAATGTCCAGGTTACCTTTGGCTGGAGAAAAAACTCTCCCAAGAACAATCTTTAAGTGGAGGAAATTCAGTCCAAAAACAAAGTACATACAAACTGTAAATAAAAATCCACACAAACCACACTGCAGTAATTAATTTGACAGGGCAGGAGAAGGAATTCCAGACTTGAAAGGCCAGCTAAACACACACAGTTGGAAAGATGCCAGAAACCCAGATAAGCCTCAACAATAACAGATAACTCATGATTTTCTTCCAACAAGTTGCTATGCGCAACCTCCCTTTTTGAACACTGTGTTCCCAGCTGCAGCTAAAGAAGGGAATTGGGGCCCTTTCCTCCCCCATAAGCCATGCAACTCACGTCGCTCCCTTCTCCATTCCTCCCTGGGTGCCCTAGGATGAAGAGGGGGTGGGCCCTGAATTCCCTTCACCTTGCTTTATCTCTCCCCTGCTCTGCCCAGCTAGACTTTGCCCTTCCCCAGTTTCTTCCACAGCCAATGAAGCCACACTCCCACTCCCTGTCAACTGCTCGGCCTCCCCCTCAGAATCAGATTCTGACAGGGGCATGACAGGTATGTTTATCCATTTATCGAGACCTTATCCCAAAGGATTTGGGATAATTGCAAAAGGGTTTAATAATATTAGACAAATTGTAGGCCTTTTGCAATTGTGCAGCTTTACTTGGAACAGCCTATATTCTGCAACAACCTCTCTTATTATTATTAAATCCTTTTGTAATTGACTGTTATAATTTTGAAAATACATTATTGTCTTATATTAATAATTATATTAATAATGACTTCATTGTCATTATTGCCTAACCATGGAGCAGGACTGTATTACTATAACCCTTCTCATCTTTCCTATTACCCACTCCTATTGGTATCTTCTGACTATCACTTTGTTGGTTGTATCTTATCATTTATGATTTATCACTTGTATATATACTGTTTGTATCGGTAGTGGTATTCAGCCGGTTCGCACCGGATCGGGCGAACCGGTAGCATGGGTTGCTGAACCAGTAGTAAGTTCTGGCTGGCCATGCTCCCCACCCGATGCCCGCTTACCCACCCACTTGACGTTCGCCTAGGGTATTTCTTTTTTTCCCCTCCTGACAATCAGCTGTACATAGATCAGCTGTATCGGGATTCCCCTTGCTGAGGCCCAGGAAGGCAAAAAATGGAGGAAGGAGCTCAGCCTGCCCTCCATTCTTTGCTTTCCAGAGCCCCAGAGGAGCCTTAGGGGAGCAAAAATGTCCCCCAGAGGCTCCTCTGAGGCTAGGAAGCTCCCAAAAATGGGTGGGGGCAGCAAAAAAGCAAAAGAAAAAAAGCCACAGCCACCCAGTCACATGGCCACACCCACCAAGCCAAGCCTACAGAACCGGTAGTAAAAAAATTTGAATCCCACCACTGGTTTGTATGTATACTGAGAGTTTATGCATCGGGACAAATTCCTTGTGTGTCTAATCACACTTGGCCAATAAAGAATATTCTGTTCCATTAATATTAATATTATTACTTGTTATCCTCAAAGATCAATGATGAGATATATTTCCATGGCTAGCAACTGGCTCCAGCATGTCTCTATGGCTATCAATGACAAGTTGTT
Organism: Pseudonaja textilis; assembly: GCF_049901715.1. Taxonomy (NCBI): domain Eukaryota; kingdom Metazoa; phylum Chordata; class Lepidosauria; order Squamata; family Elapidae; genus Pseudonaja; species Pseudonaja textilis. Next base: position 27,826,243 of record NC_141993.1, read on the forward strand.
TTCATGAATGTTGCTGTCCTAAAATCTCCTTTTTCTAAGTGTGATCTAAAATAGGAAAAAATATAGTCACCCAGGCTTCATTTATTCATGGGTGGATGTTCAACATTTTCAGTCTAAGGAATACTTTATCTTGTCCAGGATCCCAAAAACTTCTGTGAAAAAGATCTGAAGTTTATAAGAGTTTCTGTTACCTGCTTAGTTTAAAAATGCCTGAGCTGACTAGCTTTTTTCCCCAGACTCAGTTATACACTGTGAAGTAAGCTATGACATATACACTTGATCTGGGAAAAACATTATAGTAATGTGCCAATAAACTGTGATTCTGTTGTCTTGATTTGATTTTCTTTCCTTGGTATTGTGTCAAGACTGCCTAAAGGATTATGAAAGATTAGAACTCTTGCCTAGGTTTCCCCTTGCTCCAAAAATAGAAGGCATTTTAAGCGTTAAGAGCCTGGGGTCAAACAAATTTTGGAGAATGTGCATGTTTTATAGATATTAGCAAAACCTTTACAGCAGCAGTAATAAAAATGGAAGTAAAAATGTATTTTGAGAAGGAGAGATTCTAATTAACAATATAAAGGCCAAATTCTCCAATAGGTTAATTCTATCTTAGGGTATCTAAACCTGTTGTATGAAATTCAGGCACAGGGTTGTTGTTTTTTTAACAAGCTATAGTTATCATTTGCACAAACTATAGGAGTGAGCTTTAAAAGCCAATCCTTTTAAAATAGAAAAAGAAAGGGCGGAATCGTGAGATAGAAAGGGTAGAACATTACTTGGACATTAATACACATTTTGCTGAATGATTGGAGCCAAAATATGCATTGCTTTGTTTTCTTTGACTGTTTACAAACACAAACAATATATTCCAGAAGAATATATTGGAAGGATATCAAGAATATCAAGGACAAGAATAGGGTATGGTAGATTCCTAGTTCCAATGTTCCTGTCAACCCTGAAGCTGACCTGACTGAAGCCATTTTGACCGTTTCAGTGTTGCTACACTGGAGCTGAGGGATAGGGAGGCGGGATTTGAGATAGAGGGGATTCTGTAGCCCAAACAAAATATTTTCTGTTGGGAATCAAGGACATTCTCATATCTGGTTGGAGGAAGGCGGAGTGATGCTACCCTGTGGCCAGACCACAATGTGATTGGATCATGTGACTGATGGTTTTGAGAAAGTAGAACCTCTTTTATTTTTAATTAGGTGAAAACCGTGGGAGTTTTCAGAGTCGGTTTTCACCAGATATGTGTCAATATGATGTTCCCAATAAAGCTATTCTTTGAGGAATCTACTTGCCTTGGAGTTTTGTTTGATATGGATCTATTGCTTGGAATCCAGACAGTTACATCTTTTCGGGCCCAGAGATCTGACACCAGCTTTTTCTGATGTTGGGAATCCAAAGCTAATGCAATGAGACAGAAGGTCCATTACACCCTAGGTGCCATGTCTCTCCAGCATTTCCCAAATGCATCCTTAAAGGAATAGGAACTTCTTCTGAAGAGTTAAAAATATGGATTCTTATCTCAGAATCCCCCTTTGAGCCCTAATTTGTAAACTGTTCCATGGTGATGCCTTCCTACCTATTTCCTATTGCTATGTTCTTATCATATCCTATGCTTATTTGCTGAAATCCTGAGATGTGGCATTTGGATTAATCTTGGCTTCTTTTTTGGGATTCTAACTTTGTGTGACAGCTCATCTCTACTTGAATCTCATGTGTGATTCTTAGTTTGGCTCCTGACCCTGCTGTGAGCTTTCTGCTTTACTGATTATCAACAGTCTAGCCCAGCCCAAGGCAGGTCTCTGTGGCTGAGAAAGAGCCCTCTTCCTTTCCAATTGAATTAATCAAATCACAGGGCAATCATTTAGAATGCAATTATAGAACAAGAACAGTTCCTGATGTTTTCATCTTATTCCATTTTTGAGTTAATGCCTAATCTACATTGTTCTGCCTATGTGGAAATTATCTTTTTTTAGTTGTAAACTGCAAATTTAAGTATAGTATATAAAATCATACATTGCAATGTCCTACCAGTCAATGAATACTTCAGCTTCAACCATAACAATACAAGAGCACACAACAGATACAAATTCAAGGTAAACTGCACCAAACTTGATTGCAGGAAATACGACTTCAGTAACACAGTGGTCAATGTCTGGAATACTCTACCTGACTCTGTGGTTTCTTCCCCAAACCCCCAAAACTTCAACCTTACACTGTCTACTATTGACCTCACCCCTTCCCTAAGAGATCTGTAGGGGGCGTGCATAAGTGCACCAATGTGCTTATCGTCCCTGTCCTATTGTTTCTTTTTATTTTTCTTATATGTATCCATTTCGTGTATTCATAACTATGTTATACTTATACCTGTTATCTTATAATTGCTTGACAAAATAAATAAATAAAAAATAAATTTATTTCAGTTTAAGAACGTAATTTGGTTACACCGAGCTTGGTTCAGATAAACAGGTAATATTAGCAAGTTCTGTAAAATACACCAATGAATATTTCAATGAATATCGAAAGAGATGTGTTTTTATAATCTCACCCAGAGCATCATGACTTGTCACTATGTATACTACAATAATTACATTCTGCACTCAAATTTTATTCATTTGTTTTCTTCTCTTCTTTTTTTGCCAGTGAAACTAGTGATGACAAGATTTCCTTAGTCAGTAGAAGTATTCTTTTTAATGTTCTTCTAACCCATATTTTTGAAAATCCCATCTTCTGTGATTTATCTAAGACCATTAACACATCTTCATCACTGCCAATCCCCATTTTTGGGGGGAGCACACACACAAAAAATCACAGATCTCAGCTGTTATCATAGAGTTAAAGATGTGTTTGCCAATCTAAAGGGGGAAAAAAACCATCTTTTGGGGGAAATTGCCCCAATGGTGGGACTATATTTTCATTTATAATTAAAGTAAAACATATGCATTCAAAGGAAGGCCTAAAATATTTTGCATTTCAAGGAAAATGGTATAGTCTTAAAATTAATCGCCAGCCCAAAGAGAAAGTTAGCCCAAGCAGAAACCTTCCCTGGGGAATCCTGACATTCATTTTCATTGCAGTGCTTCCTACCTCTCCTCCCGCCACTTCCAATGTAAAACGATACCAGTGTGAAATATGTACAGTGGAACTTTTAAAGCTCTGAACATGATTTGGAAATGTGCTTCAGATTTTCTACAAGAACACCAATTCTCTGCAATTCATTAAAACAGCCTTTTTTTTCTGAGCGAGCCTGCAAATGGTGCCGCTGCTTTAAAAGTTGGATTAATTTTAATGAATGGATTTCTTAAAGCAGCAGCACATTTGTTTTTAGGTTCATTCAAAAGCTTTAAAAAGTCAGATTGTTGTAATGAACAGCACAGAGGTGATTAACTCATGCTTGTGCAAGATCTAAAGCACTTTCTTGAAATATTTTTTGTTGAAGCGTGCATAGCTCTAAAACACAATCATTCCAAACCTTGATAAAATACATGATAAAATAACCGAGTATCAACATTTTTTTTTAAATGCCACATTTATAAGTGTAATGTACAGTATAATGTTTTCATTATACTGATTTTGAGCCTGGGTTCATAGAAATAAATTCATTTAGTTCAGGGAGAGCGACCTTTGAATAAATGGGCACCGAATTGCCTACCAGATTGAATTGCTTTGGGTTATTTGTTTCTTGCCTCAATCCCTTGGAATATTTTATGGTAAAAAGAAATTCAGATATTTGTACGTTAAGGGATAAAAAAAATACACTTTCAGCACTACAGTTTCTGGGACATATAACTGAAAAGTATAACTTTTATTGGTTCAAGCAGGCTCAGAGTAGGTTGTGCATGCAATGTCCAAGAATACATTCTTAAAATGAGTGGAATTTGGACTCATATTTGGAAAGATTTGAGCTTTTAAGGGGCAAAATGCCATTAAGTTCAAGAGCATTCATGGAGGGAAAGGTGTTCCCAAAATGTAGATGATGAGCACAATTGAACAAAACTTTGCCACTTTTACACACACACACACACACACGTATGTATGTATGAAATGGGTGTTCACATGTTCACACCCACTATCTCAACTTTTTTGACCTATCAACAAATGCCCTGCTTAAATCTCCCCATGGCTTGGGCATCTATTTTGTTCCCTACCACACCGCCATTCAAGAAATACAAAGGCAGCGGATTGAAAATGTTAGCCTCACCCCTATTGTGACAGCAAAAAAATGTTCATCTTTGCATCCCATTTTACAGTCATCACTGCTTGACAAATAAATGTTGAGATAATTACTAGTAGTATGGTGTTCACTATTATCTTAAATGTTAAATAATCTCTGTTAATATATTTTTGTCTTGGTGGGAAAGATAGGATGAACATGGGCATCACTGAAGAATCCTATTTATGGGGGATTCTCAGTCATCCAGATCATGGTTATCCCAAAAGTGCTTTTTCATGAGGCAACTGGGCTTTGTTTGTTTTTCCTTGAAGATGTTTCGCTTCTCATCCAAGAGGCTTCTTCAGTTCTGGATGAGAAGTGAGACGTCTTCAAGAAAAAAAATGAAGTCCAATTGCCTTTTGAAAAAGTACCTTTGGGACAATCTTATTTATGGTATATGTACAATATGGGGAAGCAACTACCTATAGTTTACGCTGTGTATTAGAATGTGTTACAAATGAGTGTTCGCTTCCCAGTTCTTAATTTCTAAAGCTGCACATCCTAAGCGTTTGTGAAATCTGGAAAACAAAGAGTGCAATTTTAGTGAGGAAGTTGGGGGGAAAGACTGAGATATGGCAGCTTTTGTTTTCTTTTGATTGTTTCTGAATTGAAGATTAAAAAGCTGGGTATTATATCTTCTTTTGCTACAAAGGTTATAGGAATTGTGTTATCCCAAATGGCTGGAATAAAGAATGGCTGGTATTTGCTATAACAATTGCACGCTGTAATTTCTGTTGTCTGAAATTAAAAATTGATTGGTCTAATCTCCCAGGGTAAAAATGCTATGAGGATGAGAGTAGTTGATCTGGAATAGTAGCTTATATCTGGTTTAGTATTTTGGACTTACAGGACTTATGCCATTGTCATCTGCTTCTCAGAATGATAATACATTGTATGAACTGGAGATTTTTGAAGCTACGAATTGTAGTTAACGTCGGGGGCGGGGCGGGGGCGGTGAGGCTTAAAGGCCAAGAATGGGTTGACTGAAAGTCCAAAGTGATTGAAGAAGATTTTTCAGGGTGGATGTTCATCATGTTTTAAATTAATTCCGCTGTGGTTCTTACGCTATACGTTTCTTTCCATTTCACATTTCAAAATGATGCCACATATTTTCAGCCACTGTGATAAGAATGAGCCTTGGGGGCTGCATGTCATTTATCCCTAATACTTATACATGCAGTTATTTATTTGATTTATTATTGTTATTATTTGCCATCTTTTTGGAGCCCTCCACTCCAACGGACTTTGGGCAATTTACAAATTCTGAAAGCGATTAAAAAGAGTTAGAAACATAAAACATGGACAGCTCAGGCTGAAACAACAATAGCAGTGACAAACCACACCAAGAGCCCTACAAATCTCAGAACTAAGATCAAATCCAGGACATTTTGGAATCCCTACAGGGAAGGTGCTGTCTGCATCTCTGGGTGATGCTATCTAAAGGCTGGTGCTTTTTGCTTGAACAAACTATAAAATTTACCCACATACATTTTAACATTTCCTATAGTATAATAGTATAGGGGACACAGTGGCTCAGTAGCTAAGATGCTGAACTTATTGATCAGAAAGGTCAGCAGTTTGGCGTTTCGAATCCCTAGCACCACATAACAGAGTGAGCTCCCATTACTTGTCCCAGCTTCTGCCAACCTAGCAGTTCGAAAGCATGTAAAAATGCAAGTAGAAAAATAGAAACCACTTTGGTGGGAAGGTAACAGCATTCCATGCGTCTTTGGCATGTATCTATGCCGGCCACATGACCACGGAGACGTCTTTGGACAGCGCTGGCTCTTTGGCTTTGTAATGGAGATGAACACCACCCGCTAGAGCTGGAAATGACTAGCATGTATGTGTGAGGGGAACCTTTACTTTATAGCTTAATATAGTCCAGAGCTTCTGTGGATCTTACAAGGAGTCCCTACTTATTGGATACATTTTAATAGTAAGTCAAAAGTCATTGACTTCTATTATTGCAACACAACCCTGAGAAGGTTTAATCTAAATATTTTTTTTACCTACATCGGGGAATGGTGATGGGGATAGTTAAGCAGACATTTCAATTGATTTTCCAAATCTTACTGGATGTGACCTCAAGGTATCATTGAAGGAAGATAAATAAATCAGACAATAGGAAATCTGATTTTGTTTTGCTTTGCTTCCAATGAGCTCCAGCCAACAGAGAGATTGCCAAAAGCTTGGAAAAGTAAGAACAAATAAAGGTCTTTTTTCATTATTTCTAAACGAATAGATTACATAGAAAGAAACTGTTATGTCCTGAGGACTCAAGGAGTTCTCACTCAGGTCCACTCACTTTATGTGGGCGTTATTCCCCCATTCCCATTGGTTGGTTCTCCCCAGCAGCCAGCTATAAAAGCAGGCTGCAGGGTCCAACCGCTTGCTGATTGCTGCGAGCCAGTTCCAGGCTTGGCAAGCGCGGTCAGCCCTTTATTTGTAAAATAAAGTATTGTTGCACTCATGCTCTGGTTCAGCCTCTCATTGCTCAAACTTAACACTGGCGACGAGGATGGGATGGCTACCAGAAGCACCTTGCAACCGCTGAGTCACTAGCCACCGATCCGCAGCCCAGAGAGAGCGATCGGCTGGCGATAAGGGAAACGCTGATCGGCAGCCAGAGAGAGTGGTCAGCCAACAAAACGAGCGATCAAAAAGAGCAAACGCTGATCCGCAGCCAGAGAAAGCGGTCTGATTCAAAAGTTAGAAGCGTCTGTAGCCGCTTGTTAGCCCGCTACAGGAAAGTGAAGCGCTGCGAGTGCAGCCGCTCTGTATTGGCGCGAAATTCAAGCGGGTGTCATTTGAATTTCGAGCCAGTAGGAGACACAGCACAGCGCTGTAGGAAGTCACTAACGCCCACTTTTTGGCGCGAATCAAGACACCTCCAACGGCTAGCAGCCAACGTAGTAACCCAGAGAGAGAAAGAGAGGGTAGCAAAAACCTCTCCAGAGCTGATATCACTAGTAACTCACGAGCGCTCGTAGTCCCAGAGAGATTTTTCCGCAGGTAGCCCAGCCGTTCCAGCACCATGAGTTCCAACCCAGTATTCCCGGCGTTTAAACCAGACGAAGAGAAGTGGGAATCGTATAAGAACCGCTTCAATCATTACATCGATGCGGTCGGCCTGGCGGACGTGGGAGAGCATCGGAAAAAATCCTATTTCCTAATCTACTGCGGAGCCACCGTTTACGATACAGCCGCAGCACTCGTAGCGCCGAGAGAATTGAAAAACGTTCCGTGGTCCGAGTTGCTTGAGATCCTCACTAACCACTACGCTCCCAGGCCTTCACAAATCACCAGGAGGTTCACGTTCCGTATGAGGAAGCAATCAAGTAAGGAGACCATCAATCAATATATGGCCGCCCTCAGAACAGCAGCCCTGCACTGCGGGTTTGGAACATACCTGGAGGACATGCTCCTCGATCAATTAGTTTGTGGGGTCAAGGATCTCAACCTACAGAGGCGCCTGTTAGCAAAAAAAGACCTCAACCTCGCGCAAGCGGTCGAGGAGGCCCTAGCAGCCGAGCTAGCAACGAACTCAGCCACCGAAATTCAGGGCCCAAGTGCCAAGCTAGCATCGTTCCCAGTCCATTCCGAAGAGGTGGAAGCGGAGGAAACCCACAACGATGAAAACGACGTTCACCGCCTCGCCAATGACAGACGGTCGCAGGTAGGGGCCAAACAAGAATACACCGGTCCACCCAAGCACATCACATTGTGCCTAGCCTGTGGGGATCGCATCAAAGGGCCACCTGCAAGTTTAAAGGAGCCACTTGCAACAACTGCCATAAGAGGGGCACATCGCGAGAGTCTGCCAAGCCCCCAAAGCGCTGCACACAGACCCCGTCCTCGCACTCGGGACCACAGAGGCAAGTATTAAACTGTCGCACGCACCGCCTTGCCAGGCGTACTTGCCACACTGTTAGTAAAATTTCTCTCTCCGTTTCCCTAGAAGGTAAACCGTGCCACATGGAGGTTGACACAGGGTCAGCGCTCTCAATAATCTCGTGGAACACCCTCAAGAGACTCCACCCCAGCCTATCTACTACCCGGCTTCAGAGATGCCAGTTCGGTCTGAAGGACTACCAGGGGAAGGCCATTCCCGTGATCGGCAGAGGCAAGTTCTTTGTCAGTTTTAGAGCTTTTAAAGGCCACCTACCTCTAGTGGTAGTTAACGGCAATCTACCCACCTTATTGGGGCTCGATTGGTTTCCCCACCTCGGCCTAGGGTTAACAGGAGTCCATGCTGTCTCAACCTCAGACACTGACTCCTTATTCGCTGACTACGCAGATGTGTTCAGCGAGGAGCTGGGGTGTTATAATGGAACCCCCATCTCGTTCACCGTTGACCCCCAGGCAGTCCCAATCAGATTAAAACCACGTAGAGTTCCATTTGCTATTCGACCAAAACTAGACGCTGAATTGGATAAACTACTAAAACAAGGGGTCATTGAGCCAACAGATTTCGCCAAGTGGGAGGCCATTGTCACACCCTTAAAAAGATGGTAGCCTGAGAATTTGCTCGGACTACAAGACAACAATCAATAAATATTTACAAGTTAGCGCCTACCCTGTGCCCGTCATTCAGCACTTATTGCACACATTCAAGCCGGGCAGTATTTTTGCTAAATTGGACATGTCTCAAGCATATCAGCAGTTCCCTGTCGATAACCAAACAGCGGAACTTCAGACCATCGTCACTCACAGGGGTGCCTTCCGATGCAAGCGTCTCCAATTTGGCGTAAGTGTTGCCCGGGTATTTTTCAATCTCTCATGGGCCGGATTTTACAGGGCCTCCCTGGTGTAGTACCCTACTTCGACGACATCTTGGTCTCGGCCAGGGACAGACCCCAACTCTTCCAGAGAGTGCGAGCAGTGTTAGAGAGGTTCAGACAGCATGGCCTCAAGTTAAAAAAAGAAAAATGCGCCATTGCCACTAGACAGGTGGACTTTCTGGGTTATAAAATTGACGCCTCTGGCATTCACCCCCTGGAGTCCAAGGTTAGGGCAATCCACGAAGCTCCCACACCAACCTCCAAAACGGAGCTACAAGCTTTCTTAGGGCTGCTGAACTTTTATGCATCCTTCTTGCCCCATAAAGCCTCAGTAGCCGAGCCCCTACACAGATTACTAGACAAAAAGTCACCGTGGCACTGGGGGCACAAAGAAGACCAGGCGTTTAACGCCGTCAAATCACTACTTACGTCAGAGGCAGTGCTCATCCAATTCGACCCCAACCTTCCTTTAGTACTGGCAGCAGACGCATCCCCTTTTGGAATTGGGGCGGTCCTTAGTCACAGACTCCCCAATGGCGCCGAGGCCCCCATCGCCTTTTTCTCCAGGACGCTCTCGGCCACGGAGCGAAATTACAGCCAAATAGACAAGGAAGCCCTAGCAGCTGTTGCAGCCGTGAAAAAGTTTCACGAATTCCTTTTGGCCACTTCTTCGAACTGGTCACCGACCATAAGCCCCTCCTGGGCCTACTGGCCGGCGACAAACAGACACCTCAAGTCCTTTCCCTAGGATGACAAGGTGGACACTTTTCCTAGCGGCCTACTCATACAAACTTATTCACCGCCCGGGCAAAACTCTATCCCACGCCGACGCTCTCAGTCGCTGCCCCTTACCCGCTCCGGCTGAAGACCCAGCTCCTGTCAACGCCATTTTCGAAATCACCCAGTTGGACCTGCCCATCACCGCCCTTGACATCGCCGCTAAAACCAAGGCAGACCAAACGCTCGCCCAGGTGCTCGACTGGGTGAGGAGGGGTGGCCGGGAGGCAACGTTGATAACAAATTTGCACCCTTTAAGACTCGCATGCAGGAGCTGTCCAGTTTGCAGGGTTGTCTACTGTGGGGCACTCGGTGGTCATTCCGACCTCGCTGCGAACCCGAGTCCTGGAGGCGTTGCACGAGGACACCCGGCATTGTGAGAATGAAGGCATTAGCACGCAGCTACGTGTGGTGGCCGGGTCTAGGCGAGGACATTGTCAATTGGGTAAGTTCCTGCAGCATTTGCCAGGAATCCCGTCCTGCTCCCCCATCGCCACCCCTACCAGATGGGAGAGCGCCAGCGCCCCTTGGTCTAGAATCCATATCGATCTGGCCGGCCCTGTGCATGGAAAGATGTTCCTAGTGGTCGTGGACGCTTATTCCAAATGGATAGACGTGGCACAGCTATCCACGACCACCACACTAGCAATCACCAGCGTGTTAACGCGCCTGTTCATTACATGGACTACCCGACTCCATTGTCTCCGATAATGGCCCACAATTCGCATCAGTAGAATTCAGCCGTTTTGCTGCCAACCTGGGCATTCGCCACATTTTCACAGCCCCATTTCACCCTGCCAGTAATGGGTTGGCTGAAAGGGCCGTCAGGACCACCAAAGAGGCCCTCGCTAGGTTTGGCAGGGATGACTGGCACCACAAACTCGCACGGTTCCTGATGAGCCAGCACTCAACCCCTGTGCAGTCACCAATAAGTCCCCAGCGGAACTTCTGATGGGCCGGCGCCTGAGGACTGTATTCGACAGATTGCACCCACAATACTGCCCTGACTCTCCCCTCGCTTCTACTTGGGGTTAGACATTTTATGTTACAGGAGCCGATATTCGCAAGGAATTTCGCTGGGGACCCACTTTGGATTCCAGGCGAGGTCATCGCCATCACCGGGCCGAGATCGTATAGAGTCAGGCTGGAGGATGGTCGCGTCTGGAGGAGACACATAGACCAGCTTAGGAGGCGCCTCAGCACCCTTGCCAACAAGAATCCAGAGTCTCCAGTCAAAGGGGAACCGCCTCATCCGCCACCCAGCCACATCGTACCCAGCGACCAGTCTGCACCAGCGGTCGTTCCGGTCAGCCCAAACTCGGACAACAGCGCCCAGAGAGTTGACCAGCCTGATCCAACCCACGAGAGCTCGACCCCAGTAACCAACCCGGTGGTTTCCGAGGATGCCCAGTCCAGAGAGAGTGTTAGCGACACTATGCCGGCTCGACCATCACAGACTGATACCGAACAGACAGACATTGTTCCCGAGTTGCGCCGTTCCGGGCGCCAACACAAACCCCCCCGTCTACCTCAAGGACTATGCATGTTCGCATCTGGGGGGGAAGGGGTGTTATGTCCTGAGGACTCAAGGAGTTCTCACTCAGGTCCACTCACTTTATGTGGGCGTTATTCCCCCATTCCCATTGGTTGGTTCTCCCCAGCAGCCAGCTATAAAAGCAGGCTGCGGGGTCCAACCGCTTGCTGATTGCTGTGAGCCAGTTCCAGGCTTGGCAAGCGCGGTCAGCCCTTTATTTGTAAAATAAAGTATTGTTGCACTCATGCTCTGGTTCAGCCTCTCATTGCTCAAACTTAACAGAAACTAAGGTAAGAAATTAAAATTCGTCAGGACATCGTAAGATGGAAAAATGAATATTTTAAAAGACCATACAGGGAATGAAGTAGTTTTGCATGCAACATAAATGTGAGACATTTAAAGTGATAACAAACATTAAATTGTGAGAGAGGGCAAGTATGGCAACTTTAGGAACTGTGGACTTCAATTCCCAGAATTCAACTGGGAGTTGAAATCCACGGATTATAAAGGTACATTGTTTCCCACCCAAACCAATGAGAAAACCAATGAGAAATGGACACTCTGTACTTCTGTACTGTACCCTGTGAGTCAGACCCAACAATAATTGTTAAATAAACTTTTCTTTTTCCTTGAGGACTCCTTCTACACATTGGAAAGTAGGAAGCACAGATTGCCTGAGCCAATAGTCAAAGTATATAGGAACTACTTAATGGCCCAGATCTACATTGGGCATTTTTAAGCAGTCATCCACCACCTACTTGCATGATGGTGCTACCTGAGCTACTCCTACCTTTATGCTGTCTTTCCAACAATGGCCCTTGACTCCCTTTTGGCTACTTGTTGTTGACAGTTTCAGATATTTAGATTTGGTGAGTTTCTCATAAATAATATACTGCTTTTCATTTCTGTTTCTGAACCTGATTCAGATTTGAAGACCAATCACTTGTTTCTGTAAGATCAAGACTTCATCATTTTTCTGGGTGGAATCTCTAACTTTTCATCCTGAAGTGAAATATCTCACTTTATAAATCCCATCTCCATTCCCAGCATTGACTCAAAGGTGCTTTTTCCTTCAAAAGACAACTGGATTGGTTTTTTTTCCTTTGAGGAAGAAAAAGAAAACGTTTCACTTCTCATCCAAGAAGCTTCATAAGTTTGATGGCAGGGAAATGGAAGGAGAGGTACTGACAGTTCAGAGTGGATGGCGAGGGGATGGAAGGATAGGTTCTGATAGGATGGTAAAGGGGGATGAAAGGATTATATTTCTTTGCAGTCATCTGGTTGTAAGCATTCTCTGAGAGCTGTTGAGGCAACTTGGGGTTTATCTGTGCCCCCAGGATCTCAGGGTCACACAACAAACATAGCACTATTGTCATTCCATAGGTTGAAGGAATATCTGAAAAGCTCAGCAGGATTTTCAACCAACACAACTTAAATGTACACTTTAAACCCAATATATACTAAGGCAGAAACTTGTCCACCCCAAGGATTAGATACCCAGACACAAACTAAACAATGTGATGTATGCAATATAATGCAGTGAGCAAATCTGTACATTAGTGAAACAAAGCAACTGCTTCACAAGCACATGGCACAACATAGGAGTTCAAACCCATCAGAACATGATTCAGGGGTCCGTCTGCATTTGAAAGACAAGGGTCACTCTTTTGAAGACCACATTTTGGATAGAGAGGGCCAGTGGTTTGAAAGAGGTGGAAAAGAATCCATCTATGTTAGAATTGAACTCCCCTCCCTCAATAGAGGGGGAAGAGTAAGACTCCAGATTACAACACAGCTCTTGCAACAGTTCCAAGGAGATTTCACAACCAATTGCATACTGATTCAAGTGACCCTGAGGGCACAGATAAACCCCAAGTGGCCTCAACAGCTCTCAGAGAGAGGGCTAACAACCAGATGACTGCAAAGAAATACAATCTGCCCATTTCCACACACACCCATCCTATCAGAACCTCTCCTTCCAACCCTCCCATCATCCAGTCTCAACTGTCAGTACCTATCCTTCCATTCCCCCTACCATCAGAACCAATGAAGCTTCTTGGATGAGATGCGAAATGTCTTCTTCTTCCTCCTCAAAGAAAAAACAGTCCAGTTGCCTTTTGAAGAAAAAAAAGCACCTTTGAGACAACTGTGACCTGGATGATTGAGACTCTCCACAGCTATTTCCCAACCATGAAATCCACATTCCAGAATGCCTTTCTTTGCTGTTTGTTTTCTGAAATCAGACTTCTATTCTTTTTTCAAAGTCCTTGTGAAACAACCTTCTCCTAGGATAGCAATCAAGTCAAGCCTGTCAGAACCTCCTGCCTCTACTGTTTATTGCTTCACTGTTATTAAATCTTTCAGGAAGGAAAATCCCAATTTAGTTTTTTTGTAAATATTCCAAAAGAAGGAGGAGACTGAGATTCCCAGTAAGAAGGCTAATAGAAAGGCAGATTAAATAGCATGTCAGATTAATCAAACTGTCAACCTTTTTTCAGCTAAAGGGTACCTTCAGGATTGATAGGAAGGCCATAGTTTGGCTTGTAATACTTGACAAAATGAGGAGGAGGAGGTAGATTTGGCTGAAGAAGCATCTCCTCATGTTGCAGTTTAATATTGCAGTGAACTATTAGGCTAGGAAACCTTCATTAAAATGACTTAGTGGGTGATTCATGCTTCCACATTCATTCCTGTAGGGCTCATTACTTGATTACTCAACAGTTGGGGGTACACAGCTGAATGTGTGAACGTGAGGCTTCAGCACTTGATTATGCAACCAAAAGCACAGTTGTGGGCACAGCAAAAATAACTTTCTGCATCTTTATATTGAGCCTTGAGAAGCACAAGAGCCTTTAGTGTTGGGACACTCTGAGACCTGTCATGCCAAAGACACACAGCAGTTCTCAGCAAGCATTATATAAATATATAAATTTGAAGTGGCACCAAAAAGAGCAGCAGCCTCCATAAGAAACCATAATGGAGCATAACGAAGCATTGTGAGAATTGTTTCTTAGTTTGCTTCAGAAGATTAGCTAAAGAGAAATCCGTGTAATTCCCTACAGCTGATCTCTAACCTTATTAAGCAACCCCTGCTGATATTCGAAGCTTACATCCTTGATTACTAAAGCTCTATTCTAATCAATCTGTTCAAGGTAAACCATACCTTGGCCAAAACAGAGGTGTGTTGCATTGCCTCTCACCCCTCCTCTCCACACAAAGCTTTATACATGAACAAGTAAATGTTAGATCAGTGCTTACTTCAAGCATGATTTTGGAAGAAGTGCTTTGGGTATCCTATAAGGGGAACACTTCTTTACTATTTAGCAAATAGAGATGAATCATTCTAAGTTACGGGTGTCAAACTTGAGCATATACTGTGATATATTACAACATTTTTTTTTGCCTTTGAGGAGACAGGGTGGCCATGGCCTGCGCATAACACATCCAGCCCACAGGCTGCCAGTTTGACAGGACTGTTCTAAGGCAAAGGTGTCCAACCTTGGCAACTTTAAGACCTGTGTAATTCAAATCCCAGAACTGGCAGGATGGGGAATTCTGGGAGTTGAATTCTGGGAGTCCATAGGCCTTAAAGTTGCCAAAGTTGGATACCCCTGTTGTAAGGAAAAAGCTTGTGCTGCTTTGAGGAAAGCAGTGCAATTCTTAAACCAGCAGCACTATTTTACCATAGCATCTCTTCAGAACCATTTTTGAAGTGGGAACAGTTGTATAAATGCATTAGACATTTATTAGTCAGTAAGGCTAGAATCTTTCCCTAAAGGTTACATGACAGTTACTGCCACCAAACACCTACCAAAAGCTCCATGGATTGTAAAAGATTAGCATCTGGAAAGCCACTCTACTTGGTCTACCAGATCACCATCAACATTACATATTCACCCCCAATCTCACCATCCAAAGCACAGGTGTCAAACTTACGTCATCATGGCGGCTTCATGTGATGTAGTGGGACTTTTTCCTCCTTTGCTGAATCGGGCGTGGTTGTGGCCAGCACATGATACATCCGGTCCATGGCTGGGAATTTGTCAGCCCTGATCCGAAGGAACAAAAATGCCGACTCATATATCTCACATTCCATACACCAGTCCTTCCTAGAATAATTCTACTAGTAAAGCCTTTGTTACTAGAGCTCTTTCTCATGTAGCCATAGCTTAAAAATGACATTATGGCCCTGAGTAGTTTTTCTCTTTCACCAAGAGAGCAAATCACTCACCAATGCCCTGGCTGCTTTAGAAGTAGCAGCAACCAGATATCAAACTGCACCCAATCTTCTTCCAGAAAGTGCTTAGCTTCCCTATTTCATGTAGCATCTGATCTACCTCGGCCATTGTGCCGTTTCCTCTGACTCGACTCCAACATTTACAGGAGCCCTGTCAGTCTTGGTCATCACCATCCATTGTTACAGAGAGAAACCACATGAAGCGATGATATTTTGTGTTTTTAGTCTGTTTGGCCTTTGCAATTGCCTGATGTTTAGGTCTCTTTGTTTTCTTTCTATGTCATCATTATCAACTCCCCACAGTCTAAAACAACCCCCACTCCCCTTGCTGCATTGCCATCCTTCCATTCCCTTCACAGTCATTACAAAACATTTTCCTCGCTCACCTTCCATCAAACCTTCCACTTGGACTCATAGAAAACCTGTTAGAAAACCATCTCAATTCTGCAGCAGGGTTCTTCGCAACCTTTCAGACTTGTGGACTTCCGACTCCCTAAATTCCCCAGCCAGCAATGTTCCCAGCCCCCCAGAGTTGAAATCCACAGATTGGACAGCCCTGCCCCAAGTCAGTAAATTGCAGCCAGGCATTGAAAGCAGGGAAGTCAAGACTGCTAGTTCCATAGCATTGCTAGATCTGTGACTTAATCTCAGTTTTTCCACCAAAGTACCAAGCAGCTCCAAGCCAGAAAATTCAATGGCAATCCAGTCCATGGCAACCCTTTGAACAAAAACTTTCTAACTGAACATTAGACACCAAAGCTCAGTTTCTGCTCTTGCTTTTTGCTGAAAATGACAGAGTCGACAGAAGCAGAATCCATTCCTTGAAAAGCTTCAAAGGGCCTGCTAGAAACAGCAGCAGGTGGCTGTTGTCCCAGTCCCACATACATCTTCTGCTACCCATCAAATTCAATTTGATCAAACACTTGGACTCAGGGATTCTCAACTCAAAAAATCAACCAAATAAAACCCTAGTGATTGCCCATATGGGGCCATATGAATCACCATGTTAAAAGTAAGATGGCGATGAACACTCTTATTCATGGCTCCATAACCATCCCTTTACTTATTTTGGGTTGCCATTGCCTTCTTTTTATCAATTGTTCTCTTTAGATCCGTTCAAACCTTTGTAGAGAAGACTAAAACTACCAGGAGCTGAAAAACTCTGCCTCTCCTTGTCACTTATTACTATCCTAGCAGTAGCTCACTCTTTCCATTTTCTTTGACATAGAAACAAATGTTTCTGCCCCTTTTGGCTTCCCTTACAAAACTGGGTTTCTTTGGCATTGAGCCTTCCGAATTATCACTCCGAAGACAGTGATTTCATAAACCTCCTTGCTTATTGTACCCATATTTCATTTCTTATTTTTATCTCTTTTAATTTGAGAGCCAGTTTGTCAATCAGACCAAACCTTTATTACAGTCATAGACAAGCAGTTGTGGGATTCAAATAATTTAACAATTGGTTCGGCCAGGGTCAGATTGGCTGTTGTGGGAGGCATGGCCCATCCCCATCCTCCAGCTGCACCACACATGTAGGACAAGCCTCCTGCAATGGCCAGCCCAATTGAACCAGTTGTTAAATTAACCTCCCCTGTGCTATCAAAGTGGGTCCTGGGTGCTACGCTGCAATAGAGAAACAGGCAATGGAGCAGCCAGCATGAGGAAAGGTGGAGTAGCAGGGAGAAGAAGGAGGGGAAAGCGGCCTTCTCCTTCCCTCGCGCCAGCTGGTCTATTGCCCATTTCTCCATTGCAGCATAGCATCCAGGTCCACTTTGATAACAGGGGGTGGGTAATTTAACAACTGGTTCATGTGAACCAGTGCAAACTGGCTGAATCCCACCACTGTAAACAAGCCTAGGAAGAATGGGACACAAATCATTTTTTAAAAAAGCTCAAAGACATAATTACAAAAAGTTACACACAATTAGAAAGCATAAAAGCTTTCATTTTAAAAAAGCAGATGAAGAGAGAGAGAGCTAGCAAAAACCTAAAAGAAATATTTAGAGATAAATAAAAAACATTAAATAAATGCAGGGGAACATAAACATGGACATATGGCTAACTAAATCCATGACACTGCAAAATACTCTTAACTAACACAAGAAATGCTCAGTAAGGCTTACCCAAGGCACAGGTCAGCACCTGATGGATTTTAAGCACTGCTGTGCAGAACCCTGGTAACATTATATATTGTAGCAGGATTAGTGTCTGGAAACAGCAGGGAGGTATAGGATTCTCCTGTGCACCCTGGGTGTTTATGCAGTAATGGTGAGATAATACTAGTCTGAATATCTCTGTAATACAGACACTGGAGAAGCAGTAATAATCAAGGCAGTAGGCTAGAAACTAGGAGAATGTGAGAAACACAGCTGAGTGACTTTGGGCCAGTCATTTTCTCTTAACTCAAGACATTAGATTTGAGTGACAAGCTGCTTGGTCAATTCCTTTTGCCAACAATAGATCAATACTTAGTTGACCACCACCCCCAGAAAAGCAAACCTGCACTTGTTGAAAAAACATCTCCTTAAATTTATTCAAAATCTCCAAACAATACCCCTATTTTTTGAGTGGTCTGCAACTAGTATCTTATTTTTGAAATGTTTCCAATTGTCTTGCATTTCTTTTGACCTAACAATTTCTGTTCTTGGCTCCTACCTAGGAATTCAAGGTGAAATGGTCATTTTTTCCCATTGCTCTTTCTTCTTCTTCTTCTTCTTCTTCTTCTTCTTCTTCTTCTTCTTCTTCTTCTTCTTCTTCTTCTTCTTCTTCTTCTTCTTCTTCTTCTTCTTCTTCTTCTTCTTCTTCTTCTTCTTCTTCTTCTTCTTCTTCTTCTTCTTCTTCTTCTTCTTCTTCTTCTTCTTCTTCTTCTTCTTCTTCTTCTTCTAACTCCTCTCTATGTTTAGGCCCAGATCTAAGAGACCTTCTCTTCTTTAATCTTCCAGAATATGAAATAATCCAATAGAAGACTTGATGGTTGCTGATGATGTTACTAGTTGGATAATGAAGTTTGCAAACAACCAAGCTCAGAGAGCACCAAGGACACCTATGAAATGATCAATGACTCCAATAAGTTATTTTGGGGGGACACTGTACTTTGGGTAGTTCAGGTCTTTCATTATTACCCTATGTTTCCTTCTGGAACTTCAGCAACCTGATCCAGGAAAGTTCTAATTAAATATTCCGCTATCTTCTCCCAATTTATGTCCCCTTCAATATTTAAATCATGAAGGACTCTGCATATTTTTTCCAATACATAAGTTTATGTCACATAGTTCACAGTCATTGGAACTACTAAAAGCTTACTACTTTAATTGGGTTCAGTTATGACGAAAAAAATTATCACTTAATCTGCTGAATGAGTAGATGGATGAGTAGAATGAGTAAATAGGTGGCTAGCAGGACCCTCAGAAACAAGATAGTACACATATTTCTCCATGTTGTGTCTCTAATTTTATAATCTTAAAGGGACTGTTCTACAAGTATCTGCTATGTCAGATGGTTAGTTTCACAGAGTATGAAATATTTTCCTCCGTGTTCAAAAGATACTGATGCATATTTCAGCCTTTAATGCATTTTCTACTAACCTGGTGCTTTGAAGCCACCTGGATGAACTTCCTGAGTAATTCACTTTTATGAATTCAAGCCTGACTGTCCTGATATATAATTGGCAGATCTCAGCATGATATATGGCCTAGGAATGTGTCTAATGCTTATTAATATCTCCTTCCATAGTATGACAGTATAGGCAACTTGGGCTACAGTTCTCATATTCTCTCATTATTTGATCATGCTGGAAAGAGAAATCCAAAGCATTAGGAGGCATCGCCCTGCAATATTTTCCAAAAGAATGTCAGAAGGAGCCTCTTAAAAATATTGGATGAATGTCAGTTTACAGCCTTTTGGTAAGGTCAATTCAATATAGTGCCCATCCTGCCAAAAAAAAAGTGAGCAGATCAAAGATAATAACTAGTTTCTTGAGTTTTATATACTTTTTAAATGAAAGCTTGCTTTGAGATAAAATGCAAATCGAAACAAAAGTCATGAAGGATAAAAAGAAAGAAAGAAGAGTGCAGAAAAAAAGAAAGAGAAAAATGTAGTGACCTCTAGCTTTTTTCAGTGCAGTGGGGTAAAAATATTCAGCTTTTTGCTTTTTACATTTCTAACTATTTCAAACCATTTCTCTAACAATAAGGTCAGTCTAGTCATCAAAACCTAAAATCAAAGACTTTCCCCCCTCCAGTTTTGAGCAAAAAGTCCAGAAGCAGTTTCCACATAGAAACAGAACTAATGGATTATTTTCTTTAATTCAAACAGTCAATTTTGCCTTCTCTGTCAATTCCATCACCTTTGCCATTCATTCTTCTATTGTGGGAATTAGCGTATCTTTACATTTTTTGTGCATACAAGATTCTTGCTGCTATCAACAAATACAGTAAAGTTCGAAATTCTCTTTCAAGCTTGTATTTTACCTCATAGCAATTTTGAATAAGATAGATAATTGATAGATAGATAGATAGATAGATAGATAGATAGATAGATAGATAGATAGATAGATAGATAGATAGATAGATATGAAACTAAAATATAATGTGGGGTTTTTATTTTCTCACTTAAGTTAACAGTGTACCTTTGAAGTGTCTGAAAGAGTTTGGGTCATTTAGTTTAGTCTGCAGAGAGAGACAACTGTTGGAAACTCCAATTGAAAAGCAATTAGAGAGGATTACAAACTTCTTGAAACAAAAACCATTAGAAACCAAACCAAAGAATCCTTTTGTGTGACAGTCTACTTTTTCTGTAATCTGTTGTCCATGAATAGTCTTTGAAACTGGGAATGTTGGCATAACTAAGTCCTATATTTTCTTTCTAATCCTGTGTCATCCATACCGTGAAGCACTATTGTCTCCTTAAACTCACATTTGAAATGAAGCAAAGCTTCATTGAACAGTTCTGACTTTTTCAGTTCGAGTAACAGGGAAAAGGCTAGTTTTATTTCGTATTTTTCTTTTGTTACCTAGAAATGTGCTGCAGCTACCAAAAGAACCCCTGGGCTGCATTAATAGAGAGACAGCATCCAGATCAAGAGAAGTTGTAGTTCAACTCTATACTTCACTAGTGAGGCCACACTTGGAATACGGTATGCAGTTGTGGTCAATACAAAATAAGATGCTGAGACCCTAGAAAGTGTGCAGAGAAGAGTAACAAAAGAGATAAAGAGTCTGGAGGCTAAATTGTACGATAAATGTTTACCGAAACTAGGTATGTCTAGCCTATTGAAGAGAAGATTAAGGGGGACATGATAAGTATGCCAGACCAATTCTTGAATACAGCTCATCCAACTGGAATCCACACTGTATATCGAATATTAATATGATTGAACGTGTTCAGAGGCATTTTATGAGAAGTGTTATCTACTCCTCTACTCACAAAAGAATCCCTTATGTCACCATGCTTGAAATTCTGAGTTTGGACAATCTGGAACTGTGCTGCCTGTGGTCCAATCTAAGCATAGTACATAAAATTGTCAGATGCAACATTATACCTGTCAATGACTTCTTCAGCAACAGAGTGGTCAACACCTGGAACGCCTTACTGGACTCCATTGTTACAACCTCAAATCCTCACCGTTTCAACCTCAAACTGTCTACCATGGACCTCACCCCGTTCCTAAGTGGTCCGTAAAGGGGGCATGCATAAGCGCACCAGTGTGTCTACCGTCCCTGTCTTATTGTCCCCATTTATCTGTATTTACTTCCTTTGTTTATCTTTATGTTTATACCTATACCTGCTATCTTGTACATGCTTGATAAAATAATTAAATAAATAACTGTCTTCTAGTACTTGAGGGGCTGTCACAGAGAAGAGGGTTTGACTTATTCACCAAACCATCAGAGGACAGGACAAAAAGTAATTGATGGAAGCTTGCTAAAGAGAGATCCAACCTAAAATTAAGCAGAAATGTTATGAGTGTGAGAACAATTAATCAGTGCAAAAGCTTATTTAGTTTAGTTTAGTTTAGTTTACTTTATTGTCATTGCACCTCGTACAACGAAATCAAGCACTATCTTCAGTGCACATCATGGTCATTACCATAAACACAAACACACATCCTTCATCCTCCACACATTGAACTGGAAAGCCCCCGACACTGCACCAATACTGCACTATACAGCATAAGAGCTACTGCCCTGGGATATAAGCTGTTTTTCAGCCTATTTACCCTTGTTTTTATTATCCTGTATGGTCTGCAAGATGGTAATAGTTCAGAAAAAGGGTTCCCAGAATGAGATGGATCTCTGAGAATGTTTTGAACTTTCTTAAGGCAGCAGGAGCTATAAAGCTCTTCCAAAGAGGATTGATAAGCAATTTTATAAAATTGGGGATCTATTCTATCAATGGTTAGAGAATAAAACATGGTAATGAAATATGTAGATTCTTAGAAAATAATAAATATATAAAGATGTATTCTTGTCTTATTATATCTACAAAATGATTGTAGGATAG
This sequence comes from Pseudonaja textilis, assembly GCF_049901715.1. Lineage (NCBI taxonomy): Eukaryota > Metazoa > Chordata > Lepidosauria > Squamata > Elapidae > Pseudonaja > Pseudonaja textilis. The sequence continues at coordinate 27,848,295 of NC_141993.1, forward strand.
ATTTGAGATTATAATATGAACCGCCATAAAACAAATTAAGTAAAATATGATTATTTTGTAAACCATCAATGAATAAAAGTATAGTCAAATGATTGATTAACAATGATATTAATGTATTTAATACTTGATTGAAAATATGAGACTATATACAATGTAATTGTAATTGAAGACTACGAAATGGAAGCACAAAACAATTTATAAACCAACCAGCACACTGTATGTATATATATGGAAGGTGGCTTGATGTTTTTATGTTTTGTTTGTCTATGTTCGTCTTAAAAACCAATATTTTTTTTAAAAAAAGAAAGAAAGTAAATAATAATAATTTTTTAAAAAGCTCTTCCAAAGAGGGGAGAGGGCAACTTGTCTTCCAGAGTTGTGGTCCCTGGAGTTTTTAGAAAACAGACTGGACAACCATTTGACCAGAATGGTATATAAAATCTCCTGTCTTGAGCAGGAGGTTGGAGTAGAAGACCTCTGTGATCCCATTCAGCGCTATGGGTATGTTCTATGTTGCATTTTTATGGACTCTTCAAAATTTCAGACAATTGTCAATATGAACTTGCTTGTCTTGGCCAATAAGTGAGCACAAATATCTCAACACTCTCTCAGCTTCATCTTTTTTAAAGAAAAAAAGTCTTTCCTTAAAAATAAAAGTTGTAAAGATAATGTTTCCTCCTGCTATATTGTAGGGTATTTCCTGTCTTGCGAGTTCTGTTTTTGACCTACCACTCTGAGTGACCAAATGATGGAAGCAGGGCAAACCCACCATCTCCTCCAGTGGCGATAAGAGTATCCTGTGCAAACACAAGTGCAAAATGTAGCTGCTTCAACACTAACACTGCATTACTGTAGCGCTAGCAAGCCAGTACTTACCACGAATACCATTAAATTGCAGGCATCAAAGGGAGACTCAATTCACTTTCAGTAATGTGAATCTACATCTGGTAGTGTTCATTAGGTTCAATAAGCAAAGGAAATGGGAAAAAAAGAGAAATTCCTGGAAGCACAGACAATTGGTAAATTTTCCAGAAGTTTATCTAGTGTGGTTGAAGAGTTCTGAGAGTTTATCAGGACTATGGCAGATGAGACGGTTTGAAAGGTATCAATATATTCACCACTAATCTTTCTCTGTACATTATTCAGCTTTAGGAATGGATAGTTGTGTGGTCTAGGAAAGTCCCAGAAGTGCACCTTGTCCTCTGGGATGTGGTTTCCCACTACCACTACCATAGAAAAACAGACAGAGCCAGGGGAGAAGTTAAGTGAGTTATCAGCCTAGAGTCATTACATTCTCACAAAGGGCCTAAGTTCATTCTTGAATTCCCTTGACTCCAGTGCCAATTTTGTGTTGAATGTTGGTTGACTAGATACTTGTGTATAGACTTGAGCAATACATTTTCTGAATGGCAACGTAATGTATAGTCCCGATTCTTCACACCTGATTACACCACCACCTCCAAAATTTAAATGGTCCCAACCTTACTGGTACTTAGAAGGCTCTTGAAGATGTGGCTCTTCATCCAGGTCTTTATCGAGGACAATTGATGCTCCTTTTCTTCTTTGTCCTTGCCCCCATCCAGGTTTCTTTTCTCTGCCACCTTTGCATCTTTATTTTGTGTTTCTTATGTTGATGCTTGTTTTAAAACGTTTTTAACTATTAGTAAACTGCTCAGAATCACTAGGAGTCAGGTGGCATGTGTATTTGATAATTTAATAAATTATTATGGTTTGCCACACAGTCAGCCAAGTGTTTAGACTTTAGTTAGCTTTTTTTTTTTTAATCAACCGAGTCCTCCCCAATGACCTGGGATAGGCAGATATTGTTGTTTGATAGTGTTGAAGGTATCATTGCAGGATGCAATCTGTTCCAAGTAAAGCTGCCTTCTGTAATTGATTGCTGTTGATTTTGTCAATGACAAAGGTGTTCAAGTGATGCTCCAGATGTTTTAGGATGATGGTAGTGGTGGTGATGATGATGATGATGATGATGATGATGAATCATGTTTCAAACAAGTTAATGTAGACCCAAACAAAGCCTATTAATACAATATGAAAAAAGCTCCCTACCCATAGGAAGTTTGATAGCTACTGTTCTAGGACACACTAGAGCAAAGGTGGTATTCAGCAGGTTCTGGCCAGTTCTGGAGAGCCGGTAGTGGAAATTTTGAGTAGTTTAGAGCAGCGGTCATCAACTGGTGGGCCGCGGCCCACTGGTGGGCCATGAGAAAATTTTGGTGGGCTGCAGAGAAATCTCACCTCAGAGCATCCCCCAAAGCAATTAATACACGTTGCACAGAAACACAAGGTTGCGCTGCCCACATGGCCCGTGGGAATCCTCCCTGCCCATTCACTCCTTGCCTGCTAAATTGCTATTTTTCCTTTTTCTGCGCATCATCTGTTCTGCTGTGCTAGGAGATTTAGATTAGCTAGGAAGCAGGAAATGGTTGGATGTCTTGCTTTCTAGCTAGTCTTTAGATCTTCTGCTTTACTTTTAAGCACAGCCGAACCTCCCTTAGGGCTGAAATTTCAGTTATTCAGTGCAGACTCACAGCAAGCAAATTTGAGTGACCAAGCTAGCCGATGGGAGACAGATCACTGAATGTTTCTGTGAACAACTCAATCTGCCTGCCTGCTTTGCCTGATTTTCGGTAAAAGTTGCTCTTTTTTAATAAAAAATTCAATATTTACATACATGTTGTGTTGTGAGTTAATTTTGTGAATTTGCTTGCAAGCAAATTTTATGTGACAGACTGAGCTAGCCAATGGCAGACAGATAGATCTCTGAATGAATTTGTGATTCTGTGAGCAACTCAATCTGCCTGCCTACTTTGCCTGATTTTGGGTAAAAGTTGCTCTTTTTAATAAAAAAATCAATATTTATATAAATATTTATAATATTTACATATAAGTCATGCCCAGCCAGTCACATGACCATCAAGCCACACCCACAAATTAGGCCATGCCCACAGAACCCGTTAGTGGTCCCTGGGATTTGAAATTATGAGTTTGGCGGTGCCTGAGATCCGAAAGGTTTAGAGAACTGGCAAATACCACCTCTGACTGGCCCCACCCCCATCTATGCTCTGCCTCCCAAGTCCCAGCTGATTGGCTGGGTCTTCTTTGGTTGCCCTGCACAGAAGAACGGATCTGGAAAGCAGGTTAGTGGGGTGAGGAGGGAATGGGATTTTGCAGTATCCTTCCCCTGCCATGCCCACCAAGCCACGCCCACCACGCCACGCTCACAGAACCGGTAGTAAAAAAATTTGAATCCCACCACTGCACTTGAAGTGCTAATTCAATGCATCCAGAGCTTAAGGGTTATAAAAGAAATGACACAAATTCCACATCAAGCGATCAGAGAGGAAAACTAAACAGCACAATCTATGTGGGGGAAAATAAACAAGAAGACCTTTTTATGCACTCTCTTCCATTCTCTGGGAGAACCTTCTCATATCGCTGGGGTTTCACAGGAGTTCAGAACTAAAAGGTTTAAGTTTCCTTGACCATTTCACTTCTCTGTGGATACCTTTCAGCTCTGGAGAGGCCACCTTTATACATTTTACACATGTACATAGCTGTACTGCTTGTTTAAAATAAGATGTCAAGCTTCAATATTCTTTTCCATTACAACAAAGGGATGGAAAATGTTCCTTTTCCTTAAGAACTTGTCATTTTGATGTGGCAATTTCAACATTGCTGCCCTTCAAATTATTTCATGCTAAAACCATTCCTTCTTTCTTTTTTTCTCCCCTTAATGATAATTCTGTTTCGGCAGAACCTGACTCAGTTTATTCTTACTTGGAGCAAAAAGGGTCGAAGAAGTATATATTTATATTGAGTTTCTTTATTTTTTTTAAGCACTTTCAGATCAGGAGTTTTATTCCCTATAATCAGATAAATGAAAAACCTTGCCACATCCTGTGAAAAATATAATCTGGGGTTGTTATTTTTTTGTAACCACACTATAGTTATAAATATGGCAAGAACCTGTGTCTCACTGGGTTTCTAATTTAAAAAGGCACAAGGGGAAAAAGTAGAGCGGGTAGCAAAATGGAGATATGAATAAGCAGAGGAAGAAAATGTATTATTTCAATTGCACATATTTTGATGTAGCTACCGTTAAATGTAGAGATTAGCTAAAAGATTTCAGGAAGATGGGTTGGGGTATTTTAAAAGATATTAAAGAGAGAAGGTCACATAAAAACATTCTAAGCAGGAAGGGAAATGGTTATATCAAAGAAAAGGCAAAACAAGATTTGGTGGAACTAGATCTATGAAAGTAATAGGAAGACATTTGTTCAGAACAAAAATTCAGAAAGATAAGAAAGGCCAAAGCTTTGAAGATAATGAAGAACTTTGAAGGGAGGGAGAGGAGGCATGAATCTAGTAAAGGGCTTTATGAAATTGAATCACAGGGTAATACAGGAAAAGTGGGGTGAATAGATTTTTGTTTTGCTGGAAGTTTTTTTAAATAATTTTATTAAAGAAATTTAACTAAGTGAAAACCATAAAAGACAACAAAGATAATAAAGAAAAATAGTAAACAGCATGAAAAGAAAGAAGAGAAAAAGAAAGATTATAAAGAAGCAGCTTCTGAACTTCTTGACAGCAGTTATATTTAAATTTTTGTCCTCTCTCCTTCCTTCATTCCTAAAGCTACCATTTTTAATCTTCAAATCCATCAACCACAACCATCAACCACAACCATTCAAATCCATCAACCACAACCATTTTTTGCTCTTTTTTTCCAGCAAAATCTCCACAAGGGGTTTCCAGGCACTGATAAATGCAGGTTTTGATCTTTCTTTAATCAAACAAGTTAATTTTGCCATCTCCCCTAGTTCTGCCATCTTCGCTCCCCATTCTTCCATTGTTTCAGAGTCTTCACATTTTTGTGCATATAATAATCTCACAGGGGCACAATGTCTCAGTGGTTACAGATGCTGAACTTGTCAGCTAGAGAGCTGACAAACCGGGTTCGAGACCCCAGCTCCGTGCAACAGGATGAGCTCCCGTTACTTGCCCCAGCTCCTGTCCACCTAACAGTTTGAAAACATGAACATGCATGTAGATTAATAGGTACCACTTTGGTGGGAAGGTAACAATGTTCCCTGAACTTTGGCATATAGCCATGCTGATCACATGACAATGGAAATTGTCTTTAGACAACACTGGCTCCCTTGGGCAAGAAGTGAAGATGAATACCATGCCCTAGAGTCAGATATGACTGATGGGAAACCTTTACCATTTTAATAGTCTCAAACCAGTAGTCATATATAAATATAATCTTCCCTGATTCTTTTCTAATTGGCTGTCCATTAATCCTACCCCCACCCCACCCAAAAAAAAGTTCTGATTTCAACTGTTGTTATTTTGACATTATTATTATGCATATTTGAACCCAGAAATTTCTGGGTTTTTTTTTTTTTTTGGAAACCACCGGGCATGATAAAATGACCCTTAATGTTGTCCATGTTTTGAACATAATTTTGAAATATCTTTTACATTCTAGACATTTTTTTCTGGAGTCATATACCAATAGCATATTATTTTATTAAAATTATCTTTTAGATTATAACATAATGTAAATTTAAACCCCCTAACCACAAGTTTTCCCACTATTTTCATTAGTATATTTTGTCCAAAGTTCTTAGCCCATTTTATTGTAGTCTTTCTCTTGTTCTTCTTCTGTTTCAAATTTCAATAAAAGTTTATACATTTTAGCATCATTTGTATATAGTTCAACTTCAAATTCTATCCTCTACTATTCAATTCCAAATGTCCTATTATCTATCTTAAATTTTTCTCTTAACTATGCCTACAGAAACCATTGAAAACTAAATCCCTCTGCAGCCAATTGCTCTTTTGATTTCATCTCATATTCATCTCATTTCATCTGTTCTTGTTCTAACAACTCTCAATAAGTTAACCATTTCTCTTTACATATTGTTTCCATCTTGTAAATGTTCCTTGTGTTGAGATCCATAAAGGCATGTTTGGGCATAATATGATTTTATATCTATTTCATATTCTCAATATTGCACTTCTAATATATGATTGCTAACGTCCAATGATGGATATGGCACAGGAAGCAGAATATAATGATTCTTAAAATCTATATTAATTTTAACTTTATCAAATTTTAGAAAACCTTGCCCTTTGAACCTCAGAAACTGCTTTTCTAAAATTATTTAATTACTCATCAAAACCCGCTTCTGCTTTTCAGTGTTTCTTTTGAATGTAAATGTTGTTCATTCTCTATGTGTCTGTTGATGGCCGATTTGTTTGAGTGCCAAGCTTCCTGGAATTCCCTAGCTTTTTGGGATCCAGTTTGGTCTAGGATGCTCACAGTTTCCCAATTTAAACTATAGTTAAGTCCATCCATGTCTTATGAAATTAGGAAGTTTTCATCATGTCTTCTGACTTCCAGTTGGTACCCAGAGCTACATATATTCTCTTCTAATTTGAATAGGCATTTGAAACAAAAAAATAATCCTGGGAAAAATATTCATTTCTATCACAGAAATTGTCCCCAACAATGACAATTATAACTTTACCCATTGTAAAATGTCTGTCTTAATTTCTTAATATCTTAAAATATAATTATCTTGGTGAAACTACCATTCATGTTAATCATAGTGATACCCACATTTTCCCCATTTTCCCCTCAAATTTAAAACCAGTTTTTTTCATCAATTCCATTTTCAATGTTCATATTCTTTTCAACATCTTCCTTTTTTGTTTATTAATTTTAATGATGTTAATATATCAAAACACATTAGTTCTTGTTTAATAGTTCTATTCCTTCCAGAGAATCTTCCAAAATTATCACCAGGTTATCAGCAAATGCCTGTAACTTATAAGCTTCTCTTTTAATATTCACACAGCAATTCTTTTATCCCGTCTTATATTTCTATTCAATACTTCCAAAGCTAAAATAAATAGCAATGGTGAAAAGGGCCATCCCTATCTAGTCCCTTTCTGTATCTCAAAAGGTTCAATTAATTCCCCATTCACAATTTTTTTTTTGTCTTTTGTGAAGTGTAAATCTATTCTACCCATCTGATAAAATTCTCACCAAAGTCTACATTCTTCAAAAATTTAAACGAGTAAGTCCATTTCAAATTGTCAGAGATTTTTTCTGGAACTAGAAAAATAAATGTGCTTGTTTTCATTATGTTGTTCCAAGTATTCCAAACTGCCCAATATATTTCTAATATTCTCTCTTGGCTGTCTTAGGTACAGTAAACACACACACACTTCATGAATCATCTTCATTTTCATGTAAATAATTTATAAACATTATTCGGTATTGTTATCAGGCTGTAATTTCTTGGTGAGGTGAAATCTTGACCTTCTTTAAGTATTATTTCTACATTCGCCTCCAGCCAGATGTCCAATATCTTTCCAGTCTGGAAAATAGACATGTTAGATATGTTGTTGTAGGAAATTGTGAGTAGGTAAAGGTAATAAAATGAAAAGCTAGAGAAGGGGCAAGAGATGAGGAAGGCATGGATATAAGTTTTCAATTAGAGGAGTGTTTCAAACTTGGGAAGATATGTGGACTTCAGCTCCCAAACTTTGCCAGCCAGCAGACAGCTGGTGCCGGCCAGTAGATTAAGAATGAAATAACAAAGTAAGTTTTCATGCATGGTTGGTAACTACAGATACCCATATAGAAAAACAAATTCTGACTACTATATCTTAATATGATCCATTGCTTGGTCTGAATTCTGCCTCACCCATCCATTTATAGGAACACTCATTATAGATTCTTCTTAGAATTCTTCTTTGAAAGTCCTTACTTTAAAAATTGTTGCTCAGTGATTTAGTTGCTTCCAATTCTTCATGACCAAAGGGACTTTAGGATGGTCTACCTGCAATAGCTTCCTTAAGTACTTTCACACTCATACTTGCCATCTCACTATCAGCCTCTTTTGTGTATTGCTAATCCAGTGAACTTACCTTTGCATGAAGTATCCAAAGCATTTAAGCTTTAATGTCATTATTATTGCTTTGAGAGAATAGGACAGTTTTACCTTGTCTAACAACAAATTATGTGTTCTTAATATTTTTCTCCAATGCTACAATTCAAAGAGATCTGATTTTTTTTTTCATTCAGCCTTTCTGATAATTCAGCTTTCACAGCCATGTGTTACAACTAGAAAATCATGGTTTTAACAGTATTTGGTTATCAATGAGATATCTTTGTACTTTTTGTCTAGATCTCTAATAATCTTTCTCCCCAAAAATGATCTCTCTTTTTAAAATGCTCACTGTCACCTGTGTGAATTTCTGAGCCTAAAATAGCAGTCTGTTATTCCTTCAACTTCTTCTTCAACTGTATGTACTAGATTGGCATTGCCTACTGATGTAATTCTTTTTGTAATATTGAACAGCAGAAAAGTGTTTGAACCTTTTTCACATTCAGTGAGAGGCTTCTTAAATCTTCCATCCACCAAAGTATCACCAACAAATCTGAGGCTGACAATATCTCTGCAAGTAATTTTAATTCCAATTTCTATTTCTTCAGTCCCAGCCTTTTTTCATTTTTACATCCTGCATATAAATTAAATAAGCAAGAGTATACAACCTTGGTGATGCTAGGGTTTCTAATTCTGAACCACTGAGTAGTTCCTTTTCCATTTTAATTGCTGCTTTTTTTATCATCGTTCAATGGGCAAATAAGATGGCCCAGCAGTTCCAGATTTTTAAGCATGACTTTTAAAATGTTCTTTAACTATTACTTAGGATATTTAAAATATTTAGAAATCAAATCCTGATCTGTATTTTTACAAACCCTCCATTATGGTCTTTCTGAAAGCTTATTTAGATTGATTCATCCCTGTTGGGTTGGATAGGATAGGATAGGGAAATTAGAGTAGAGTAGAATAGAATAGAATAGAATAGAATAGAATAGAATAGAATAGAATAGAATAGAATAGAATAGAATACTTGATTGGCCAAGTGTGATTAGGTACACAAGGAATTTGACTCTGGCCCATTTCCAGCCTTCCCAAACTTCCGGGAGGCCCATTTTTCACCGTCCCTGAGCCTCTGTGCACCCTGCACTTACCTGCATCCAAAATGGGCTGCATGGGGACTCCTGGGAGGAGTGGGGCAGAGTGGGTGGGGCCAGCCAGGAATGGGATTTGAGGGTTCTCCAAACTGCACAGAATCTTAGCTAGGGGCTCTCCCGAACCCCGGCAAACCCCCAGCAGCCCACCCTTGGAAGGCCCACCCTTCCTAAAATCCACTCTGATCTCTCCAGTTTTAAATTTGTTCAGCTCCAGATGCACCACAGGGCCAGTTGTTCTATATGCAGGCTCATCACTCTCTCAAATGAGACCAATGACTGATAATTTCTACTCATTCAATCCTGTGGCTTTGACTCAATCATGCTTCTTGGTGCTACAGGGTTCAAAACTTAAAGCCATCCATTTCTCATAATGGCATAATATAAAAGACGCTGGGAAGAAATGTAATTTTATGGAAAGATGGCAGTAATAATATTTCAGCAAACTGTGTACCAAATTAAGTTGCCTGCTTTTAAATACATCAAGACAATAAGCCAGTGTTTTTCAATAACATCTTATCTTGCACTATGCATTGTACTTCTGTACATAGGTAGATTGAGAAAAACAACAGGAATAAGATTTTATAGATTAGGATAGTAGTAAAAAGTGCTGATGACAAAAATATTCCTATCTTTTTTTTTTCAAAAAGGCAAAAAAAAACCTTTTTATTCTTAGCACTCCAGAGGATGGTATGATTATTTGCTGAGCAGGAGCTTTCCAAAAAAAAAAAAAAAAACCCAGAAATGATACCAACATTCACACAGTTAGTGAAGAAAGGTAATTGTGGAAACCTATAGAGTCAGATCAAAATAGTGTACAAGCAATTGCCAATAGCACTTAGACTTATATACTGCTTTACAGCCCTCTCTAAGTGGTTTACAGAGTCAGCCTATTGTCCCCAACAATCTGGGTCCTCATTTTACCCACCGCGGAAGGATGGAAGGCTGAGTCAGTCAACCTTGAGCCTGGTGGGATTCTATCTGCCAAAGTAGCCTGCAGTACTGCACTCTAACTACTGTGCCACCGTGGCTCAATGATAACATTTAGCCTTGGTCTGGGTTTTACACAGTACATATATGTCTAGCAAATGAGAAGTAAAAGAGGATGGGCATATACCCAAATAATCCTGATATAAATCTTACATGTTTTTAAATATATTCTGTATTATTTTTTAATGACTAACCTTTTTTAAAAAAGTTGAAAAAAATAGAACAAAATAGAAATGCACACTAAGAAGAATTGTTAATAGCCACTGGTTTACCAGTGAATTTACTATCACTGTATCATATGAACAATGTAAGATATTGTAAAAATCACATAATCTCTGCTATTGTTAGCAAATATTGCTGCATCTTTTAATTTGTAGAGAATATTGTCTTTTCCAAAATCACATATTTCTGACAACTGTCCCTTGATATCTGGAATAATATCCCTGTTCCAATTCTTTAATATAATTCTTTTTTGCTAATCCCCTTGTTCAATTTAAACAGAATTCTTGATAGTCAAATTCCAAAGCTTTTGTATGTAAACATTACACCAATATCTTTAACATTTAAAGATTTTCCAATAAATCTGTTCATATAATGCATTGATACACTATCCCCCAAAACTGCTAAATGATCATGTGCAAAATAAAATCTCCATATCATATGAATCGGAGAACCATCAATTTTTTTACACCTTCAACACATGAAATCTCATGTCCCTTCTTTCATATACAAACATTGGAGAGATCAGTACTATATATATATATATATATATATATATATATATATATATATATATATATATATATATATATATATATATATTTGTTTTCTGAGGTTCTCACGGGTATTTGTATGTGGATCTTTGGTTGTTCGGGTTTTCTCCCGCGTAAGATTCGAAGTATCTAGGCAACGTTTCGATGAAGTCTCATTCATCATCTTCAGGCTTCTGTCTTCAGCTCTTGCTTCTCAGAGTAAATCATACACACACACACACACACACACACACACACACACACACACAGAAGCCTGATGATGGCAGATGAGATTCTGCCAAAACGTTGCTACAACTTTAAAAGCACAACTACAATGACGTGGGAAAATACCCGAACAAAGCTGAATGCCATACATACACACACACACACACACACACACACAAATATATATATATTAATTTCAAATTTAATTTCAAATTTAACACTTTTAAGGACATGAGCCCATGACTTTATTGGAAATTCCAGTTCTTTAGTCCATGTCTGAAATATGTCAGAAATGACCATTCTAAAAATATTGTTAAGCTCTAACATAGTTTCCATCAAGTAAGAAAATAACGCAGGTGCCTTTGAGACAGCAAAGCATCTGGCCGATATTGATCCATTAGAACATGCTTAGGCTGAAGATATCTCCACTGTTGTAAATTGGGGAAACCAAGTTCAATCAGTAACAATTCTTAAAACAGTGCATGCTTTGAAATCACAATCTGAATGTCCACCCAAGCTTTCCAATAAAGTGATTACTACTGAGTTTCAAAGCGGAATTTTTCAAAAGACGTGAATACTCATGAGTCCCATTATCAAAACTCAATTTATATCCTAAGATTTCTCACCAGAGGGAGAGGAGAGGATCAAACAGACAGCTGCTTGGATCTCCATGCCACTGGAAGTTAAAAAAAAAAAAACCCTTAAAAATTATAATGAATTTAGCTAAACGGAGTCTCTGAAGCCATTTTTGTTCGGCTTGATTCAATGCAGAGGTGGTATTCAGCAGGTTCTGACTAGTTCTGGAGAACCGATAGCAGAAATTTTGAGTAGTTCGGAGAACCGTCAAATACCACCTCTGACTGGCCCCACCCCCATCTATTCTCTGCCTCCCGAGTCCCAGCTGATTGGCTGGGTCTTCTTTGTTTGCCCTGCCCAGGAGAACGGAGCTGGAAAGCAGGTTAGTGGGATGGGGAGGGAATGGGGATTTTGCAGTATCCTTCCCCTGCCACGCCCATCAACCCATGCCCACCAAGCCACACCCACAGAACCGATAGTAAAAAAAATTTGAATCCCACTACTGGTTCAAAGCTGTTTCTAGCATGATGTCACTTGATTTTTTATCAAACATTAGAAATACGTATAGTATCTTTCTAAAGCCATGGGAAATGTTACGTTGCAACAGGATGAAAAAGTCTTACTATCCTAACAATATAACCTATGATCTGTCTTGAGGGAAATGGTGGGAGAAACATCTATGCTCATCTGTTCTACTGGGAGGCTGTGGCTTTCCTTTGCACTAGAGAATTGAATGGGAACAGCTCAAAAAACTCTGTGGGCTTTTCCAAATGATGGGGGAGAAAGGATATTGTTCTTAGATTTCAGTGATAGCATTGAACCACAAATTCTGCTATTTCAGAATAACTTACATAAGATAATGAAAATAAAGATGAGCTATAGCAATCAAACCCTAAAAATTAAAACATAAGTAAGGCTCAAATATAGCCGTGTGTCCAAGTTACTTGATAGATGCATGTTAAACAACAGGCACTTATTTTCCCAGCGGGTCCTCTGAATCTACCTTTATCAATCTGGCAGAAACTGTGTGTTCACAAAGACCTAAGCTGTGCTGTACAATTTCTTAGTTTAATTTCCTGTGTATTTTTTCACTAACTCTCTACTGAGGACAGTTTGGTAATAGCAATTTTATCTATCTATCTATCTATCTATCTATCTATCTATCTATCTATCTATCTATCTATCTATCTATAATCTCAATATTCCAGGCATTTGACCATGATATATTTGTACAATTAGTAGGTAAAGTAATGGTACCACATATGATATAACAAAAAATAGAATACTCTTTACCAACAAGCTCACACTATGCAAAACAAAACAAAACCAAAAAGAATCAGAAGAGAAGCTGAGACAATATTTACATGGATTTTAGTTCAAAAATATAAATATTAAGCCTCTCATATGATTTAATGTCAAGGTTAAAATGTTATGAACAATTGATTTTAAATAGTGTTAAATATCACATGATAAACCTGGGCACACTTGGAAAATGATTTAAACGTGCTTTTGAGCAAAATACCTCCATTCATTCAAGCAGCTTATTTTTTTCAGACTCTCTGGGCAGGACTAGAAAAAATGGTGGCTTTTGGCTTGCATGAAAATCTGAAAAAGACTCTGCATTAAAACATAACATAAAGATCCTGTCCTCGTGGAAAGATCAAAACACTTCTTCCCAATAGTTTTTGAAGGGTGTACAGCCCTATCAAATCATTAATGCATTTAATTTGTAATGTATTCCTAATTACTAAATAGCATTGCATATCAGCTGTCAAATACTAGCAAATGGTAATACGCCAGCAGTCAAATACAATCAAATATGGAATAGAAACTGCTTGTCAACCACAATAAACCATCAAATAGTAAAACCTTTTTCCCCTCAAGTAACTATCAAGCATTGTCATATATCACATGCCAAAATAAGCTATCACATATTGTAATTAAGAATCATTCAGCATTAAATCTTAAAACTGAATATTAATATAGAAAAATAACATTGCAAATAATGGTTTTGGGGGAAATGTGATGTTTTTATCCTTCCTTTTCTCTCTTTTCTTTCTGCTGTGGATTGAGCTCTTAGAATATAATCATGAACAATTTACATTGTTCTTGACACACATCATTCGATAGTACAAGGTCTGAAGATTGTATGTATCAGTAATATTTCATGACACAGAGGTAGGAAAAAAGCCCATTAACAAGCAAGATGATTTATTTATATTCCTGAAGCACACTACTGTTAAAAATCACCATTTCCCTCTCCTGTATTGGAAATGCCTGGTGTATGCATCTGACAGCTTCTATCCAAAATCCAGATAAGGTATCTTCAGGAGTTTCCCTCCAAAGAGTTTGAATTGGGTTTTGATAAAAGATGGCGCCAGTCAAGTGTGCAGCTTGGGAATTGAAAGATGCAAAAATGTGTTATTTATACTCAGCTTTTATATGCCAGTTGGGTAATGAAATAGGCAGAAGTCATACAGACACGATGTGTTAAATGTCAGTGTTTTTAATCTGGCATTTGACTAAGCTGGTGTTTCACTTGTGTGGTGTGACTATCTGAAATCCATGACAATTGTCTATAGACGTTGTGTCTTAACGAGCCTCTTCCCACCCTTCCTTTTGAGTTTGGTTCGATCAAGTGCCTAAATAAATAATTCTGAGCTGAGTTAGGATGGATGACTGAATGATTGTTTCAATACAAAACCACTATTACAAAGAGTGGGTTTTAGGGAGGAGATTATCTTTGAGAAATTAAAACTACAATGCTACATTTCCCCCCAAAGATCTGAATTCAGTGACAACCAGATAACATTTGAGAAAATCCATTTTCAAAGCCAATGGTCTCCTGAAAGAGACGTGGGCAGTCTTAATCTGACTTTTCCATTGACTTTGCTTGTCAGAAGATTGCAAAAGGGAATCCCATGACCCTGGGACATTGCAATCGTCATAAATATGAAACAGTTGTGAAGCATCCAAATGTAAAGCACATTACCATAGGGATGCTGCAACAGTCATAAGTGTGAAAAATGGTCATGGCACTTTTTTCAGTGCCATTGTAACTTCGAACAGACACTAAATGAACTGTTGTAAGTTGAGGACCACCTGTAGCCTCATTTTTTTAAAAAAAAAAATCAAAATTATCTACCTTATTTCTTACAATTTACATTTGAGCACAGTAACAATGACCTACAAGGCTTAGAAGAGAGAAAAAAGAACCCACTGGACAAAAAATAGAAGAAGAAGAAGAAGAAGAAGAAGAAGAAGAAGAAGAAGAAGAAGAAGAAGAAGAAGAAGAAGAAGAAGAAGAAGAAGAAGAAGAAGAAGAAGAAGAAGAAGAAGAAGAAGAAGAAGAAGAAGAAGTACTTTATTGTCATTGCACAAGTACAACGAAACTGTGGATGCACCCCAGCAACTGTTCGCAACACAATAAAACCAGTACACTCAAAGATGAAGATTAAAAAAAAAATAGAGTACCCGCGTCTCCATTTGCAATTTGAGACTACAATATCTGCGAATTTACACAAAATATACATCCAACACTGACTGTGACACCCTGCTGAGTGCAATACACAAGAGATGGATTGCATTGCAATATGTCATTATACATCTAAATGAGGTATTGTGACAAAAATAGGTGTTAATGGGG
Source organism: Pseudonaja textilis (assembly GCF_049901715.1). Taxonomy (NCBI): domain Eukaryota; kingdom Metazoa; phylum Chordata; class Lepidosauria; order Squamata; family Elapidae; genus Pseudonaja; species Pseudonaja textilis. The sequence goes on from NC_141993.1 coordinate 27,863,563, forward strand.
GTAGAATTTGACGAATGTATCTTTTCTTTTATGTATACTGAGAGCATTTGCATCAAGACCAATTCCTTGTGTGTCCAATCACACTTGGCCAATAAAAGAATGCTATTCTATTCTAATTTGCTTGCCTGTAACTCAGGATGTCCCAATAATCCCCAGGGATGAATTCTCAATCTGACAGGATCAGTGTGGAAGCAAGAAGCTGGTAAGTCATTAGTTTATAGACCAGTGGTGTCAAACTCAAGGCCCGTGTGCTGGATCCAGCCCATGGGGTGCTTAGATCTGGCCAATGGGGCCATCCTGGAAGCAGCAAAGGACCAGCCTACTGGTACCAGTGAAAACAGAGCTCAGGATGGCAGTGTGCAGCCCAGTTGTGGGATTCAAATTTTTTTAATACTGGTTCTATGGGTGGGGCTTGGTAGGCATGGCAGGGGAAAGATACTGCAAAATCCCCATTCCCTCCCCACCCCACTAATCTGCTTTCCAGCTCCGTTCTCCTGTGCAGGGCAACAAAAGAAGACCCAGCCAATCAGCTGGGACTCGGGAGGCAGAGAATAGATGGGGGCGGGGCCAGTCAGAGGTGGGATTTGCTGGTTCTCAAAACTACTCAAAATGACTGCTACCAGTTCTCCAGAATTGGTCAGAACTTGCTGAATACCACCTCTGGCACAGCCCTCCCAAGCTCTGTTTCCAGCTGTGATGCCCTTCTACAATCCTCTGCCAGTGAAAACGGAGCTTGGGAGTGCTGGGTGCAGTCCTCCCAGCTCCATTTTCACTGTAGGATGTCGAGCTAGCCATGCCTACCCTAGCCACGCCCACCCCACCACTCACTCACACATACCCCAGGTCAAACACAACCCTGAGGCAGCCCTTAATGAAATCAAGTTTGACACCCCTGTTGTAGATGATGCCAAAAATGGAAAAAGTTGCTATGTTTGTGTCTAATGCAGTGAACCATAGCTCAGGAAATCTGATACCTTTGGGAAAATCATATCCTTAGCTCCCAGATTCAGTTGCCAACATCTCCCTGTAGAACTGAGGGAATTGCTTGAAATATAATCGTGTCTCTGCCATTCAGTAATGACAATACTGGGCTAGATAAACTAATGAACTGATTTAGTAGAGGATAACTTTCTAGGTTAATCTTTAGACTGTCCCCAAACTCTGTTTTGCCTCTGCTGTATAATACCAAAAATTTTGAATTCTCATGTACCCAATTACTATTGTTATGTATGTTCCAAATACTCCGGGTGGTATAGCATCACACTGGTAGGTTAATCATTTTCAGAAACTCTGGATATTTTACTGGAAATAGTATTAAACACAGCACTTTCTTTAAAAAAAAGTTGTGCAATATACTTTGGCAGGTTTTTGTCTTCAAAATCCTTATACTTTCCTCATTCTGTGTAATCCACAAAGTTTAGTCCAATAGCTATTTTGAGCCATGTGTTAAGTAGTTGACAATTTTGCTAGTTCTGCCACTGAACAAAATTACAAGTTTGTCACTTTCCAAAGCAGTACTGAAAATCCCAAGACTGTATATTTTAGGCAATCTATATCATAACCTGGGGATATTGAGAATGGAAGAATATTCAATGTGGGAACCAAGATACAGCATTAAATAGATCCAGGCTATGACTCCTGTTAAAGTCTTATCTTGCTTCATGCGCTCTCAATATTATGTGTTAAATCTCCTGTTCTTCGGCAAATCCTTTTCTCTATGGGGTTTTTTTTTCTTCCATCCCTCATTTTTCTCACATGTTTTGCCAAGTAGGTTTTTAGGTGAGTCACATCACAGGGGAAGAGCAAATGTAGCTGGTTCAGTAGTAGTAACTGTGAGAAGGATCTTGGAGTTCTAGTGGACAATCACTTAAATGTGAGCCAGCAGTGTGCTGCAACTGCCAAAAAAGCCAACTCACTCCTAGACTGCATTAACAGAGGGGTAGAATCAAGATCACTTGAAGTGTTAATGATGTTTTATAATGCCTTGGTAAAAACCACTCTTGGAATGCTGCATCCAGTTTTGGTCACACGATGTAAAAAAGATGTTGAGACTCTGGAAAGAGTGCAAAGCAGAGCAACCAAGATGATTAGGGGACTGGAGGTTGGAACTTATGAAAGATGATTGCTGGAAGTGGTTCTGTCCAGTTTAATGAAAAGAAGGACTAGGGGAGACATGACAGCAGTGTTCCAATATCACAGGGGCTGCCACAAAGAAGAGGGAGTCAAGCTATTCTCCAAAGCACCTGAAGGCAGGACAAGAAGCAATGCGTGGAAACTAATCAAGGAGAGAAGCAACCTAGAACCAAAGCGAAATTTCCTGACAGTTAGAACAATTAATCAATGGAACAACTTGCCTCCTGAAGTTGTGAATTCTCCAACACTGGAAGTTTTTTAAAAGATGTTGGATTGCCATTTCTCTGAAACGCTATAGGGTTTCCTGCCTAGGCAGGAGGTTGGACTAAAAGACCTCCAAGGTCCCTTCCAACTCTGTTATTCTGAAAAGAACACTTCATCTGCAGGATGAATGGGCTGGAAGACCAACAAGTAAAGACCAACAGACACCAGGATCTACTCAGTGACAGCTTGGAACTGTATCTTTGGGGTCCCTGGTGTTCTCTGAACTTGGTGGTTTTCTTGCAGATGTTTCATTAACCAACTAGTGCTATCAGTGCTATAAGAGACTGGGGTTTGCTCTTATTTTTATATGCTAGTAAAAAAATAAAAATAAACTACAGGTAGTCCTTGACTTACAGCAGTTTATCTAGTGACCATTTGAAGTTACAAAGGCACTGGAAAAAAGTGACTTGTGACCATTTTTCAAAAACAGTAACAGCCTCTCCATGGCCACATTATCAAAATTCAGATGCTTGGCCGCTGACTCATATTTATGAGTCCTCTAGTTATGATCTCCTTTTGCAACCTTCTGGCAAGCAAAGTCAATGAGGAAGTCAGTTTCACTTAACAACCATGTAATTAACTAAAGAACTGCAGTGATTCACTTAACAACTGTGGCAAGAAAGATCATAAAATGAGACAAAACTCAATGAATATCTCACTTGACAGTTGAAATTTTGGCCTCAATTATGGTTGTAAGTCAAGTACGACCTGTAGTTAAAAAAAAAAAAAAACAAGAGCAAACCCTACTCCCTTCTAGCACTGATGATGTTACCTAGTTTGGTAGTGAAACATCTGCAAGAAAATCACCAAGCTCAGAGAACCCTAAGGACCCCACAATTCAATCCTGAGTTACAAATATTATCTTCTATCTTTATAATATACTAGTAATACTAGCCATGACAGTCTGTGATGAGCAGGTATAGTAATTTACAATGTATACATGGTCACTTTTTTATCTTGATAGAGAAATCGCTACACTATAGAGTAATGCTTATAAAAAGGAGCATTGGATTTCACCTTATCTCTCTCCTTCATGTCAACCATGAATGACCAATGCTTCGTTTTTGTTCGTATTTGTTCGTTCCCAGCTTCCCACAGATAAATCTCCCCAGCTGGGCGGTTTTCTCCCATTTCATGTGGACAATGGATAAAGCAGAATCAAGTGATTTCATGTTAATACCTTTCTCATCACTGCACTTTTTAGATCAGTTTATAAAGCATGTTTAATGTGTTTAAATAAGAATTCTGGCATGTCAATACTTAAAATAACATATATTTCCTTATTGGAACTGTTCTTTAGGGGAAAAAACAACTTCCAGCAGTACTTTGCTATTCAAGAATATTTTGAAAAGTAAATTGCCTAAGCCAAAAATACTTCATGAAAGAGGATGTTTCTGTTGGAATTATGAATGCTACTAAAAATGTCTTTTGGATGAAAAAAAAAAATCCCACAACACCACAACACACAAGATATACATGAAAATAATAAAAACAAAACTATTGTGGCTCTATTATTTTACCTTCTCTTGAACAAATGTGTTAGCAGTCAATTCTGGTATTTCAGCCCAGTATACGGTATGCCCAAGTAGACTCCAAACCAGAAGAGTAGATTAAAGTCTGCTCTTTATTTACATACATAGTAGAAAAGGCACCTCACTGGCCACACAGCCAAAAGAGAAGCAGTTTATAAAGATAGAAAATTACTTTACATACAACTCAAACTTATTGGGTTTTGAGTGAGTTCTTTGATTGGTTAAAATCATTTTTAGCGGAGGGATAGAATCAAGATCATGTGAAGTATTATAATGCCTTGGTAAGGCCACATTTGAAATACTGCATCCAGTTTTGGTCACACAATGTAAAAAAAGAAGTTGAAACTGGAAAGAATGCAGAGAAGATCAACCAAGATGGTTAGAGGAGTGAAGGGTAAAACATAATAAAAGAGTGGCTGCTGGAACTGGGTATGTCTAGTTTGATGAAAAGGAGGACTAAGGGTGACATGATGGCAGTGTTCCAATATCTCAGGGGCTACCACAAAGAAGAAGGAAACAAGTAGTGGTGGTATTCAGCCGGTTCACACCGGTTCACATGAACCGGTAGCAAGGATTTGGCATGGGTTGCTGAACCAGTAGTAAGTTCTGGCTGGGCACACCCCCAACCTGGTTGCCCAGTTGCCACCTGCCTGATGCTCTCCCCTTAAGATATTTCTTTTTTTCCCCTCCCAACGATCAGCTGTTCATATGTTCAGCTGTGCCAAGATTCCCATAGCTTGTCTTACTGCTTCACCCAGGAGGATTCCCTGAGGCCCAGGAAGGCAAAAAATGGAGGGAAAGGCAGGGAGAGGAGCCTTCTGGGAGAAAAAATGTCCCCCCAGGAGGCTTGCCTGAGGCCCAGAAGGCTCCCCAAAAGGGGGTGTTGAGGTGGCTGCAAAAAAGCAAAACAAAACAAAAAGCCATGCCCACCCAGTCACATGGCCATGCCCACCTAGCCACACCCACCAAGCCACGCCCACAGAACCAATAGTAAAAAGTTTGGAATCCCACCACTGGAGACAAGCTATTCTCCAAAGCACCAGAGGACAGAAATCAAGGAGAGAACCAACCTAGAACTAAGGAGAAATTTCCTGACAGTTACTTGCCTCCAGAAGTTGTGAATTCTCCAACACTGGAAGTTTTTCAGAAGAGATTGGACAGCCACGTATCTGAAATGGTATAGGGTTTCCTGCCTGAACAGGGGTTGGACTAGAAGACCTCCAAGGTCCCTTCCAACTTTGTTATTCTATTCTATTCATTTCACATGTCTCTGCTATAGTACATGTGCTACATAGCTTTAACATGTAACATTCTGTAATTTCTTTGTATTATCTTCTTAATGCTTATCTGAATATTCAGAAGGTGTGGTTTTTCCATTCTAATAAGTTTGCAACTCACTAAGGTTGAAGTCAGCATCCTTGGCAGGTTTGAACCAGTTCTTATCAGACTGTACATTCCTCATTCACAGCTTGCTTTGTTACTTCAAGGACTATAAACATTAATCAAAGAAACTCCTAGTTACTAAAAAAAACCTTAATCAAAGGGCCCTCCCTCTGCTCCTGCCATCAGCTGTTTTGTTTTCCATTTAAAAAAAAAACACTAAACAAAGTGGTGAGAACACCCCAAAAAAACCCATCTCACATTACAAAATTTTCCTCCCGTTTTATTTATTTTTTAATCCAGGCAGCCATACTTCTATCCCAGGAAACTCTGAGCAATGAACTAGCAAAACTAAAAGCAAAAACTAAAGTTTTCCATTAAAAGCAAACAAAAACAAGGCCCAATACAATCTGTGTAATCACCAAAAATATGCAGATGGGATGGGACAATTACACCATAAAAGCCTTGATTGGAAGCTTCTCCAATTTTACCTTTCCATTTGCTGAGCAGCAGCAATTAGAAATTAGAGACACAAAACCCCTTTTTCATTCTGTAGCAGTTTCCGCTCTATTTTTCATTATATTTGCTTGCTAAGGTACATGTTCTTGTTATTCCCAAAAAGGAATGGTATAAAATGCCCTCAGGGAAATAAACAGTGCTCTTGGTCAGAAAGTGAGATAAAAAATATGGTTAATAAATAATATAAATAAGAAGCTATTTTTCTCTGAACACACCATGCAGAAAACTCTTAGCTTGGGAACTTTAATTTTCTTAACTTGGGAAGAGTATTAGCTATTCGCATTTCATTTGTCTCTAGAGTATAATGTTTGACTAAGCTAGCACTTCTTTTCTTATTACAGAAATCTCTGCTTTATGCTAGCAGTTTCGAGGGTTTCTTTCTTTTTTTAAAAAAATTGTTTGTTTTGTTGAAATCTACGCTGGCTGATCAATGGATGTCGGTGTAGGATTTCAAAAGTTGTCTGAATCTTTCTTTCACCTTGAGTTTCACAGTATTGTACAAAGAAAGTCCGTGTGATGAGGAAAAGCAGAATGGTAGAATGATCATGAGGTTTTCTTTGATCTGGTTGGATAGCTCTTTCCATTGGCTAAATAGATAAAAGGATCTTCAAGTCCGCCCAAGTGTCATTCCACAGTATGGTGGAATTCAAGAGGAAAACATTCCAGTAAAATCCTATAATCACAGTGATTTGATTGAAAGGGCCTCCTGAAATGACATTCATAGTCTCTCCAACCCATAACTTTTGAGATTGTGTGTCAGGGTTGTACTGCATTTGAAACATTTAGCTCTTATTCAAAGGGAAGGGTGAGAAAGAATGCAGATGCTCCAGAAATACACCATGTGAACCAAGACTCCACCAAGGTCACAGATATAGGTGTCCGACAAAGAAGTGAACTGTTCTCAAAACAAAAGGATGATTCATAATTGGACAATGTGACTAACCAGAAGTGGGGAGAAGGGGAAGCTATTAACTATAGAAGCATAACGCGGGGAAAAACAAGCATTGATTTTGATTCTTCAGTACTGAAATGGTGTCTCCAATAAAGTTTTGCTTTTGGGTTTACAAAGTTCTTGAGGGTGCCTACTTTTGGGGGGTTTGCTAGTCGGACCATTGACATTATGTTGAGTTTCAGAAAAATCCTCATGTGATTGATTAGTAATGTAACAGTAATGTAGTATAATGTAAAGCAGTGGGCCCATTTGCTGTAGGAATTAAATATGCTGGAACAATTTTGAGGCAATATGCTGAGGCAATCTTGAGCTTGTCCGTGAACTTCTGGCAGTGGGCAGAGTTAACCTGCAATACTGTACTCTAACCACTGCACAGTTCATCTATCATCTGACAAACGCTTTTTTTCCCCTTTGGATTAGAGGTAACAGGCTTTAGTGAAAGAGATTGGCAGAGACATGGCTTAGAGCAGTGTTGGCTGGCAGTGGGGTATTAATACATTACTTCTTTTCCTTGTCTGTACTGGGATTTTTTAAATTTATTTTTTTGTTTTTTATTGGCATGATTATATGTACGGTGTTCGATAAATGAAATTTTCATGGTCTCAATTCTTTTTTTTTTTTCTGGCAATTATTAATTTGTTTCATTTCATGATTACTATTGAAAATAATTTTGTCACATAGGGAAAAGCACATTAAACGATCCACTCTGGGTGTTGCTAACTATTCTACTGTTTCTACCCTACTCCCAAAACATGCTGGGGGCCAAACAGAAAGTAGTAACAACAAGGTTAAATTAAAAATTGATGACCATATCCTTAAATTATGATCTTCCCCTAACCCTTCCAAATATAACAGAAAACGAGAAATCTTCATAACAGCTGCAAGGTACCTTCATAACAATAGCAATGTACCTTGGAGAACTTCTCTCTTCTATTTGTTTAGTCACATCCTATTTTCAGAGTCATTATGGATTAGTTCTCTCCATTCTTCTCAATGTTTCATAACTTCGTTTATTACCTCTAATTTTAAACCAGTGTCTTGCTTGATGGTATCTATTCAGCATGCTCACTGCTGGCCTTGCTTTGTAGTATCTCCAACCATTATTTGCGCTACTGTTTGTTTTGTTTTTTTAGAGAAATTTGAATGCATAACATGGCCAAAATAAGACAAGTTTAGCTTGATGTTCTTAGCTTCCAGTAATATATCTAGCTTAATGCGATCTAATATCTTCGTGTTCATTATTTTTGCTGTCCAAAGTAGGCACAGAAGTGATCTCCAAATCTATATTTCAAAGAAATCTCTCCTTATATTTTCAACTTTGACAACCAGAGACAGTTACAGGAAATTCAATAGCATTTATTATTTTGCACTTGGTAGAAAGAGGGCCTTGTTGTTCCGGATCTTCTTCATTCTAGTCATTGCAGTGCACTCAAATGATTGTCTAAGTTTAATTTCATGTCCAATGCTTTTTGTTCAGTGACTTTTGGAACCACAGAAAATAAAGTCCTGGACTGAGCTGATTATTCATTGTTGATTTTTATCTTGAAATTGCTATTTCCAGCTGTTGTCATTAGTTTAGGCTTCCTGATGTTTAGATACATCCAACTTTTTCATTTTCTGCCTTGATTTTAGGATTTGTTGTTTGATACCCTCTTCCTTTTTCTATCAGTAAAGTGGTGCCATCTATATATCTCACAATTGTTAATGTGTCTGCCACTGGTTTTTTTTTCCAATTTCAAACTGATTTAAGTTAAAGTTCCTCAAAGCTGCCTTTCTATATAAATTAAATAGGAATGAGATAGAATACAGTCCTGCCATAGCTTTTTTGATCTTGAATCCGTCTGTGTTTCCACAAATTGTTCTGACAGTGGATTCTTGCTTGTTATATATTGATTGTATTACTTGAAACAGTGTTTTGGAACACTCATTTCTTTTGGATACTACCATAATATTTTTATGTTCAACACAATCAGAGATTTTGCAACAGCTGAAGAAACATAAATATATATTCTTTTGAAATTCATATCCATGATCCGTTAAACATTTGCAACATGATTACAAGTACCTCTTTCTCCTTTAAAACCAGCTTGCATCTTGGGCAGTTCTCTTTCCATGATTGGGTTCTATTGTTGTACTTCATGTTTTCCAATATAGGGACAAAGATGTTAGTTGGATTACATCTGATTTGGTTGCATGTGATTAGTAAGTAGCCTTAATATAGTTCTAATGTTAATATGGAGCCATAGTGGTGCAGTGGTTAGAATGCAGTTTTATAGGGTAATTTAGGTCACTGCCTGGAGTTCAGTCCTGACTGGTTCAAGGTTGACTCAGCTTTCCACGCTTCCAAGTTCATTAAAATGAGGAGCCAGCTTGTTTGGGGAAATATGCTGATTCTGTAACCCGCTTAAAGAGGACTATAAAACATTATGAAGTCATAAGTGTTATTGCTATTGATATTTTAGTTGGGGGGATTTGGGGGGTGGAATTTAATGAAATTAAACAGAATTGAATCCTTTGATTTTGTTTTGTTTGCTACCCAGATTTTCTTGGTTGATAGCTGGTCATAAAAATTGGATTAACTAAACAAACCATAAATAATTAACCAAATCTGGTAACATGTAATATCAGCGTTCTCGTGGGGTAGCTGAAACAGTGGCATTAGTGCATTTCAATCTGCAGTATATATACAAAATTCAGTATTAACTAAGATAAAGTTCTAAAATTACAGCAACTCTATTAGTCAATAAAATTAAGGATTTCACCTCATCGTGTTGCTAAAAGTGTTAATGTGGGTCAACTACATGCAGGTCAAAAAAAGCTGGTGATATTTTGCCGCTGCTAAAACAAAGAAAGCACTTGTTATATTTTCAAACCAAAGATTAATAATTGACTCTCCAGTTCTCCTGATATCCCTAACATACTTGGTTCTATCCTTTGAATTGAAATGAATGTTATCTCACAAAGTAACTGAAAAAATTATACTAACCTTGTGTTATGCAATACCTTTGACCTCCATTAATTGAGATGTGTTTTTCCCCAGCATACGAAGCCTGGTCATTCTTGTTACATTGACAATATCTCTTGGTTCAGACCTCTTGGAAATCACCAGATCACTGAAGAAATGTGAAGCTAAGCCACAGCTCTATAACTAACATATATAGGTAGCAGAGGTGGTATTCAGCAGGTTCTGACCAGTTCTGGAGAACTGGTAGCAGAGATTTTGAGTAGTTCGGAGAACTGGCAAATACCACCTCTGACTGGCCCCACCCCCATCTATTCTCTGCCTCCTGAGTCCCAGCTGATTGGATGGGTCTTCTTTGGTTGCCCTGTAAAGGAGAATGGAGCTGGAAAGCAGGTTAGTGGGGTGGGATGGGAATGGGATTTTGCAGTAACCTCTCCCCAGAAGTGGGGACAGAATGGAGATTTTGCAGTAACCTTCCCCTGCCATGCCCAGCAAGCCACACCCACCAAGCCATGCCATACCATGCCCACAGAACCAGTGGTAAAAATTTTTGAATCCCACCATTGATAGGTAGTCTTTAACTTACAACTGTCCATTTAATAACCATTTCACATTACAATGGCACTGAAAAAAGTGACTCAGGACCAGTTTTCACATTTATAACTGTGGCAAAATCCCTAGGGTCACATGATCAAAATTCAGATGCTTGGCAACTGACTCGTATTTATGACAATTGCGGTGTCCTGGGGTCACATGATGTGGTGGTGCAGTGGTTAGAGTGCAGTATTTCAGGCTACTTCTGCTGACTGCCTGCAATTTGGCAGGCTCAAGGTTGACTCAGCCTTCCATCCTTCCGAGGTGGGTAAAATGAGGACCCAGATTGTTGGAGGCAATAGGCTGACTCTGTAAAACCGCTTAGAGAGGGCTGTAAAGCACTGTGAAGTGGTACATAAGTCTAAGGGCTATTGCTCTTGCTATTTTGCAATCTTCTGACAAACAAAGTCAATGGGGAAGCCAGATTCACTTTTATACCATGCTACTAACTTAACAACTGCAGTGATTCACTTAACAACTGTGGTGAGAAAGGTCGTAACATGGGGCAAGATTCACTTAACAACTGTCTCGCTTAGCAACAGAAATATTGGGTTCGATTGTGGTTGGAAGTCAAGGATTACTTGTAGTATGGTTAAAGTCAAGTAAGCAGATTGTTCTCAAAGTGTGGTTTGAAATTAGCCTCTGAGTTGGGAAAACACACCATCTTTCTCCCTTGGCAAATTAAAATCACCCTTTCCTATATAAAACAAACAAAAACAGTTTACATAAATGCAAACTAGCTTGGAGGTAGGCGAGGGATACAGCATCTCTCTTGGTTCAGATCACTGGCAATCTGCAAATCATTGAGGAACTGTGAAGAAGCTAAGCCACAGCTCTATAGCTGGCATATACTAGAGTTAAAGCTAAGTAAACAGGCAGATTATTCTCAAAGTTTGATTTGTTTTGAAATTAGCATCTGAGTTGGGGACACAAAATCTTTCTCCCAGCAAATTAAATTCACCTTTTCCTGTATAAAACAAACAAACAAAAACAGTTTATATAAATGCAAACTAGCTCGGAGGTGGGAGGGAAACAGAAATGCTCATGTATTGCCCATTTGTATTCTAACTTATAGGAATCCTGCTTAATGATGTGCTAATGAATGCCACAACACATATTCTCACACTGGAGGCTGTCATTTCTACATTGCATCTTTTGCTATTAGTCGGCAGCTATTTTAAAACAAATGGATGAAACTTTAATATATTCCTCCATCAAATTCTCCATCTGATCCCCACTGGCCCGGTGCGGAAGTATTAATGGTGCACATAACTCAGCCGATTGTGATGGCACCATACAGACCACGGAGAATCAAGACAGAACCACTCCCTTCTTGTAGCAGTTCGAGCTGATAGAACTGGGTAAGTAAGAAAAATGACAGGACAGAACATGCACATAAAGTAAATATATGTGAAATTTACAGTAATTAAAAAGAAGGTTTTTTTTAAAAAAAAAACAGCAGTAGTTTGGTGCACAACATGAACCCAACCACAATGACATACCAATAGGGACGCTCCGTATCAAGCTCAGCCAAAAGTAACAATGTGAAATATGTCGCGATTGTATTCATGGGTGGGATTCAACCAGTGTAACAACCTGCTCGGTGAACGCATGCTTTGCGCCTGCACACAGCATTTGCAACAGAGGTGGTATTCAGCAGGTTCTGACCGGTTCTCAAGAACCGGTCGCGGAAATTTAGAGTAGTTCGGAGAACCGGCAAACACCGCCTCTGACTGGAGATTTTACTGTATCCTTCCCCTGCCAAGCCACACCCACAGAACCAGTAGTAAAAAAATTTGAATCTACCACTGATTTGCAACTCACCTTCTGCTGCAAGCCCTCTGTGTAAAACAGCTGATGCACGGTGATCAACTTTGCCGGACGAAGCAGCTGAGCTGGAAAACCCAGAAATAAATCACAGACTAGAGCCAGGGCAGGCGGGTGGGCCCAACAGCTGATTGTCAGAGCTAACTGGTTCACTCACAGCTGATCTTCGGAGCTACCAGTTCACCTAAACCAAGCCAAACTGGTAGAATCCCACCCTTGGTTGTATTCACAGATTGGTGGGAGATCCTGGAACAAAGTAGTCAATTGATGTGTGAAAGGGGAATTAAAAAAACAAGAATCTGGACTTAGCTGGTTGAAAAGCAAGCTCACTGGTTTCCCGTGGCCATAGCTATAGCTAAGAATTTTGTGACCTTCTGAGGGGGTTCAGAGGGTGTCTTCTGAGGGAAGGTCCGATGGATGTTCTTTCAGGATGCTAATTTGAAGCAGCTGATCAATAAACATCTGTGGAGATTCTCAATCATCCAGATCATGGTTATAGAACATAGGATAATACAGTTGGAAGGGAGCTTGAAGATCTTCTAGTCCAACCCACTATAGGAGAGCCTTTACCATTTCAGACAAATGGATGCCCAATCTCTTTTGGAAAGCCTCCAGTGATGGAGAACCCACAACTTCTGAAGACAAATTGTTCCATTGGTTAATTGGTCTCACCATTAGGAAATTTTCTCCTGCAGTAGTTCTAGGTTGCTTCTCTCCTTGGTTAGTTTCTATCCATTGTTTCTTGCCTTGTCCTTTGGTGTTTTGGAAAATAGTTTCACACACACACCCATCTTTGTAGAAGCCCTTCAAATATTGTGTGATGATCCAGGGTGGGATACAAAATAAACACAGTCACAAAAACAGGTGAGCCAAGCTTCACCTAGTCTCTACCCATGCAGTTGGTTTTTCCTGCCTAAGTGTAAAACCTTACTTTTCTCTGTACTGAGTTTCATTTCGTTAGATAGGGCCCCGTGTTCAAGTCTGCCAAAATCTTTTTGGATCTTGAGCTTGTCTTCTGGGGTGTTGGTTATCCCAAAGGTGCTTTTTTTTCCCAAAAGGCAACTGGACTTCCTTGATTTTATTCTTTCGAACACATTTAGCTTCTCACCCAAGAAGTTCCTTCAGAACTGAAGAAGCTCCTTGGATGAGAAGCCAAAGGTATTCAAAGAATAAAACCAAGGTAGTCCAGTTGTCTTTTGAAAAAAAGCACCTTTGGGACAGCTAATCAATAACTGCCAGTTGTGACTGATGATAAAACTGACTCAGAAGTAGTTCAATGAGATCAAGATGCTAGGGGCTACCTAACAGTCTCAGTCTCTCTCTCTCTCTCTCTCTCTCTCTCTCTCTGTGTGTGTGTGTGTGTGTGTGTGTGTTGGACTCAATCTTATTGTCTGAGCATATATGCAAATGTTATTGAAATAAGACTTGCAACAATAGTTGGGACCAGAATATCCATTGCTAAGCAAGGCAGTTTTAAATGAGCCATCATACCCCACTCTATACACCACTTTTTGCCAGGGTTGTTAAGCAAGTCACTGCAGTTGTTAAAGTGAATCACATGTCATTAAGCGAATCTAGCTTTCCCCGTTGGTTTTTGTTCATCAGAAGCCAGCTGGGAAGGTCGCAAATGGCGATAACATGACCACCAGATAATGCAACTGTCATAAATATCTACCGGTTGTCAAGCACTCGAATTTTGATCACATAACCATGAGGATGCTGTGATGGTCATAGGTGCAAGGGCTGGTCTAAAGTCACTTTTTTCAATGTACAAAAGGTTCCTGTGCAGTACAAAGTCAAAATAATTCAGAATAATTACAGCAGCGGTGTGTGTGTGTGTGTGTGTGTGTGTGTGTGTGTGTGTGTGTGTGTGTGTGGAGTGTCTTCAAACGTGTTTGTATCAGAACAGTTTTGGGGTTAGGATAAATGGACCGCATTGTTTCCTCTGGAAAAGTATTTGTATGAATATGATTTTGCACCTTGGCTGCTGAGATAACAGCTTTTCCTTTTGCCTCTGGCAACAAAATATCTCTGGCCAGCCATGCATGACCTGCTTCTAAACAATGCTTCACATGAACAGCTGGGCCAGGTTGCAAAGATGATTTGGACCACCAGGAAACCTCAGTCTGAGTGATGCACAAATCTTCAGTGCTGTGAAGGAACAGGACCAAGGAAAAAAAGAGCCATGCAGAGCAAGCACCATGGCTGAAAACTAGAATGGAAGAGAAAAGTATTCAGTGCTTGATATCAAGGACTAAACTCAGCATTTTTCCAACACTGGAAGATGGGTAACTCAATGGGAAACTCACTGTGATAAAGCCAGGTCTGTACTTTGGAAATGTCTTAGGTTATGGGGAAGATTTCCTAGTTGGACTGATTTCCTGACAATCTGGATGAAGCTAAAAAAAACTAGGAATGCTGTGTGCCAAAACAACCCTTGATCCTGGTTTCCTCCCCCCCCCCGGGTGTGTCATAATTTATATTCTCCAATGGGACACATCCGTAGCCAAGAGTCATCAATCATGCTCTCCAGTTAGAATTTTGCGCGGGAGAAACTTCAGTCACCTAGTTGCTATCTTTGAAAACATTTATGGAATGCAGTTTTGGTTTGCAAGCTGCTGCATTGCTCCCCCTTCCCTTTCTAAAAAGACCATAGAAATATTTTATGAGTTGACAATGATCACAATTGAGCCCCAAATTTATGTTGCTAAGTGAGATAGTGGCTAAGTGAATTTTGCCCCATTTTATGAACTTTCTTGCCACTGTTGTGTAGTGAATCACTGCAGTTGTTAAATTAGTAACAAGGTTGTTAAGGGAATCTGGCTTTCTCATTGACTTTGTTTGTCAAAAGACCACAAAAGGGGATCACATGACCCCTGGGACACTGCAACGGTCATAAATATGGCACACTTGCCCAGCATCCTACTTTTAATCGTGTGACCATGAAGATGTTACAATGGGTTGTATGTGTGAAAATGGGTCATAAGTCACTTTTTTCAGGGACTTTGTAACTTTGAACTGTCATGAAGTGAACTATTGTAAGTCAAGGACTATCTGTAGTAACTTGCCATGGCGAGCATGTAACTCCCTTGTATTAACAAAAGAAAGTTGTGCCTGAATATCCACTGTGTCTCCTGTTAACTGCCTTGTTCAGTTCCCTTGGCCGCATTTTGGGGGAATTGGGTCATCACTGCCTTCTTCCTTGGACTTAGAAAAGTGACTGGCCCAAAGCTACCCAGCTGGAGTTCTGCCTAAGGTAGAACTAGAACTCACAATCTTCTTGTCTTTGACCTAGGGACATCAAACTCAACACAGGGTGCTTAGATCTAGCCCAGAGGTGGTATTCAGCAGGTTCTAACCAGTTCTGGAGAACTGGTAGCAGAAATTTTGAGTAGTTTGGACAACCAGCAAATACCACCTCTGACTGGCCCCTCCCCCATCTATTCTCTGCCTTCCAAGTCCCAGCTGATCGGCTGGGTCTTCTTTGGTTGCCCTGCACAGGAGAACGGAGTTGGAAAGCAGGTTAGATTTTGCAGTAATCTTCCCCTTGGAGTGGGTTGGGAAGGGAGATTTTACTGTATCCTTCCCCTGCAACACCCCCCAAGCTACGCCCACCAGTCCATGCCACATCCACCAAACCCACCACAGAAACAGTAGTAAAAAAATTGAATCCCACTGCTGATCTGTCCCGTGAGGCTCTCTTGGAAATCAGCCTGCGGTGCCTCTGCCGGTAAAAATGGAGCTTGGAAAGGCCACGTGTGCCCCTCCCGAGCTCCATGTTCACTGGCAGAGGGTTGCAGGAGGCCATCGCAGCCAAAAACAGAGCTCAGGAGCCCATTTTCTCTGGCAGAGTGCTCAGGCCACCACAGGCACCCTGACACGAGTGATGTCGAGCTGGCCACACTCACCCTGGCCACGCCATCCCAGTCCCCCCAAGGTCAAATACATGATGTGGCCCTCAATGAAATCTAGTTTCACACCCCTGCTCTGACCTGATGCCTTCATCACTACCCCAAACTTGCTTATTTGTATTGCAAACACTTGTTGGACAAAATCCTATGTGTACTTTATAGAAGGCAACCCATAGTTGTGGGTTTTTGCAGTACGGACTATAGTCAGATATTTGTACTATGCAATATAAAAGGTCTAATTGTGTGAGTAGAGTGTTAATGAATAATAAACTACCATGCAGTGATGCAGCTGTATAATTTTAGATCCTTGATTAATGATCCGGGAGGGGGTTGTAATGCTGCATTTCTAAAAATGCTTCCAAATTTATGATTCATTAAAGGGGGGAAGAAGTATGTTTGCCGATATGCATAAAAGAAGAGATGTTTTTTGTAATTTTAATGCTCTTTCAATAATGATTATATAATGGTTTTAGGTAATGATTGTTTTATCTTACTGTTTTACTGAATTGTGGTCCACTGCTCAGAGTCACTTTCCATGAAATGGGCAGCTCTACAAATCTGATTAATAAAATAATGCATACTTGATTAAGTATAGCATGCATGTTTTCTTCTCTTACATAATACATTGCATGATCATGTGCATAGAAATAAAATAGATTTTATTGCCCTCACAATGAGCAAGTTTCCTTTGGAATGAACACTATTTTCTTGTAGAAGAGCATGATTATTGAAAAATTATAGAACATTTGCAACCATGAGGATTCAAGGCAGGCAAGCAAGCAAGAAAGGATGCTGCAGTGAAGGCATCTGGTAAAAACCATAATCATGTCACATACTTCATAATGGCATTCCACAAATTACACAACTCATTACACAGATTACACGATGACATCATGACATGTGCAGCATTACTGGTTTCCCTTAACTGTCATGTGCTGTAGTAACCAGATAGGTTACTTTAGAATTGATGATGTACCTATCTGCCCCAATTCCCACCCACCCCCCTCTCTCTCGTGAACGAAGGCATAGCAGGACAAATTATACATTGTAAAGATTGCTTGCAGGTGGGAGATACTTTCAATGTAATCTACTGGATCCCTTGCAAGGATTGCCCCTGCAACTATGTTGGACAGATGGTGAGGAAGCTAAATGACAAGATTGTAAGAAACAACAACAGTTGCAGGAACTGGGCCTGGCTAGTCTAGTGAAGAGAAGGACCAGGGGAGACAGGATAGCAGACTTCCAATATTTGAGAGACTGCCATAGAGAGGAAGTGGGGTCAAGCTATTTTCCAAAGCACCTGTAGGCCAAACAAAGAATAATGGATAGAAACTGAACAAGGAGAGATTTAACCTGGAAATAAGGAGAAACTTTCTGACAGTGAGAACAATTGTCAGTAAAACAGCTTGCCCTCGGAAGTTGTGGGAGCGTCATCACTTGAGACTCTCAAGAAGAAATTGGACTGCCATTTGTCAGAAATGGTGTAGGGTCTCCCGCTTGGGCGGGGGGGTGGACTAGATGACCTACAAGGTCCTTTCCAACTCTGATTATCTGTTATGTTTTAAGCTAGTAGTTATACGAGGAGACCCAAACTCATTGGTCGCTTCCCATTGCAATGAACAAGGACGTACATTCAATTTTGCAGCTAATAAGATTGTTGGACGAGCAGGCACAAAAACAGTCAGGGAAATGATTGAAGCCTGGAAAACGGGCCCTTCGTGAGTCAACAGGAGTGCTGATTTACCATCAGCTTATGAAGTACTTAGGAGGCGAGGGCTTGATAGCAAAAGGAAATGACAGCCAATGAATTAATAACCAGCCATCAACATCCCAATCAACAATTGAAAAGCCACACACAACCAGGCATCATATAAATACCATCCACAGAATAGTCCATAGTACACATTCTGCCAGAGAGAATTTCCATGAAGATGGGCTCCAGCACAAGTCTGAAAGCTTGGAAAACTCAATCTCTGGACCTGGTGACTGACCCAGATTTGATCCTGCACTAATTCCTTTCACTTGTCCTTCCCTGGGTGATCATCCGTGAGCCCATAGCTTGCAGGGACTTGGATATAAGTCCCAAACTAGCTCTAGCTCATTCTGAAATTAGATTTTTACCTGAAATTTTGCTTTCACTTGTCAGATATATTTAACATTGTCAGAATAGTAAAGCATTTAGATGGTTATTGCTCCAGGGGAAAAAAAAATTGCATGAAAAGATTACACAGATAGAGTCTATCTGTTTGATTCCATCTAAAAACACATACACACTCGGAGATCTAACAGCTGGTGAACAAAAAACCGAAAAGAATAATTGCTGACAAGGGAGTTATAATACAAACTTTAAACGCAAGATTACTGCTGAAAGTATATCTGCAGAATCATAATGTATACTAAATTTAATTTATAATGTTGAATGAAAAATGAATTAGGAGAATTGTTATCATTTCATATTAAGCTGGAGAAACTCATCCATTTGAAAAGAAAAATGAACTGTTGTCTTGGTCTTATATAGCATTATTAGATTAGGACAGATGCTGATGGAGAAAACAACAGACAAATTTATGCAAGGCACAAGTTGATGTGCCTTTGTTGCCCTCTCGTCTTAATTGTTGACTGGAAGTATTTTATCAATCCATAATAGTTGGCATCCATTCAGCCACATAATGCAGAGCAATGGCTTTGAAGACAGGAGGATCAGCCCCTACTAAGGCATCTGTCAAATAAAAGGGGCTTATGCCCAGGCCAAGAGATTAGTTTGAGTAAACATCTCAGAAAAGCTTCTCCCTACATCATACAAAGATGCAGACAATCCACAACGTACACCCAGTGTTGGGATTCAGCCGGTTTGCCCCGGTTTGATTGAGCCAGTTGTTAAATTACACATTCCCACAGCTATCAAAGTGGATTCTGGGTGCTGTGCTGAAAATGGAGAAACATGCAACACAGCGGCCGGTGTGAAAGAAGGAGAAGGCTGCATTCCCTCTTTCTTCTCCCTGCTCCTCCTCTCTTCCCTCATGCTGCCCGCTCTGTGCCCCCTTCTCCATTGCAACACAATGCCCAGGATCCACTTTGACAGCATTGGGGATAATAACAACTGGTTTGCTCAAGGCCAGGTTGGCCATTGCAGGAGGCTCATCCTGCATGTGCGGCAGAGCTGAAGGATAGGGATGGGCCACACCTCCCACAACAGCCAAACTGACCCTGGGAGAACCAGTTGTTAAATTACTTGAACCCACCACTACATACACCCATTTGTTTAGTAACAGTTTGAAGCCCTGAAAAAAGTGACTTACAACAGGTACTCATAATTACAACTGTTGCAGTATCCTCCATGGTCACACAATCAAAATTTGGACCCCTAGTAACAGCATGCATTAAGGATGGGCGCAGCATCCTAAGATCATGTGATTGCCATCCCCAACCAACCAGCAAGGTCAATGGGGAATCTGGATTTGCTTAATGACAATATGGTGCACTTAACAATTGCAATGATTCACTTAATAATCCCAGCAAAAAGATAATAAAATCAGGTATGACTTACTTAACAATTGCCTTGCTTCACAATGGATATTCTGGTCCCAATTGCGATCATAAATTGAAAGCTAACTGTGAAGGAAGGAAGGAGACCACACTGATACTTAACAAGATCCTTTGGCCGCTGCAAAAAAATAAAGCAGTTCCTGGATTCTGTGGCATGGTTTCTTAGTCTGGTGTACCATTTTGGACTGAGACATAAGTAATTGAGATTAATAAAAACAGATGTTTCTATTTCCGAACTATTCAAAATTTCCACTACTGGTTCTCCAGAACTGGTCAGAACCTGCTTAATACCACCTCTGCTTATATTTGACTTCTGCTTTCTTTTGCTTTGCAGACGTGCAAAGATCAAAAGTGAAAGGAATGGTCCTCAAAGTTACTTTTTCATCAATGCTGGTTGCTATGCACCCAGAATTTTGTCAAAACTGCAAAAGGTCATTGTACGAGTTAGTTGCTAAATGAAGACTATTTGTATCCATATAAATATTGCTTTCAATATTATTTTTAAACATGGCAAGGCAATTCAGTTTTAGAAATAACAGAAGGGCTCAGGCCTCTCTTATCTGATGGTTATCTTTATAGTGGTTCTTCCTCCTGAGCTCCAAGGCTGTTCACTATTCCCTCTATATTATGTGCAGAATGGATGCCAAATTTTATGAATTAAGAAAATGTCCCTATGATTATGTAGGATAGACAGGGGGGAAACTGATATCAGTTGGCATGAACACAAGGAGTATCAGATGGCAAGACAAGGAGACCCAAGCTCATTGGTAGCCTCACATTGCAATAAACAATTTTCAATTTTGCCGTTACTGAGATTGTTGGACGAGCAGGTACAAAAACAGTCAGGGAAGTGATTGAAGCCTGGGAAACGGGGTCCTCATCAATCAACAAGAGTGCTAACTTACCCCCTGCTTATCAAGTACTTAGGGGGTAGGGGCTTGGCAGCAAGAAGGAAATAACAGCAAAAGACTTAATAGCTAACCATCAACACCCGAATCTACATCTAAAAAGCTATACACAACAGGCATCATATAAATACCACCCACAGAGTAGCCGCAAGCATAAATTGAGAGAGAGAGAGAGAGAGAGAGAGAGAGAGAGAAGTTACCTGAAGATTGGCTCCGGCACAAATCTGAAAGTTTAGAAGACAAAATCTCTAGTCTCGTTGACTGACCCTATTTCCAGGCAATAGTCAAAGTGAGAGAACCTCAAAGGGACATCAAATGTTACTTTGCATGAGTTTGAAATTATCCATGACTTCTTGGATAATTTTCAGTTTTCTTAAAGTTTGTGTTTATAATCTAAATCCAAGCTACGTTTATTCTCAAGAACTTTACTATTAGAGAGTTCTTCCTATGGGCTTTCTTTCCAGATTTGTACATTAAAGGATCAAATTTATCAGATCACAGCCGTTTCTGTCTATGTGTTAGTTCAAAGTAGCCCTTGCCTGTGAATCTTCCAACAGTAACACTCAGCTTTTATGTCAATGACATAAAATCCATCTCTTTTTCTCTCCCTCTCTAGCTTAGCTTCTTCATTATACAGAATAACAAATACCTGCATTACAATTTGAAATCTAAGAATTGGCCACTTATTTCGCTGAAAAATTGATGGTGTTGCCTCCCGCTGAGCCGGGAAAAGCCAGTGTGGATTACCTGAAGATACGTCTGATTTAGAGTATGTGCAGGGTGTCCACTTACGCCTCATTCTGTCAAATGTATCACATGGAAAACAGTTCCATATGCTAGAAATTTCACAAGAGTGTCTGGAAATACTCTTGTTTCTGAGTGAGCTCTTGGGCATGTATGAAATGTCATGTCACCTAGATATTAAAAGAGGCTGAAATTATCCCATCATGGCATATCTATATTTATATTTATAATTCTAAGAGATGATAGTTTTGTTTCCTGTATTTCAAGGTCCATTCGCTGTCATTTGTACACATGCACTTTTCATTTCAACCATCATGATTCATCGATCACGGATCCAAAGAATAAGCATGGCTCTTACCTTAAAAGGTACGAATACAACTGCTACCAACAGCAAAGTATTTTAGAGTGAAAGAGGACCATGCAAATCCTTCAAAAGAAGGGGCTGAGAGGCAGCCACGAACAATATAGAAAGCATTCAGAAAAAAAGACATGGCTGTTTTAATGATTCTGCATTGCAAAGTCTCTCTTTTGAAGTGTCTAATGCAGCTATATAGGGCATTTTTGTTCAGGACATTATGCAGTACCCTCAGTGGTGGGATTCAAAAAAAAATTACTACCAGTTCTGTGGTCATGGCTTGGTGGGCGTGGCAGGGGAAGGATACTGCAAAATCTCCATTCCCACCACACCCCACTAACCTGTTTTCCAGCTCCATTTTCCTGTGTAGGGCAACAAAAGAAGACCCAGCCGATCAGCTGTGGCTGAGAATAGATGGGGGCGGGGCCAGTCAGAGGTGGTATTTGCCGGTTCTCCAAACTACTCAAAATTTCCGCCACCAGTTCTCCAGAACTGGTCAGAACCTGCTGAATACCACCTCTGAGTATCCTGTTTCACTACTCTAGAAGTCTGGAACAAGACAGCCAATGAACTATGTTTGCTTTACTAATACTGTGTTGATATACATTCTTCATATGAAAAAGCATTCTTCTTTTCTACTTTATTCTCATTTGTGCTTTATAATATCTGTGGAATTTCATTTTTTTAAGCTTACCTTGTTGTTAAGAAATGAAGGAGGAAACTCAGCTTATTCATCTTTCTGTGTTTTAAGCGTCTCCCTGGATGTCCGTGCATTCTGATCTGAATTCCTCTCCCAATGAAAAATTCTCATTAAATTAAATCCCCATCCCTCCCACCTCTGGATTTCCTTAAAACAAAGGAAATTAAAACGCTAGAATGAATGATTGACTGAACACCAAGACACAGTGTTGGCCACTTGATAACTTAGCTAAGAGCTAGAACCTTTCATTCCATCCAGGAAAAAAATAACCCTAAGAAAACATCTGAAATCTATTTTCTTCCATAGATTATTGATAGATGTTTGATAGATGATAGATAGATAGATAGATAGATAGATAGATAGATAGATAGATAGATAGATAGATAGAATATAATTTTAAAACAAAGGTAAAAAAACTAATACAAACCAAGAATAAAGAAAAAGAAAGAAATCAAAGAGAAGGCTACAAGTGCAAGAAAGGGGGAAAATAACAGAAAAATAGAAAATCAAAAAAGATACAAGAAGTATCTTCTGATCTATTTTAGCAGTTATAAGTGCTAAAGATCAGAATTATACACTAACTGTACACCACCTGGAATCCCTCTCTAAAGTAGATGGACTGTTTTTAAAAATTGATAAGTACCTACACATTTATCTCTTTCTCTATTACATTGAAAGTAACATCTGTTACATCAGAGTAACAGAGAAAGAAGTTACATCATGATTTTCTTTCTATAATTTATCCTGTCTAATAATCAAAATTATAAATCATGTTCATTTGTCTGTCTTTTTAATGCAAAAAAAAAATCTATAAGAGGTTTACTCATCAATGAATGTACAAAGTAACACAGACGTGTTTTCAGCTAAGCAAATATTGGTCTATGGCTTAGTATAATATCTGAGATATATGTTTCATTTCCTTCCTTCTTCCCTCCCTCCCTCTCTCCCCCTCTCTCTCACATACACACACACAGAGAAAGAGAGAGATCCCTTCTGCACAACAATCTATAGTATCACACATTTCCCTGCAAAGGTATTTTTTTTGGTCCTAGCTTCCTTCGGCACAGCTACAGCACTTTCTAAAGGATATTTCTGTAAATGTAATATATTCGGTCATTGTAAGTGCTGTGGGTGAATTGATGGCTGTGAGATCCTACCTTCTCTTACCACCCCCTTATTAAGGTTAATGTCATGCATTTGTGAAAGTCTGTAGAGCCTCTTGCTAGGATGTAGACTGTTCGTTATGAGATAATTGTCTCGAAGATTTGCTGAAAGTGCTTAAATATTAAAAACATGCCCCAAATAAGCAAGCGGTTTCCAGGATTTGAACATAAATGCTCAGAAATATAGGTTAACTGATAATGGCAACTAAAGATTAAAAGTTATAGAAAAGTATCCATAATACAGACACCCCAGACCACATACCTTGTTTTCCATGTATTATTTTAAGGATATATATATATATATATATATATATATATATATATATATATATATATATATATATATATACTTTAATTAAGCAATAGGGAAATCATAATGCAGTTAAAAATTGCTGTCAGAAGATCAGGTCAGCTTCAATTTCAAAAATAATTCTGTCTATTTCTGATGTGCAGTCTCTGGATGTCATTTCCAATGTAGTAAAAAAAAAACTGAAATATTTATAGACGAGTGGAAGATAAGCAGGCAAGGTCTGAAAAAAAATGTTTAAGAAAGAAAAGGGCGGGGCCATTTCAATAAGGGCCGAGGAGGCTCACTGGGATCCAAATGCTCAGGAAAAGAAGAAGAAGCTCAACATCAGAATCCACATTGGAGATTGTCAATCATTTAGATCATGGTTGTCCCAAAGGTCCTTTTTCAAAAGGCAACTGGCCTTCGTTTTTTCCTTGAAGATGTTTCGCTTCTCATCCAAGAAGCTTCTTCAGCTCTGACTGAATGGTGGAGGATGGAAGGATTTTCAGCAGTTCCAAGAAGTTTCCACACCCACATTTAAACTATCCAGGTGATGCTGAGGACACAGATAAACATCCACATGACCTCAATGACTCCCAGAATGAGTGCTGACGACCAGATGACTGCAAGGAATATAAATCCTTACATCCTCCACCATTCAGCCAGAACTGAAGAAGCTTCTTGGATGAGAAGCGAAATGTCTTCAAGGAAAAAACTATGTTCAGTTGCCTTTTGAAAAATCACCTTTCGGGTTGCAGCTTTTAGCAATGCAATTCAGATTCAGAAACAGAATCACATGGGTGATTCATACAAAGGTGCCTTGTGTCCTCTTGGTCACAACTACTGGCCTGATTATCGTCAACTGGTCAGTGGTGATTCTCAAGACCATATGAACAGTTATCAAATAGTAACCATAATTATTTTGTATCATTGTTGTTGGCTTTTACACTTTGCTGCCTAAGGTCCTTTCAGGATTGTGCCCATGATATAATGCGTGCAAGGAGCATGCTCTGTTCCCTTTCCCATGAAGGAAGGTGCAGCAAGCTTCAGTGAAGAATTCATTCCATCTGGTTAATAGCAATAGCAATAGCACTTAGACTTATATACTGCTTCACAGTGTTTTACAGCCCTCTCTAAGTAGTTTATACAGAGGCAGAATATTGCCCCAACAATCTGGGTCCTCGGAAGGATGGAAGGCTGAGTCAACCTTGAGCTGGTGAGACTCAAACTTCTGGCAGTTGGCAGAATTAGCCTGCAATACTGCATTCTAACAGCTGTGCTACCACGGCTCTTAAGGAAGAAATTGATTGTGTTATATAAAAAAATTTGCTTGCATGTCCGTTAGTCTTTTACAAAATTTACCAAGTTTAATGCTTATTTTGAAAAGAATAAACCCTTAAAATGACAAGGCATAAGTAATAGATATAGATCCTGTACAGCTAATAGTTTTAAGTAGGGTATCATCAGAGCTGGATTAAATCCAACTGACGCTCTAAGCACAGTCCAACAATGATGCCCCTCAACAGAAACCAAACTCTCATGCTATGAAACAAAGATGATCTCCGATAATACTTTCACCTCACACTTTTAAACTAAAGTCATTCTCCGTGGCAAAGAAAACATTTTTAATGATAAAGGTAATTGTCTAAGGACAATTACAGCAACAACCAAAACTGACTAAAGTTGAATATGGTGGCAAAAGAGTTAAGGCACAGTTCTTTTCAAAACCTGCCTTGCCTCTAAACAGATGAATTGCTCATTCCAAAATGCCATTGGAAAAAATAAATAGCATCCCAAACAGTAACCGTTATTTGAAATTGAATCATTTGATTCCACCCCTGCCACTGTGCATTTAACTTTTAACACTGTTGTCCAAGTAGGTGCTTATTTAGAAGAGGGCCCCTTTA
The DNA here is from genome assembly GCF_049901715.1 of Pseudonaja textilis. NCBI lineage: Eukaryota > Metazoa > Chordata > Lepidosauria > Squamata > Elapidae > Pseudonaja > Pseudonaja textilis. The sequence goes on from NC_141993.1 coordinate 27,889,249, forward strand.
AATTTTATGGATGAGCTCCCGCATGAGAAACATATGCTGAGCTGTAGGTTAAACCATGGACAGGCATTTTTTCCCATGTATAAGAAAACCACAAAGGTCTTGGGGAGAATCTGCACATACAGTTAAATAAATAGAAATAAGCTGGAGCCCCAAAAACAGGAGGTGGAAGAAAGAGGATCAAAATGGTTCCCCCTAATTCTCTACGGTAGAAGAGAGAGAGAAAGGAAGAACAAGGTAGTTTTGTTGTACAGTTAGTCCTCAACTTACAACAGGTTTTTTTTTTAGGGACTGTTCAAAGTTACAATAGCACTGAAAAAACTGAGTTATGACCATTTTTCACACTTACGACCATTGCAGAAACCCCATGTCACATGATCAAAATCCAGATGGTTGGCAACAAATTCATATTTATGACAGTTGCAGCCAGTGCTGGGATTCAAGTAATTTAACAACCGGTTCTCTGCCCTGATGATTTCTTCCAACAACCAGTTCACCAAACTGCTCAGAAAGTTAACAACCGGTTCTTCTGATCTGGTGAGAACTGGCTGAATCCCACCACTGGTTGCCGTGTCCTGGGTTCATGTGATCACCTTTGAAAAACCTTCTGACAAGCCAAGTCAATGGGGAAGCCAGATTCACTTAACAACTGTGTTACTAACTTAACAACTGCCATGATTCGCTGGTGCAGGAATGGTCGTGAAATGGGACAAAACTCATTTGACAGCTGTCTTGCTTAGCAATAGAAATTAAGGGGTCAACTGCAATCGTAAGTTGAGGACTACCTGTAACAGTGTTAGAGCAGCGTTACCCACCTTGGCCAACTTTAACTTGTATTGACCAACTCCCAGAATTCCACAGCCAATATGCTAGCTATGGAATTCTGGGAATTGAAGTCCACACATCTTGCCCAGGTTTCTGCAACATAATATAGTTCCAGTCAAACTTTTGCAGTTTATTTCTCAGACCTAGCTAAGGGCCTGACAGCTTTGAGTTTCCATTGTTCATGTATCAACAGGAAAGAGCAGCAAGTGCAATTACTTGTTAAAAGCTTGTGTCAAGCAGCTTGCTCTGGAGAAGGCCACCAAGCAGCAATATGAAAAAGCCCTATTAATTTAAAGATAGGGAGAATTTGAGCAGTAGAAGGATGGCAAATTCATTTAAGGAAAAAAAAATCAGGAGAGGAGTTTATGTTAGGTTTCTGTTTTATTGATGGTGCTTGGCCACCATTTCAATCCATATCATATTTTTATTAGGCATTGATGATCAGAAAAAAAAATAATGAAATGAGAATTAAGGTCTTCTCCAGAACAGGGCCCCACTGTTGTGTTAACATTGTAACAATGATACCAAATGTCACTTAAAGCATTGAATGGGACATGCGTTATCATCATCATAATACCATACCTGAACTGGAATGAAATACAGTAAACCATCATATTTGATCACTTTTAGGGCAGCATGAAATGAGACCAATTCTTTTTTCCTTTCTGCAGCAGGAAAACAAGAGAGAGAGAGAGAGAGAGAGAGAGAGAGAGAGAGAGAGAGAGAGAGAGAGAGATGCTATTCTATTTGCTACTCTGCAAAGTTGTTTCTTTTAAATTGCTATCTTGTTGAAAGTTACCTTTCCAGATGCAGGAAATAAAGAGGAAGTGAGGTGAAGAAGTAAAGAGGAGATCTGTGGGTGTTTTCATAAAGGCAAAACTTAACAGGGAAAAATCAATTTTAGAATAAGGTGGGTTACTGCTACAGAAAGAAGAATTAATTATTAAAGCAAGGAAACCAAACATTTCATTCATTCATTCAATTTCTAAAGCTGCCCATTGCAATATGCAACTCTAGTTGGCCATGCAAATTGTACTTTTCTTGAGTAGCATAGGAACATGCAGTTCTAACTAAGTACTGCTAATCCTGGCCAGCATGATCCTGTTTAGCAACAACAAGGTTGACTGTTGTAAATCCACAGTTGTTCCTAAGTACTTTCTAAAGCTGAGACAAGCTGCTGCTCTCCTGGGAGCATGAATTTCCTTTTGTGCAGGGGTGGGATTCTACCAGTTCATACCTATTGGCTAGAACCGGTTGTTAACATTCTAAGCAGTTCAGGATGTTAGAAGAAATTACTGGACTAATCCTGTAAGGAAGGCAGGAAGGAAACATTCTGGTGTTGCTTACAGAAACTGCCTCTCCGTTAATCCTTATTACATTCTTGGCAGGACTAGACTTCCTGTCTCAGGAACTTCTCTGGGTTTTTTTTTTCCTCCTTTGTTGGTACTTTGCTTGTGTGGAGTGACCATTCAAAGTTACAATCGCACTGAAAAAGTGACTTATGACCATTTTTCACACTTACAACTGTTGCAGCATTCCCACAGTCATGAGAGGCCAGGGGAGGAGATGCGTGCCTCGATGTGAGTGATATTGTGTTGGCCAGGCCCAGCCAATAACATGACCACCAAGCCATGTCCACCCAGTCACATGCCCACCAAGCCATGCCCACCAACTAAGCCATGCCCACAGAAGCAGTTGTTAAAAAGTTTGAATCCCACCTCTGCTTTTGTGTAGCCAACAACTGAATGGTAGTCAATTTGCAAAGCAGTTGTTGATACTCTTGTTCTTCCAATAATCAAACAAGGAATTCATGAACCAATTATGTCTTCCTGGAAGGATGTGAATTTCCCATGCTGCTGTCATTTAACAGCCATATTACCCACGACATTTGTTGTGTTTGCTGAGCCTGTATGGCTTTTATTTAGAGAAAGACGTAGATAGAAAGTGTTTGTGATCCACATAGTAAATTCTAGCTGCTCTTTGCCCTCTAAAATACTTCTCAGTTGTATTACTAGGAGCATAGAGTGAGCAGCTTGCACATTAACCCAATTTTAAGCCCATGATATAATTAGTAGTAGCATGACTTTTATGGTTTTATCTTAAGCAAACTCACAATCAGAATTGTAGGTATTTTATTTATTGAGATCTGCTAGCCTGGTCATGTTTCAAAAATAATGTTTTCAAACACAACATTTGCCCTCAGTTCATTAAAGCAAACATGACTTGTTCTTCATGCCTCTGTGGAGACAAAGGGAAAAATATTTTCTGCTGCTTTCAGGAAGCTATCCATTAAGTTAATGCAACTCTTAAAGCAACAGTACCTTCGTTAGGCTTTTTTTCCCCCAGAAACTGGAACATAGAAGTCATGTTGCTTTAAGAAAAAGCAGAAAGGTGCTGCCTTTGCCCAAAGTGTAAAGCATTTTTAAATTATGCATGGCCCTAATAAAGTGTAAGAACATACATGTCCTGCAGAATAGGTATGACATGGATATCCACGTGCATGGAAAAAATTGAGGTGCCCATGGAGCGGGGCTGTTTTCTTGCAGACATTTCATTACCAAAATAGATAATATCATCAGTGTTGGGCACTGATAATGTTACCAATTTCAGTAATGAAACATCTGCAAGAAAACAACCAAGTTCAGGGAATACGAAGGATCCCTCATTTCAGGGGTGGGATTCTACTGGTTCTGTCCGGGTCTGTAGAATCGGTAGCTCTGAAGAGCAGCAGACATAGAACTGGTTCTATGTCAGCTGCTGTTTTGGCCCACCTGCCTGCCCAGGCTCTTACCTGACCTTTATTTCCTGCTTTTTTGACCTCAGCTGCTTTGCGCAGCATGGCTGTGGTTGAAAAAACAGGAAAAAAGGGCTTTTTCAACTGCTGCGCACCCGCACGCAGCGCTGCTAAGCTGCCCAGGCAGCTAGCTGACGATGATTCGCATGCGCACGCAGCAAATCGTGCACATGTGAATTGTTGTTAGCTTGCTGCCTGGACAGCTTAGCAGCGCTGCATGCGGGTGCGCAGTGTTTGAAAAAGCCGTTTTTGTGTGCAGGTATGCTCATGCAAATCGTAAATCACCGAACCAGTAGTTACACTAGTCGGATCCCACCCCTGCCTCATTTCAACTTTGAGATACAAATATTGTCTATTGTATGTATAATTAAATCATAGTATTTAAACAATAATGTTGTCACATAATCTGCTATTTTGTTTGCTATATAATCTAAACAAAGTATTATTTGCAGAGAGTTAGGTAGAACAATGAATTATGTTCCTGTATTAGGACTTAGCCACACTCAATAAATGTCAAAATCCTAAAAATGCAGGATGCCACAATTCAGGAGGAACACCCCCTCCCTAGACCTCCCTCTCCAACATGACGAAGTGACCATACTCCCAAATTCAGACTCTTGAGTTGTTTCTTCTATACCAACTGTCCTGTGGCCATATTTAAAAAACTAAGTCTACAGAAATGACTAGGAGCCCTTTAAGAACAAGAGTCACCACCCACCAAGACAGTGGTGGGATTCAAATTTTTTTACTATGGGTTCTGTGGGCGTGGCTTGGTGGGTGTGGTGGGGAAGGGTACTGTAAAATCTCCATTCCTCCCCACTACTGGGGAAGGATACTGCAAAATCCTCATTCCCTCTCCACCCCACTAACCTGCTTTCCAGCTCCGTTCTCCTGTGCAGGGCAACCAAAGAAGACCCAGCTGATCAGCTGGGACTCGGGAGGCAGAGAATAGATGGGGGTGGGGCAGAGGTGGTATTTGCCGGTTCTCCGAACTACTCAAGATTTCTGCTACCGGTTCTCCAGAACTAATCAGAACCTGCTGAATACCACCTCTGGTTTCCACCTAAGTGCACACCTGGTTTTGAAATGCAATCATCATCATCTTCTTTTAATGACCCCATAATCCCTTGTTGGGTGGAGTCTGAGCAACTGAATGGAGCTAAGTGTTTACTGGCCCGATGCCATTTTGAAATGCAATGTTGTCTTTATATCCAAAGCACTGGACACTCCTGATACATATTAAATTCACTATCATTTAAAAAATTATCTTTAGATGATGACTGATCATTTACGATTTATCCTGAATTCATGCAGGACATTTTTCAAAGGTACAGGAATGAGGGCCATTCAGCAGATACTACAGTACTCGTAGTTAGTTGGTTCTGGGAGACGTGATGAGTACCAAAAACAATGAATACCAAACCATTTTTTCCCATAAGGAATCATGGAGCAAGTCACAAGGCAGCTGACACTGACAAGTTCTAGGTTGTGCATTGAGTACCAAACAAATGATGAATACCGAGACAAAATTTTCATGTCAAAATGTGTTGAGAATCCAAATTTGGTAATTTGGTTTCGATGCAGTTGACTACCAAGGTACCACTGTAATTCTCTTCACATTTTCTGTCGATGGTGTAGAAGTTAACAGTCAAATTATCAACATTTAAACCAAACACTTCTTAAAAGAGATAAGTGTGCTAAAGTTAATTAAGTTCCAAAGGAGTATTGTTAACTCATGCATTGACATTATTTTTCCCATCATATTGCGTTTAAAATGCTTCAGATTTTCTCCCCTTCGTTTAAATTATATATTATATCAAATTATATAATAATATTATATATTATTAAAATATATTATATATTATATTAGCTCAGGGACAAAACAGAGTCAAGTTTTCTTTTCCCCCTTTTAGGGGATTACCATGGATAAGTTTTAGTTAAGTTATCTTTTAAATATCTCAGTAATTTCATTCAAAATCCATTTTTTGGCACCTAAACCTGTGGCTAGGATTAACTTCTGACTCCATATGAACTCATGAAGAAGCTCTGATCTAAAGCACATGAAAACAAAAACAAAATTTGAACAGTGATTGACAGATCTAATATAATTTTGAAACATAAAATGTGAAATATACACAGTATTGCACATGCATAGTCTGCAAAATAACAACAAAGAAATTTAAAAGAGGAAGTTGAAGGTACAAAATATTTACTTACTCAAAATGTAACAGTTTATCAGAGAATCTCAGTTTCATTAAACTGATTGACGGAACTCGACAATTTCCTTTTTAATATCATGAAGCCGATGAGCCCAGTGCTTTGTTCTCTCTGTTTCTCTCTTCTTTATCTATTCCTGTCATCTCTTAAACCATAATGAATGTTTTACTTGATAAAAGGGATAATGATCATTCTCCAATGCCCAATAAAAAAATTTCCCACCACCAAGAGGAACACAGAGAGACCTGCCGCCCATTACAGAATAGCATAAGCGTGCTATTAGATGGGATGGGATGTGGAGAGCAAAGCGAGTCGCCTCAGTGTAATTATGCATAAATGCAACCTTGACTGTAAATTGGCTCTTGTGGGACACCTTGGAACTACACAACTCCTGGTGACCTTAAAAGTAATTGAGACCAATCTTTCAACATCGAGCTGTAATACAGTATTCTCATTCCCCAAATCCCTGACAGGCAGCTTGCTTAGGGATCCCCAGAGCAGGAATAACCAAATCTGCTCTGCCAAATGTTGAAATATACATCCAAGAAGACCATCAGCAAACAAAGCTGAGTGTTGAAACTCAAATGTTTTTATTGTTTGATATCATACATGTCCTTTCTGTGTTGAGCAGCGTGCTCCCTACAAACCTACAAACCTACAAACATCATCATCTTCATTATGATCATATATAAACAAATATGCAGTGATATATAAACAAATATTATAACATCAATCATACAGTATTATAACATATATTACCTTCCATTGTATCGATTATATCACTGTCAGAAATATTTACTCATCTGTTTTTCTTTCTCCTATAAACCATATTTTACGTTCTTCCACTCTTCTAACCTCAATATCTGTCATTTAACCATTTATAAAATAGTTCCCAAGTTATGAAGTAGTCCAAATCTTCTTTTCCTTTAATTTTTAGAGTTAACCTATCCATCTCTGCACATTCTAGCATTTTTTTTTTTATTATATCATCTGTGGGGATTTCTGGGTTTCTCCAACATTGTGCATAAGCAATCCTAGCTGCTGTTAGGATGTGTAGAACCAAATACGTGTTACCCTTATTGTAATTTAATGGCCCCTATTTTGTTTGTGGATTTTGTTATTAGAGAATTTTAATCTGGGCTGGGTGTGGATATAATCTTTTTTAGCTGTTTTTATGTCTTTTTTAGTTGTGTTTACCTGGATCCGCTGGAGTTGGACCACTACATTTAAATAAATAAACAAGATGTCCTTCATCCTCTAAATATCTTGCCAGGTCTACTTCTTTACAAATATTTACTTTATCAGAGTCTTCTTCTTCCTCATCTTTGTTCTTGTCCTCCTTCTCCTTCTCCTACTACTACATATACTAATACTACTATTCTCATGCCTTTGGGAGCCTAACATTTTATTTATTTTTCCCAGTCTACCTTTATAGGCAGAGCACATACCTATTTCAATCCAGGTGCCAAAATCTGTATCAAAAGTACTTTGAAACGTAGGAAATAATTTTTACTTTGATTTTTGTAGAGGACTGTGTTTTAAAGTTGGTACAGTCATTAATTACTTTCAAATATCTCTAAAACACCTATGATTGCATTTCATCTGTGTATTACTAGGAGTCACATCATAAGCGAGCAGAAAATGAGTATAGATGTTTGAAATCTATTGTAATTTTCTCCTGATTCACACAATGTTTCTCAGCAATGAATGACATTTTAATAGGGCTGCTTATCACTGAATTGTCTTCTATGGGAGCTCATTGTTTTTAATATTAATAGATTTACATCAATCCTACTAGTTAATCTAGCTTTCTAATCTCTCTCTCTCTCTCTCTCTCTCTCTCTCTCTCTCTCATTCTCTTTCTCCCTCCCTATATATCATCTGCCATCATCAGGCTTCTGTATAGAATGTATAGAATGTATACAGAAGCCTGATGATGGCAGATGAGATTCTGCCGAAATGTTGCTACAACTTTAAAAGCACAACTACAATGATGTGGAAAATACCCGAACCAAGCTGAATGCCATACATGTAAGTACCCTGAAAACTTTATATATATATATATATATATATATATATATATATATATATATATATATATATATATATATATATATATATGGATCTTTGTTGTTCGGGTTTCTCCCGTAAGATTCAAAGTGTCTAGGCAACGCTTCGATGAAGTCTCATTCATCATCATCAGGCCTCTGTCTTTGGCTCTTGCTTTTCATCGAAACGTTGCCTAGACACTTTGAATCTTACGCGGGAGAAAACCCGAACAACCAAAGATCCACATACAAATACCCGCGAGAACCTCAGAAAACAAATATATATATATATATATATATATATATATATATATATATATATGTGTGTGTGTGTGTGTGTGTGTGTGTGTGTGTGTGTGTTGTGATTGGAAGGATCGGTCCTGTTAGGAGTTTTTGAATCTGATGACTGTTAGATCGTGGATTGACGTCAGAACCAGGAAACGTTAATCTGAAGGGCAAGCCAGTTAATTAGCACGTTGCCTTAATGGGTATAAAAGGACACAGCTGAGCTGGTACCTTTTGCCAGAAACAAAATGACTGTTTTGAATGAGGACGTTACTGCAAAGAGATCTCTGTTTGTTTGAATTTTGAAGGGGAGTCCTAACAGTTTCTGCCAGCCGTTATCTTGTTATTTTCCTTCAGTTTGATTTGATTGTGAAACGGCTGCTTTGTGTTTGTTCGTTTGAATTTCCAAGAGGAGACATAACATTATTGTTTCTGGCCCTAACAAACCATCTTTAAAGCAAGATGGATTCAAATCAACTGCAGCGTTTGGTAGAGCAGCAGCAACAGCAAATTAATCAGCTACTGCAAAGCAATATGACGCTTCAGAATCAGGTAACACAATTGCTGAATTATGTTTCCAGTTTACCAAGCCCTGCTGCTGTTCCCCCTGCCCCTCCTGTGAGGAAAAGCCCAGTATCCATGCCGGAGAAACTTTCTGGGCAAATGGACATGTTTCCAGCATTTCTGGGGCAGTGTCAATTATTTATGTCCTTGAGGCCTGAAAACTTTCCAAATGATCGGGCCAAGACAGGATTCATTCTTAGCCTTTTATCTGGGCAGGCTGCTAATTGGGCTACTCCCTTGTTAGTTCAAGATAGCCCGTGATTTCCAGGGTTTTCTTCAACAAATGAGAGTGATGTTTGAGAACCCAATTAAGATACAAACTGTGGACAGACGGTTATGGGACATAAATCAGGGGAAACGGTCCCTGCAGGAATACATTGCAGAATTTCGTTTGCTGTGTTTAGACTCCAACTGGAACGAGCCGGCTCATATGGCTGCATTCCAGGAAGGCTTGTCTGATGCCATCAAAGATGAGCTGGTCCATGCAGCTATCTTGGCTTTGACTTTGGATGCATTGATAGTTCAGTGCTTGCGAATTGAAGCTCGTTTACAGCAACGTGGACGCAAACGGCTCGGTATGGAACCATGTTCATTTTCTCGTGCACAACCCACGCCATCGAGAGTTTTCCAACCCACGGTTAATGTTGAGGAGCCGATGGAGTTAGGCGCACTCCGCCCTCACTTGACGAAGCGAGAACGTTCGAGAAGGTTCCAGGAAGGCTTGTGCCTTTATTGCGGGGGTCTGGGACATTTTGTTAATTCCTGCAAACGGAGAGGGACCCGCAGATCCGTACCTGAAACCACTCTTGTCTCGTCAGGAAAACAGGGTAGACCTGATCTCAAGGAAACCCTAGGTCGGACACATTTCACATCCCCACCTCAAATTGCTGAAGTAAATCCTGGCCCTCCTCGGCATTTACTTTTGGACACTCGAATTTTTCTACAGTCACAGAAGGAGGAAATTCCCGCTGTTGCGTTGGTGGACTCAGGGGCTACAACCAGCTTTATGGACCGAGCTTTTGCTAAGCACTATGGGATCCCATTGGTTGCTGTACATCCACCCATTAAGGTGGAAACCGTGGATGGGTGTGAGCTCAAGACTGGGCCCATTCGTTTCGCCACCCAGCCAGTGCGTATGATCATTGGGGATCATGAGGAGGCGATAAGTTTTTATATCACCTCAAACCTTCATCTCCCTTTGGTGCTCGGAATGTCCTGGTTGCGTTTGCACAATCCGTTGGTGGCTTGGTCGCAGAATGGTATTTCTTTTCCAAGTCTTCAATGTGTAGACCACCTGAGACAATTGGAACGAGCGACGCCTCCATTGGCTGTGGGAGACAGAGTGGGGTTGTCAACGAAACATCGTCAAGTTAATCATCAGACTCGGGGGAAGGGCCCTGCGGTGGGGGATAGTGTTGTGATTGGAAGGATCGGTCCTGTTAGGAGTTTTTGAATCTGATGACTGTTAGATCGTGGATTGACGTCAGAACCAGGAAACGTTAATCTGAAGGGCAAGCCAGTTAATTAGCACGTTGCCTTAATGGGTATAAAAGGACACAGCTGAGCTGGTGCCTTTTGCCAGAAACAAAATGACTGTTTTGAATGAGGACGTTACTGCAAAGAGATCTCTGTTTGTTTGAATTTTGAAGGGGAGTCCTAACAGTTTCTGCCAGCCGTTATCTTGTTATTTTCCTTCAGTTTGATTTGATTGTGAAACGGCTGCTTTGTGTTTGTTCCTTTGAATTTCCAAGAGGAGACATAACATATATATATGTATATGTATATGTGTGTGTGTGTATGTGTGTGTATATACACACTCTGGGGGTGAGATGCTACCAAGACAATAGTGTTCTGACCTAGGCTTCCTTAGAAAGCATAAAACACAATCTTAGTTCCGGCAAAACCTCTTTTATTTCTACGGCTGTGAATTACATTCATTCACAGTCTGCAAGACTTCACAAAGTCTTCCAGGGGAATGTTTATAAACACCCACCTTATCACACTTGGAATGCTGCCAGAGAACTAATTGCCAAATGCAGGGCAAGGCCAAGCTTGACACAGAGTCAAACAGAAATTTTCAAAGCTTGAATCAACCAGAAGAATTAATTGCTTCCTGCAAAAGCTCATGTCCCATTCTCTCCTCTTTTATGTCCTATGGGAGGGGCTAATCATCTCCGAGGTGTGGCCTTACTCCTGAGTTGACCCTGCTTTCTCAATTGTTCTTGTCTTCTGGTAGCCCTGCACATGCGCAGGCTGAGAACTGTGCATGCACAGGATGAGTTCCAGAAACTCCCCCACCTCACTGCTGTCTGAGTCTGAAGGCAGCTGATGACTGCCAGCCTGCCCTGGCCCCATCCCTGCCTCCGATGCAGAGCCTTTGTCCGAGCCCTCCTCAGCCTCCAAAACTGTCCCAGGTTCCTCCACAACTTCTTTGCTACTGTCCGACTCTGCTGCCAGCTCCATCAGCCGCCGACAGGCCACAACAAATTGGCAGATAGAAGAAATCTGAGTCCATGTCACAACTATATTCTGAGTAAGCGTCTTGGACCAAATCCTTCCTAGTTCAAAAAAGGTAAGAAGATGAAGCACACTCAGACTTGCAAGATTCTATTTTTGTAACTTTATAGTAAAAGTAGTATTGGCATTCATAGTTTGGGGAAATTCTGGGAGATGGGGGGGACAGGGAGGTTAGAGGTGCTGTGGTCCATAAAGCTTTCATAAAAGCTTCAGATTGTCCATGTAAATCTGAGATTTTACTAACATGTTTGCTGTTTGATAGCCAATATGTATTCTCTTCAAAATCACTGCAAATGGACTCATAGCTGTGTCAAATAATAATGGTGATTATGAATCACCAAGGAAGATGCCTGTCATGCCCCTGTCGGAGTCTGAATCCGAGGAGGAAGACAAACAGCTGACAGGGAGTGGGAGTGTGGCTCCATTGGCTTTGGAGGAAACTGGGGAAGGGCAAAGTCCAGCTGAGCAGAGCAGGGGAAAGGTAGAACAGGGGAGGCAGAGTTCAGAGGGCCCACCTCCTCTTTATCCTAGGGCACGCAGGGAGGAAATAGAAAATAGAGCAACATGGGTTGCGTGGCTTACAGGGGAGGAAAGGGCCCTGATTCCCTTCATTAGCCACACCTGGGAATGAGAGTTTAAAAGAGATGCAAGCTGAGTGTGGCGTCTTCTGGGAACAAACATGAGTTTATCTTGTGTTGACTTTGGTTATCTGCATTCCTGGCATCCTCCCAACCGTGTTGAATTACTATCATTCCTTCATGTCTGGAATTTCTTCTCTTGCCCTGCCGGACTAATTACCTCATCTTGCCTTGATTGGACTTATAGTTACAGTTTTTGTTGACCACGTTTTGGACTTGATTCTCTGCAGCCAAAGGCTGTTCCTGGGAGAGTTTTGGAGCTAATAAAGGGACTCCTACTGATTATCTGATTGTGTTGTCTTTATGCCACACCCCAGTTATCACAATGCCTCTCATAATATAGACAAGCTCATATTTCCAACCACAAATTCTTCCACTGCTTCATTATTTTTTCTATAGATAACCTGCTTTACTAGTGTGCATGATAAATTAATAATTATATTGTTATTCCTCGCCATTTAATTAAATAAGGAATTTTCCACTAGACACCACCTAGACCGATTTTCTTTTATAGTCTTCTCTATTTTTGCCTGATTCTTAAGAAATGGTTTCTGTTATGTCCTGAGGACTCAAGGAGTTCTCACTCAGGTCCACTCACTTTGTGTGGGCGATATTCCCCCATTCCCATTGGTTGGTTCTCCCCAGCAGCCAGCTATAAAAGCAGGCTGCGGGGTCCAACTGGTTGCTGATTGCTGCAAGCCAGTTCCAGGCTTGGCAAGCACGGTCAGCCCTTTATTTGTAAAATAAAGTACTGTTGCACTCATGCTCTGGTTCAGCCTCTCATTGCTCAAACTTAACACTGGCGACGAGGATGGGATGGCTACCAGATGCACCGTGCAACCGCTGAGTCACTAGCCACCGATCCGCAGCCCAGAGAGAGCGATCGGCTGGCGATAAGGGGAACGCTGATCCGCAGCCAGAGAGAGCGGTCAGCTAACTAAACAAGCGATCAAAAAGAGCAAACGCAGATCCGCAGCCAGAGAAAGCGGTCTGAGTCAAAAAGTTAGAAGCGTCTGTAGCCGCTTGTTAGCCCCGCTACGGGGAAAGTGAAGCGCTGCGAGCCGCAGCCGCTCTGCATTTGGCGCGAAATTCAAACGGGTGTCATTTGAATTTCGAACCAGTAGGAATCACAGCACAGCGCTGTAGAGAGTCACTAACGCCCACTTTTTGGCGCGAATCTAGACACCTCCAACGGCTAGCAGCCAACGTGGTAACCCAGAGAGAGAAAGAGAGGTTAGCAAAAAAACCTCTCCAGAGCTGATATCACTAGTAACTCAGGAGCGCTCGTAGTCCCAGAGAGATTTTTTCCGCAGGTAGCCCAGCCGTTCCAGCACCATGAGTTCCAACCCAGTATTCCCAGCGTTTAAACCAGACAAAGAGAAGTGGGAATCGTATAAGAACCGTTTCAATCATTACATCGATGCGGTCGGCCTGGCGGATGCGGGAGAGCATCGGAAAAAATCCTATTTCCTAATCTACTGCGGAGCCACTGTTTACGATACCGCCGCAGCACTCGTAGCGCCGAGAGAATTGAAAAACGTTCCGTGGTCCGAGTTGCTTGAGATCCTCACTAACCACTACGCTCCCAGGCCTTCACAAATCGCCAGGAGGTTCACGTTCCGTATGAGGAAGCAATCAAGTAAGGAGACCATCAATCAATATATGGCCGCCCTCAGAACAGCAGCCCTGCACTGCGGGTTTGGAACATACCTGGAGGACATGCTCCTCGATCAATTAGTTTGTGGGGTCAAGGATCTCAACCTACAGAGGCGACTGCTAGCCAAAAAGACCTCAACCTTGCGCAAGCGGTAGAGGAGGCCCTAGCAGCCGAGCTAGCAACGAACTCAGCCACCGAAATTCAGGGCCCAAGTGCCAAGCTAGCATCGTTCCCAGTCCATTCCGAAGAGGTGGAAGCGGAGGAAGCCCACAATGATGAGAACGATGTCCATCGCCTCACCAATGACAGACGGTCGCAGGTAGGGGCCAAACAAGAATACACCGGTCCACCCAAGCACATCACGCTGTGCCTAGCCTGTGGGGATCACATCAAAGGGCCACCTGCAAGTTTAAAGGAGCCGTTTGCAACAACTGCCATAAGAGGGGCACATTGCGAGAGTCTGCCAAGCCCCCAAAGCGCGGCACACAGACCCCGTCCTCGCACTCGGGACCACAGAGGCAAGTATTAAACTGTCGCACGCACCGCCTTGCCAGGCGTACTTGCCACACTGTTAGTAAAATTTCTCTCTCCGTTTCCCTAGAAGGTAAACCGTGCCACATGGAGGTGGACACAGGGTCAGCGCTCTCAATAATCTCGTGGAACACCCTCAAGAGACTCCACCCCAGCCTATCTACTACCCGGCTTCAGAGATGCCAGTTCGGTCTGAAGGACTACCAGGGGAAGGCCATTCCCGTGATCGGCAGAGGCAAGTTCTTTGTCAGTTTTAGAGCTTTTAAAGGCCACCTACCTCTAGTGGTAGTTAACGGCAATCTACCCACCTTATTGGGGCTCGATTGGTTTCCCCACCTCGGCCTAGGGTTAACAGGAGTCCATGCTGTCTCAACCTCAGACACTGACTCCTTATTCTCTGACTACGCAGATGTGTTCAGCGAGGAGCTGGGGTGTTATAATGGAACCCCCATCTCGTTCACCGTTGACCCCCAGGCAGTCCCAATCAGATTAAAACCACGTAGAGTTCCATTTGCTATTCGACCAAAACTAGACGCTGAATTGGATAAACTACTAAAACAAGGGGTCATTGAGCCAATAGATTTCGCCAAGTGGGAGACGCCCATTGTCACACCCCTCAAAAAAGATGGTAGCCTGAGAATTTGCTCGGACTACAAGACAACAATCAATAAATATTTACAAGTTAGCGCCTACCCGTGCCCGTCATTCAGCACTTATTGCACACATTCGAACCGGGCAGTATTTTTGCTAAATTGGACATGTCTCAAGCATATCAACAGTTCCCTGTTGATAACCAAACAGCGGAACTTCAGACCATCGTCACTCACAGGGGTGCCTTCCGATGCAAGCGTCTCCAATTTGGTGTAAGTGTTGCCCCGGGTATTTTTCAATCCCTCATGGAGCGGATTTTACAGGGCCTCCCTGGTGTAGTACCCTACTTCGACGACATCTTGGTCTCGGCCAGGGACAGACCCCAACTCTTCCAGAGAGTGCGAGCAGTGTTAGAGAGGTTCAGACAGCATGGCCTCAAGTTAAAAAAAGAAAATGCGCCATTGCCACTAGACAGGTGGACTTTCTGGGTTATAAAATTGACGCCTCTGGCATTCACCCCTGGAGTCCAAGGTCAGGGAGATCCACGAAGCTCCCACACCGACCTCCAAAACGGAGCTACAAGCTTTCTTGGGGCTCCTAAACTTTTATGCATCCTTTTTGCCCCATAAAGCCTCAGTAGCTGAACCCCTACACAGATTACTAGACAAAAAGTCACCATGGCACTGGGGGCACAAAGAAGACCAGGCGTTTAACGCCGTCAAATCACTACTTACGTCAGAGGCAGTGCTCATCCAATTCGACCCCAACCTTCCTTTAGTACTGACAGCAGACGCATCCCCTTTTGGAATTGGGGCGGTCCTTAGTCACCGACTCGCCAATGGCGCCGAGGCCCCCATCGCCTTTTTCTCAAGGACGCTCTCGGCCACGGAGCGAAATTACAGCCAAATAGACAAGGAAGCCCTAGCAGCTGTTGCAGCCGTGAAAAAGTTTCACGAATTCCTTTTTGGCCACTTCTTCAAACTGGTCACCGACCATAAGCCCCTCCTGGGCCTATTGGCCGGCGACAAACAGACACCTCAAGTCCTCTCCCCTCGGATGACAAGGTGGACACTTTTCCTAGCGTCCTACTCATACAAACTTATCCACCGCCCGGGCAAAACTCTATCCCACGCTGACGCGCTCAGTCGCTGCCCCTTACCCGCTCCGGCTGAAGACCCAGCTCCTGTCAATGCCATTTTTGAAATCACCCAGTTCGACCTGCCCATCACCGCCCTTGACATCGCCGCCAAAACCAAGGCAGACCAAACGCTGCCCAGGTGCTCGACTGGGTGAGGAGGGGTGGCCGGGAGGCAATGTTGATAACAAATTCGCACCCTTTAAGACTCGCATGCAGGAGCTGTCCAGTTTGCAGGGTTGTCTACTGTGGGGCACTCGAGTGGTCATTCCGACCTCGCTGCGCACCCGAGTCCTGGAGCGTTGCACGAGGGACACCCGGCATTGTGAGAATGGGCGTTGGCACGCAGCTACGTGTGGTGGCCGGGTCTGGACGAGGACATTGTCAACTGGGTAAGTTCCTGCAGCATTTGCCAGGAATCCCGTCCTGCTCCCCCCATCGCCACCCCTACCAGATGGGAGAGCGCCAGCGCCCTTGGTCTAGAATCCATATCGATCTGGCCGGCCCGTGCATGGAAAGATGTTCCTAGTGGTCGTGGGCGCTTATTCCAAATGGATAGACGTGGCGCAGCTATCCACGACCACCACACTAGCAATCACCAACGTGTTAACGCGCCTGTTCGTTACACATGGACTACCCGACTCCTTGGTCTCCGATAATGGCCCACAGTTCGCATCAGTAGAATTCAGCCGTTTGCAGCCAACCTAGGCATTCGCCACATTTTCACAGCCCCATTCACCCTGCGAGTAATGGGTTGGCTGAAAGGGCCGTCAGGGACCACCAAAGAGGCCCTCGCTAGGTTTGGCAGAGATGACTGGCACCACAAACTCTCACGGTTCCTGATGAGCCAGCACTCAACCCCCTGTGCAGTCACCAATAAGTCCCCAGCGGAACTTCTGATGGGCTGGCGCCTGAGGACTGTATTAGATAGACTGCACCCACAATACTGCCCTGACTCTCCCCTCGCTTCCACTTCGGGGGTTAGACATTTTATGTTACAGGAGCCGATATTCGCAAGGAATTTCGCTGGGGACCCACTTTGGATTCCGGGCGAGGTCATCGCCGTCACCGGGCCGAGATCGTATAGAGTCAGGCTGGAGGATGGTCGCGTCTGGAGGAGACACATAGACCAACTCAGAAGGCGCCTCAGCAACCTCGCAAACAAGAATCCAGAGTCTCCAGTCGAAGGGGAACCGTCTCATCCGCCACCCAGCCACACCGCACCCAGTGACCAGTCTGCGCCAGTGGTCGTTCCGGTCAGCCCAAACTCGGACAACAGCGCCCAGAGAGTTGACCAACCGGATCCAACCCACGAGAGCTTGACCCCAGAAACCAACCCGGTGGTTTCCGAGGATGCCCAGTCCAGAGAGAGTGTTGGCGACACTATGCCAGCTCAACCGTCACAGACTGATACCAAACAGTCAGACAATGTTCCCGAGTTGCGCCGCTCCGGCGCCAACACAAACCCCATCTACCTCAAGGACTATGCGTGTTCGCATCTGGGGGAAGGGTGTTATGTCCTGAGGACTCAAGGAGTTCTCACTCAGGTCCACTCACTTTGTGTGGGCGATATTCCCCCATTCCCATTGGTTGGTTCTCCCCAGCAGCCAGCTATAAAAGCAGGCTGCGGGGTCCAACTGGTTGCTGATTGCTGCGAGCCAGTTCCAGGCTTGGCAAGCACGGTCAGCCCTTTATTTGTAAAATAAAGTACTGTTGCACTCATGCTCTGGTTCAGCCTCTCATTGCTCAAACTTAACAGTTTCCAATGTAAGAAAGCTGTCGTTCCTTTTTTTCATATAGAACAGAAAACCCAGTCACAGCTCAGTTACAGATGGGAATTTATTATATGTACCTTTATTCAAAACTGCCTGATGATTAGCATCAGTAAAAAAAACCTTTCATCTTTTAAATAGCAGTTCTGGTAAACAGATTAAAACCAGTAAGTTGAGTAATTTTATTAAGTTTTTTTTAATCTAACTTCCTTTTCCCTTTTTTCTATTCTTCCTGTTCTGCCTTTCATTTTGTTCTCTCTCTGCTGCATCGGTTAGGCAGTCAGATTTTTAAATAGTATTTTTTTCTTTTGAAGTGCTAATAGGAGCACTGGAGCTTCCCTACAATTTAAATGTGCCGGCTGTCAACTTTCACTATTAATCTTTGATTTGTTTCTGTTGTTTTTAATTGTCAGGAGAAAAGCAACACAACAAAAATGTAACTTTAATTATGCGTCCGGGTTAAGTCCTGGCAAGTCTTGCTTCCTTCAAGTCCTTCCCTTTCCTCCCTTGTCTAGGGAGATTCTCAATTATCCAGGTCATGGTTATCCCAAAGGTGCTTTTCTCAAAAGGCAACTGGACTTTGTTTTTCTTCCTCCTGATGAACTTTCAAAGCTTGCAAATAACAAAGGTTAAGCTAAGTAATTTAATAGAAAATCATCCGCGAAAACTGGGCCTTTCTATAATGTGAATAGAGCTGAAGATTCATACTGGCTGTAGTCAGAAGTTCAAAACTGGAATCCCTACTTCAATTATCAACTAGGAGGGATAACAGTATCAAGAGTCTGGTGTAGTATTTAAGGCCTCAGGCTAGAAACCAGGAGCTGGTGAGTTCTAGTTCTGGCTGAGGCACAAAACCAGCTGAGTGACCTTGGGACAGTTATTCTCTCTCAGCTTTAAGAAAGAAACAAAGGCAAGTACTAAAACGGCAGGGACTTGTCTTTGTAACTGTCAAGATTCAAGATTGACTCTAAGGCACTAAAATAAATAAAAGCATACTTCATATATATATATATATAAATATACATAAGGAACCAGTTACAATTCCTCTGACTTCCAGTTAAAAATACGTAGGAGGGAAAGCCCTCTGTTTAAAGTCTGAAGTCAGACATAGACAATAGATGGGCAAACAATATTATGTATTCTAAATATAAAAGAGAAAAAAAAACCCACTTCGGTTTCATTATATTATTAGCAACTTACCCAATTTTCACTTTTGAAACCGATATGTGAACTGAAACACGGTGGTAATTAAAAAATGGCACTTTCCCAAATGTTGCAATGCAAAAATGCATATATTAAGGGAAAGTGGACACCGTGATATGTAAGTTAGTGAAAATTACACACAGTGTATGAAGGGGAAACAGTTGCCCACAAAAGCATATGAGGAAAATACATATATATTCCATGCATTTTTAAACTAAATCTCAGTCTTTGAAATGTTAAATGTTAGTCAATCTATAAAAATGCCTCAGTGGAACCTACATGAAACAAAATGTATTTATATTCATTCATAATATAAAAACAGTACCTGATGTTTTAGTTCTTGGTAGTATTGCCATCACAATATTTACTGCAATCCTGAGAATTACAGACATCGTATAATAAAAACTATTTCCATGTGCATAAAATTTCCTCCTAAGGGATTGTACATATTTTGAATAAAGAACGTTAGCAAGGCACTATTAAAATAGTAACAATTAAATGTTATCATTCTGTTAAGCCATAATATGATTTGGCTAATTCTGGCCTAAAGTATTCTATGAATTATGCCATGTTTGTTTATATACTATATTTAGGACCTAGTGAAGGGTCAATAATAAACAACCGTGAAACAAACCGGTTACTGGATTATTATTGCACTTTAACATTGTGTGAAATGATGTTAATTTTCTTGTATTTTGGTATGACTCTTCATGAACTGCCTGGGATTATAATATATGATGGGCGACCATATCAGTATTTTGATACTGCATAAAATATGATAAAGAAATGTTTTAAAATAATAAATAAATGAAAACAATTATGAGGAGCAAAGTTTCCTCCAGGTTTGGATTTTTGCATCTTTGATAACATAATTAATGGAAGGATTCTCTTTCCCCAATCATCATGAACAAGGCCCTAAAGCAGGGGTTCTCAGCCATGTCAATTTCCAGGTATATGATCTTCAACTCCCAGTATTCCACAGGCAGCAAAGCCATTGCTAAGAATTCTGGGAATTAAGGTCCACTCACCTTCAATTTCTCAAGGCTGGATAACAACAGCCCTAAAAAGAGAGTAAGGAATCTAGAACAGGTGAAATAGTGGCTTCTGTTATGTCTTTGGAACTGTTTGGAGTCCCCAACCAGGTCCGCTGTTTGAGCGGGAGCACCAGCCGCTCCCATTGGCTGGCTCCGTTTGACAGCCGGCTATAACCTGCTAGTTAGAAAGCAGACGCGGCAACCCTTTATTCCCTGTAATAAAGCCTGTTCGTTGTTCACTCTGGCTCATGCCTCTTCCTTCCGCCGCTCCACAACACTGGCGACAAAGGTGGGATATGGTCGAAGGCTAGCCAGACGTGCTTTTCAAAAGAGCTGTGGTCACTGAAGAGCGAAGCCACAGGCGCTGAAGCCGCAGCCGCCAACGCTCACAAAGAGCGCGAAATTTAAAAAAAGCCTCCATAGCTTTTTGAGCTGTAGTCACTGAAAGCGAAGCCACGGGCGCTGTAGCCGCAGCCGCCGGCGCTCACAAAGAGCGCGAAATTCAAAGAGCCTCCGTAGCCTAGAGAGACAGTCACCGCCTGTCAGCACTAACCGCCAGCGCTCTTCTAAGAGCACGAATTTTGAAATACGACTGTAGAGGACGAACCCTGCATCTTCAAAATGAATGCTAATCCAGCATTCCCACCATTCAAGCCAAACAAGGAAACGTGGGACTCATACAAAAATCGTTTCAGCTATTTCCTTGATGCCATCGGTTTAGCAGACGCTGCTGAACACAGGAAGAAATCCTACTTCCTCAGCTATTGTGGGGCTGCAGTTTTTGACACCGCTACAGAACTAGTCGCCCCTCGCACTATCAGAAGCGTACCGTGGGATGAACTCCAAGAAATCCTCTCCAACCACTACTCGCCAAAACCATCTCAGATAGCCAGGAGATACGCCTTCAGAATTAGAAAACAGGCGGAGGGAGAGTCAATCAACAAGTATATGGCAGCGCTGAGGACAGCTGCCTTGCAGTGTGGGTTCAAAGACTACCTTGAAGACATGTTATTGGACCAGATCGTCTGTGGGGTTAGAGACCTGAGGCTCCAAAGGCGTTTGCTCACAAAAAAGGACTTGAACCTAGCTTTAGCCATGGAGGAAGCGCAAGCTGCTGAGCTCTCTGCCCAATCAGCAGCTGAAATTCAAGGTACTCCGTTAAAACCCAGTAGTTCCACCATCCATTCAGAGGAAGTGCTCAGTGAAGAAGACCCCACAGACTCATCAGATATTAACCGCCTTAAGCAAGAGAAGCCTTCACAGGTAGGAGCGGGGCAGAGAAACAACTTCGCCCCCAAACAACCTCCCATTTGCCTAACTTGCGGAGGCTCCCACTCTAGGGCATCCTGCAGGTTTAAGAATGCCATCTGCCTGAATAGCCAAAAGAAGGGTCACCTCGCTAGAGTCTGCCAAGCAGGGCGTACTTTGCCTCAAAGACCTCCACCACCTTCTAATTCCCAAAGGCAAGTGGAGGACTGCTATACCTGCTATCACGCTAACCATACTTCCCAGACTCCTAATAAAATCAAAATTTCTGTCTCCTTAGAAGGTAAACCCTGCAGGATGGAGGTAGACACGGGATCTGCACTTTCAATCATCTCCTGGGAAACCCTAAAGAAGATCCAGCCCAGACTGTCGAAGAAGCAGCTACAGAGATGCCACCTGACACTGCGGGACTACCAGGGCAAGAACATCCCTGTCCTCGGGAAAGGCAAGTTTTTAGTTCAATTCCAAGCCTTTAAAGGCCATTTGCCTTTAGTGGTCGTTAATGGTGCCCTCCCCAGTCTGTTGGGGCTAGATTGGTTCCCCTCCCTCGGCCTTAGTGTAACTGGGATCCATGCTGTCTCAACTTCTGACGTAGATGCACTATTTTCAGATTACTCTGATGTGTTTAGCAGCGAGCTGGGTTGCTATTCTGGCACCCCCATCTCCTTCTCCGTGGACCCCCAGGCAATTCCTCTTCGCCTTAAGCCGCGCAGGGTGCCTTTCGCCATCCGTCCCAAGTTAGACGCAGAATTAGATAAGTTACTAAAGCAAGGGGTGTTAGAACCAACTGATTTTGCCAAATGGGAGACCCCCATAGTCACCCCACTCAAGAAAGATGGCAGTTTAAGAATCTGTGCAGACTATAAAACCACCCTCAACTGTTACCTGCAGGTCAGCGCATACCCTGTCCCTGTTATTCAGCACCTGTTACACACCTTCGAACCCGGCACCATTTTCGCCAAGTTAGATATGTCCCAGGCATACCAACAGTTCCCTGTTGATGATCAGACAGCTGAATTACAAACCATAGTCACACATAGAGGGGCATTCAAGTGTAAACGCCTCCAATTCGGTGTAAGTGTAGCCCCGGGTATATTCCAATCACTCATGGAAAGGATTCTCCAAGGTCTCCCAGGGGTTGTCCCTTATTTCGATGACATCTTAGTCTCAGCAATTGACAGACCTCAGCTCATACAGAGGGTCAGAGCGGTTCTAGAGAAGTTTAGGCAGCATGGCCTCAAACTTAAAAGGGAGAAGTGCGCCATCGCCACTAGGCAAGTGGACTTTCTGGGATATAGGATAGACACCTCTGGCATCCACCCAATCGAATCCAAGGTAAAGGCCATCCATGAGGCGCCCACACCAACTAACAAGACGGAGCTCCAAGCTTTTCTGGGGCTACTAAACTTTTACGCCTCATTTCTCCCGCACAAAGCATCTATCGCTGAACCCTTACACAGGCTGTTAGACAAAGAATCCCCCTGGCATTGGGGACCCAAAAAAGCCCATGCTTTCTAGTCAGTCAAATCCTTACTCACATCGGATGCAGTTTTAATTCAATTTGATCAACGACTTCCCCTGGTCCTAGCTGCTGATGCATCCCCTTTTGGGATTGGGGCTGTCCTAAGCCACAGACTTCCCAACGGTTCCGAGGCACCAATTGCCTTCTTCTCTAGGACCTTCTCTATGGCAGAAAGGAACTACAGTCAAATAGATAAAGAGGCCCTGGCTGCGGTGGCTGCAGTTAAAAAGTTTCATGAATTTTTGTTTGGGCACCATTTTGAACTTATAACTGACCATAAACCTCTCCTGGGACTCTTATCAGGGGATAAGCAAACCCCGCAGGTACTATCACCTAGAATGACCAGATGGACTTTGTTCCTGGCCACTTACTCATTCAAGTTGGTGCATCGACCTGGCAAAAACTTGAGTCACGCCGATGCCCTTAGTCGCTGCCCCCTACCAGTCCCAGTCGAAGACCCAGCACCGGTTCACGCCATTTTTGAAGTTAATGAACTTAAATTACCGGTTACAGCCGAGGACATTGCTGCGCACTCAAAAAAAGACAAGATAATTGCCCAGGTTCTGGACTGGGTGAGAAGGGGGTGGCCGGAAACTCAATGTACCGTTGACTTTGCTCCTTTTAAAACCCGTAAGCAGGAACTATCGAAGCTACAAGGATGTCTGTTGTGGGGTACAAGGGTAGTCATTCCAGCCACTCTTCGTGTACCCATCCTGAAGGTGCTTCACGAGGGCCACCCGGGCATCGTAAGGATGAAGGCTCTGGCCCGCAGCTACGTTTGGTGGCCCGGCATGGATGCCCAAATCTCCAGCTGGGTAAGCTCATGCCAACCTTGCCAAGAAACCAGGGCTGCCCCACCAGCTGCCACGCCCACCAAGTGGGAGAGTGCTAGTGCCCCTTGGTCTCGCCTGCACATCGACCTGGCTGGACCGGTGCATGGCAGGACCTTCTTGGTGGTAGTGGACTCCTACTCCAAATGGATAGACTTGGCCCTGCTACCATCAACTACCACTCAAGCAATAGTTAAGGCTCTGACCCGCCTATTCGCTACCCATGGACTCCCTGACACGCTGGTGTCTGACAATGGCCCGCAGTTCACGTCATGTGAGTTCAGTATGTACGTTGCTAACTTGGGCATCAGACACATCCTTACAGCCCCCTTTCACCCCACTAGCAACAGGATGGCTGAGAGGGCAGTCAGGTCAGCCAAGGAGGCACTCGCCAGGTTTGGCCAGGAAAACTGTCACTCTAAACTGTCACCTTACCTTCTGAGCCAACATACGATGCCATGCACCACTACTAATAAATCCCCTGCCGAACTCTTGATGGGGAGACGCCTTAGGACCACCCTGGACAGGTTGCACCCCCACTACTACCCAGACGCCCCTTTAGGGTCTGACAGTCTGGTCAGGGACTTTGTCCTGCATGACCTGGTGTACGGCAGGAATTATGCAGGGGGTCCTTTGTGGGTACCAGGTCAAGTTGTGTCAGTCACAGGTCCTAGATCCTACAGGGTCCTCCTGGAAGATGGACGCTTGTGGTGGAGACACGTGGACCAACTCAGAAGGCGATAGAGAAGTGCGACTGATGCCGACCCAGCCCAACCTTCCAGCACCAAGGACTCCCTGCCGATACCAGTCTGCTCAGACGGAAGCTCCCTGCAGGACCCGGTCTACCCCGTCGACCAGGAGAGTTTGCTGGAGGACCCGAGCTTCCAACTAGAGACACCGAACCAACAGCCAAGCGAACCTGTTTGCCAGCCGGACCTAGCGACTCGCCAAGGTCAGCCCGAACAGGGGGACTTACCGAACTCGCAGAACACCACACCTGACCAAGCCCATTCCCCAACAACCTCCGAGACGATTCCCTGGGGCAAGGACTTGACGCCAGCCAGCAGTTTACCCGGGTTGCGACGTTCTTGTCGCCAGCGCAGACAACTGTCTTACCTAAAGGACTACGCATGTTCCCAGCTGGGGGAAAGGAGTGTTATGTCTTTGGAACTGTTTGGAGTCCCCAACCAGGTCCGCTGTTTGAGCGGGAGCACCAGCCGCTCCCATTGGCTGGCTCCGTTTGACAGCCGGCTATAAAAGCCGGCTGTCGAGCAGAGCCAGCCCGTTGCCGCCAGCTAACCTGCTAGTTAGAAAGCAGACGCAGCAACCCTTTATTCCCTGTAATAAAGCCTGTTCGTTGTTCACTCTGGCTCATGCCTCTTCCTTCCGCCGCTCCACAACAGCTTCCTTAAAGGCAAAGGTAAAGGCCTTGTTCAGTTGTATCTGACTCTAGGATGCAGAGCTCATCTCCGTTTCTTACCTAAGGCAACCAGTGTTGTTCAAAGAAACTTCTGTGATCGTGTGACTTTCCCACTGAAGTGGCACCTATTTATCTAGTTGCGTTTACATGTTTTGGACTTGCTAGTTAGGCAGGAGAGGGGCAAGTAACAAGAGCTCAGCCTGTTTTACAGCACTCATCTTTCCAGCTGACAACCTCAGTGCCTTTAACTGCTGAGCCATTACCCCACCTCCCCCCAGGTGAATTACCGGCTGCCCTATCATAGTTTAATTCAGGGATCACCAACCTTTGGGACCTCAGGGACCACCAAACTCATAATTTTAAATCCCAGGAACCACTAACCAGTTCTGTGGGCATGTCCCAATTTCTGGGTGTGGCTTGGTAGTCATGTGACTGGCTGGGTATGGCTTGTATGTAAATATTATAAATATTTATATAAATATTGAATTTTTTATTAAAAAAGAGCAACTTTTACCCAAAATCAGGCAAAGCAGGCAGGCAGATTGAGTTGCTCACAGAATCACAGATTCATTCAGAGATCTATCTATCTGCCATCGGCTAGCTCAGTCTGTCACATAAAATTTACTTGTCATGAGTCTACACGGAATAATAGAACCTTCAGTCCTAAGGGAGGTTCAGCTGTGCTTAAAAGCAGAGCCAAAGATCTAAAGACTAGCTAGAAAGCAAGATATCCAACCATTTCCTCCTTCCTAGCTAATCGAAATCTCCCAGCACAGCAGAACAGCTGATGGTCAGAAAAATAGCAATTTAGCAGGCAAGTTTGCCGGGTAAGGAGTGGGATGGGAGGGTTCCCGTGAGCCATATAGGTGGTGCAGCCATGTGTTTCTGTGCAGCCTGGATTAATTGCTTTGGGGGGTGCTCTGGGGGTGAGATTTCTCTGCAGCCCACCAAAATTTTCTTGCGGCTCAATGGTTGGCGTCCACTGGTTTAATTAATAGCATAAGGTAGGATGTTCCAGGTATGTTTGCCTGCTGCTCCTAATTCCAGCTGACAGTCCGGACAGAGAACTAAGGCAACTTCTCTGAAGGTGCTGGATGGGAAAAATTGTGTAGCATTTTTAGTAGTGTAATCAGATTTAAAGTATTGCTATCTACATCGCTAGCTGTTGATTGTTCTATGCAGCAGCATTGGTATTTGGTCCTTTAAACAAGTCCTTTCCTTGTCATTACCTGGTAGAGCAAAGGATTCATATTCACACCGTACAACAGCATAACTCTTGAAGGAGCGATTCTTCCAGAAGAAAAGCTGCGCAATAGTTATTTATATGTTAATGTGGGCAGTATTTTGGGGACTTGTGGATTAAGCATGAACATGTGACATTATTAAAGCAAGAATCATGATATAAAGAATCATGAAGTTAATTACCATCGGCAGGGAATGCAAAGGTGGTGCCAGCAGCACCAGCAGAGGAAACAAGAAATATAATTCAAGAATTCTGCTCATTTTTGGATTCATTCAGCAGTCGGGAAGAGGCTGCACAAGGGAATGGAAGTATTGTGAATATGGACTGGTCAATGTGTAAAGGTGCCGAGGCAGTTTTCATTAGTTAATCCTGGATGCCTTTAGTCCAGTGGTGGGATTCAAAAATATTTACTACCGGTTCTGTGGGTGTGGCTTGGTGGGCATGGCAGGGGAAGGATACTATAAAATCTCCCTTCCCTCCCTACCCCACTAACCTGCTTTCCAGCTCCATTCTCCTGTGCAGGGCAACCAAAGAAGACCCAGCCGATCAGCTGGGACTCGGGAGGCAGAGAATAGATGGGGGCGGGGCCCCTCAGAGGTGGTGTTTGCTGGTTTTCTGAACTACTCAAAATTTCCGCTACCGGTTCTCCAGAACTGGTCAGAAACTCCTGAATACCACCTCTGCTTTAGTCTCACAGTAATCACGCAGCATAATTTCAACATTTTCAAATCTCTTCACAACTTAATTTTGCTTTGCTTTTTTTGATGGAACAATATTCTGAAATCTGTTTGCTGCAGTGAGAAACAGGGCATGGTAAAATAAAGTCAATCTGTGGGGGCGGTGTCTTTTTTTCTTTTATTTTTGTTTTTTTGCAAATAAATATTTAAAACTATCATTCAGGGGGAAAGTAAGCAGTGTTTTTATTTTGAATGTTGTTTTCTACATCCACATCAGAGGTGGTATTCAGCAGGTTCTGAACAGTTCTGGAGAACCTATAGCGGAAATTTTGAGTAATTCAGAGAACTGGCAAAATAGCACCTCTGACTGGAGATTTTACAGTATCCTTCCCCTGCCACGCCCACCAAGCCACGCCCACAGAACTGGTAGTAAAAAATATTGAATCCCACCACTGATCCACATGTTTAATAGTGAGCACCAATAGGACTGCCAATTGGCAAAGTAAGCCAGGATATTTTTCAAGTAAATCTATTTTTAATTAATTTATTTACTTATTAGATGTTTGTCCCATTTTTATTATTTTTATAAGTAACTCAAAGTAGAGAGCATACATAATACTCCTTCCTCCTCCTATTTTCCCAAACAACAATGTTATGAGTTGGGTTGAGTTAAGAGAGAAAGACTGGCCTAAGGTCATTCAGTTGGCTTTCATGCCTACGATGAGACTAAAATTCATGATCTGGTTTCTAGATCAGACCTTAATCACCATACCTATATCTGTTTTGTTTGATCTCCAGATATGCTGGGCCCCAAGTCCTGCCATCTTCTAACTGTAGTTAGAAAAAAGTAGCAGCTAAGCCTAAGTCCCAATACTTCCAAAGGCAACATGTTGTACAAACTGACAATGCATTAAATATATATTGCAGATTGTGTCACAAGCTTCACACTCCCTGAAACAATTGTATTTCGCTTTATATGGTGAATGCTAGATTCAGCTAGGGTCCACAGAAACACAACCTCAACATATTATTTTGCTCATAAGGCAGAGATGGCATTACAAACAATTGTTTTCAAAATGGGAGCTGACTAATTGAAAAATGATGTGACATTTCTAAAACAGTCCCTGATTTGACAGGGAATGTCAGATTATTTATCATTAACATTAACCATTCGAGACAAGCATAGATCATTTCAGAAAATGTGTTTGCACTGGCATGCTCCCAGTTATTCCAGTCTGTCATTTTAATATTAATAAGTTTTCTAACTGGCTGCATTTGTTTGGTGAAAAGCATTTATTTATAAATCAGAAGTCAGGGATAATAGTACTTATAATTACTACAGAGACGGTTTTATAGCATTTTAAGCATCATGCTAAAATATTGCTATCTGCAAAGCTAGCCATCATCTGTTATATTAAATAACACAAGTGGCATTTGGACTTTTAAACAACAACCCCTCTCCACCTCCCAATTCTAGAAACCCACTGACTGATCTTTCAAATATTGAATTTATGTACATCGAAGTGGACATATAAATCATGTCAGGATTATAACATTCTTAACTATTTTTATACTTTCAATGTGCACAATAAGCAGAACTAGCTGACACTGACTGTATTCATTTTGTATTCACTGATTCATTTTGTGGGCCAATTTCACCCTTTCCTGGATCAACACACCCTTCTCATTGTCATTCATGCCTTGGTCAACTCCCAGTTAGACTCCTACAATAGATTATACAGGGATCTGCCTTTGAAAACTACTCAGAAACTATTTGATGGTCCAGAATGCAGCAGGATAAGTAGTCATGGTCATGACTTGGTCCACCTTTGGGGTATCTCTACTTCCAAGTTGTACTGGCTATCAAGTAGTTTTCAGATGTTAGTGGTCATCTGTAAATCCTTCTGGACTTGCATCTTTACAAGCCCTCCTCTGGCCAAATAATTCTGCCCTACCAATAATATGGACTGCACATAATCTGGATTTCCATTAATAAACCATGCCCATGTTATTGGACACTGGAAGCAGCTGCTTCTTTTCTTGGAAAGAACATTGCCTTAAGGTCTGTTTGGTCTTGAGCCAGCTGGCCTCCAGTAAAGCTTTACAAATTTGGCTTTCCCAGCAAGTCCTGAGCTGGAGTGATTTGGAGCCCAAGTGAATGTTATTCTTTCCAGTTCGTGTTCCACAGTGCACTATTATTATTTTACCGGTTCTTATACAATGTTCTCAATATGGTTTCCTGCCTTGAGTCACTTGCATTTAGGAAGCCTTACGAATCAAATCAAATAAATGACCATTAATGCATTAATAAGTAGAACAAAAAAAGAGAATGCATAAAAGTAAAAATCCTACTATGATGTAAATACCAAAATTGGCTATAAAACCATCAGGGAATATCTTAATCTGACATTGAAAAAAATGGACACCATTATTGTTTCTCTGGGAAGGGTATTTCACAAACAGGAAGTCAGAACTGACACGGCTCAGAGACGAGCTGGGAAAACAGCACGCATGCCCACAGAGACGATTCTGCATGCCACCTGTGGCACACATGCCATAGGTTTGCCACCACTGGTATAGGGCTTCCTGCTGAGCAGGGAGTTGGACTAGAAGACCTCCAAGGTCCCTTCCAACTCTGTTATTCTGTTCTATTCTGTTTCAAATACATGTGAACAAAGGAAAGGTACCAACGTTGCCATGTCTACTTCAGATTTGAATTATAATAGCAATAGCACTTAGACTTATATACCGCTTTAGAGTACTTTACATCCCTCTCTAAGTGTCAGCCTATTGCCCCCAACAATTTGGGTCCTCACTTTACCCACCTTGGAAGACTGGAAGGCTGAGTCAACCTTGAGCCTGATGAGATTTGAACTGCCAAATTGCAGGCAGCCGGCAGGCAGCGGAAGTAGCTGCAGTACTGCATTCTAACCACTGCTAATAATACACCATAGTGCTATACATGCTTACTTAGAAATAGATGTTTACTGTTGCTTTCTGCCAATGAATGTTCTTTAGCATCAATTTCATCACATTTGAGCATTATCTTGATGTGTTTGCCTCATTCTTAGTTAGCCAACATTTTGTCTTATCAGAAATAAGTCTGATTTGTTCTGAACTGAGCTGGGTTATCTGATCTCACTTCTTTACCCAGATGAGAAATAGATTTGTTAAAGTGGAGTTTCAGCCTTTCAGAAATGATGAGAAAACATGGGGAAACACAAAATGATTCGCATGGCAGGTTTTTTGTTTTTTGTTTTGGTATATCAATGAAATGGAATTAAATCTGCAGATAAACTATAGGACTATTATATATTCACTTATATGCTTAAAATGGTTTTGGATCTGCGTATCTTAAAATTTTAGAGCTAGTGTAATGTAGACATTAAGGAGCTGCATTCACAGCAGAGAGATTGAAATCTACGTCTACCCTCAGCTATGGAAGGATGACATTGAGCCAGTTAGTTTTGATTGCCCATCTTAACTCAAGAGGGTAGCTGTGTGGGTCAAAATGGGAGGGAGGACCACTATCTATGTCAGGGGGTCTCCAACCTTTTGGATTTCAGGGATCACAAAACTCATAATTTTAAATCCCAGGGACCACTAATATGAATTTTGACTGAGAGTGGCTTGCTGGCGTTAGTGGGAGATCTCTCTCTCTCTCTCTCTCTCTCTCTCTCTCTCTCATACACACGCAAACACACAGTGGCAGGGGTGGGATACAAATTTCTTAACAAGCTGTTCTTGGGCATGGCCTAATTTGTGATTGTGGCCTGGTGGTCATCTGACTGGCTGGGCATGGCTTGTATGTAAATATTATAAATATTTATGTAATTATTGAATTTTTTATTTAAAAAAAGAGCAACTTTTACCCAACAGCCAAAGCAGGCAGGCAGATTGAGTTGCTCACAGAATCAGATTCAGAGATCTGTGTTTCTGCCATCAGCTATCTGAGTCTGTCACATAAAATTTGCTAGCAAGCAAACTCACAAAATTAACCGAAGATCTAAAGATTAGTTAGAAAGCAAGAAATCCAACAATTTCCTGCTTTCCAGCTAATCTAAATCTCCCGGCACAGCAGAACAGAAGATGGTCAGGGAAAAATAGCAACTTAGCAGGCAAGTTTGCCAGGTAAGGAGTGAGTGGGCGGAGAGGATTCGTGCGGGCCATATGGGAGGCGCAGCCTTGTGTTCCCATGCAGCCTGGATTAATTGCTTTGGGGGCTGCTCTGGTTGTGACATTTCTCTGCGGACCACCAAAAATTTTTCGCTGACCACCAGTGGGCCACGGTCCACCAGTTGGCAACCACTGATCTATGTCATTAAGCTCCTGAACAAAAGTTGGGATATACATCTAAAAAATAATCCAGAAACTAGAGCAACCAATGTAGGATAGAATTTCAAAGTGACTCGTGGTAAAATAAGGAAAAAGGATGGATTAGGACATTCGTATGCTTGGCATTTGAGGAAAATCCTATGATTTTAAAACATTAAAAAATTAATACAGAGCATAGCTTCAATTATTTCCAGTCTGTTTACCAGTCACAGCTATCGAAGGCATCTGTATTTTTTTCAGTAAAATACAATATTTTATCTGAGGGTGTCTGCATGTATACCTACTTTCTCCAAAGTGTCTGCCCAGGATATCTGTATACACATTGCTTCTGCATGTGATTTGTTTGAGTGTATGTGGATGTGGATGTGTGATTATGAGAATCTAGTTAAGGTAGGAGCATAGGCATTTGTGCATGTCCCTGCTTTCTCCTCATTGCCCAGATCTGACCCATGTTTTAACTCAATCTTTC
This sequence comes from Pseudonaja textilis, assembly GCF_049901715.1. Classification (NCBI taxonomy): domain Eukaryota; kingdom Metazoa; phylum Chordata; class Lepidosauria; order Squamata; family Elapidae; genus Pseudonaja; species Pseudonaja textilis. The sequence goes on from NC_141993.1 coordinate 27,920,819, forward strand.
TTTTGAGGGTTTCTCCTGCTATATGAAAGTTGGTTCCATTCTCTTCTGTTTTCAGCTATCTTGCTGATCCTCAACTCCATCCCGTAATTTATTTCTAATTTCTTTCTGCTTAGGGTGGAAAGAATCAAAAACGTTAGAAGATGGATACATCCTCCCAACAGAATCAATAAAATGATTCTACTAAAGAGGGACTTGGAACTGAGTGAAAAGTGGGTGGAGTTATACTAATAGTAGGATAAAAATAAGAATAAAAAGGGAGGGGCTGGCCTGGGATGAGGTCTGGGGGAAAATGGGTACATAAGAAAGATTGCTGTGAGAGATGTAAAAAAGATATTTGCAAGAAACAAAGTGCAAAAGAGCAAGGAACAATTAAGATTAAAAGAAGCAAAAAAAAACCACTGCAGAGCCATTTGATGGATTTTTTTTTTCTAAAAGAAGTGTTTCAGGTAGGGGTTGAAGTAGATTAAAGAAGAGGCTTCCAGCAGAGGGAATGGGGTTAAAAATAAAAGTGATGAAATATTTTGGATACAGCTAAAGTGAGAGAATGCTGGAAGCAGTATTTTAAAGAACTGTTCTGCCTCCACTTCAGCTGAAAGTATCAAAAAGAGAAGCGCAGCTGGGTGTCACTAGCCACTTCAAATTCCCAGATGAGCTCACTTAGTGATGATAAAATGCATTCAGGACAGAACAAACACCTGCAGAAACCTTAAAACTTAAAACATCTTGGAGATACAGTAGTTCTGCAGCATCCTTTAAGGCCAGATAATGCAACTTGAAAAAGAAATCCTTATGGATTAAACCAGATTGCTAGGATAAAGCAGACACTCCATTTTTTCTGGAGTTCTCCTAGGGAGTTTTTATATGGGGGAAATGGATATGACTGGACAAGGGAAACCTATATTCATCCCCCTTGCTGGTGGGAGGTTATTTTGGAAAATATCTGAATCGGTCAGGACAGGGTTTTGTGGAAGAAGGATCAACCAATCAGAATAAGAGCTGGAAGGGACCTTGGAGGTCTTTTAATCCCACTCCCCAAGCAGGAGACCCTACACCAGGTGATGGCTAACCTTTTTGTCATCGTGTATTGAAAGTGTGTGCATGCACATGCCTGCACCCATAACATGTGAGTCCCCTGTGCTCCCCGACCCCCTGCGCATTCGTGTGACCCAGGAGTGGAATTCAAAATTTTAAACAACTGGTTCTGTGGGTGTGACTTAGGTGGTGGGTGTGGCTTGGTGGTCATGTGACTGGGTGGACCTGGCTTGGTGGTCATGTTATTGGCTGGGCGTGGCCAACTCAATATCACTCACATCGAGGCACGCATCTCCTCGCCTGGCCTCTCATGACTGTGGGGATTCTGCAACAGTCGTAAGTGTGAAAAAAGGTCGTAAGTCACATTTTTCAGTGCCATTATAACTGAATGGTCACTCCACACAAGCAAAGTACCAGCAAAGAAGGGGAAAAAAACTTCAGAGAAGTTCCTGAGACAGAAAGTCTAGTCCTGCCAAGAATGTCATAAGGGTTAACAGAAAGGCAGTTTCTGTAAGCAACACCAGAATGTTTCCTTCTGCCTTCCGTACAGGATTAGGCCAGTAATTTCTTGTGACAACCGGTTCTCTGAACTGCTTAGAATGTTAACAACCGGTTCTAGCAAATAGGTGAGAACTAGTAGAATCCCACCCCTGGTGTGACCACCACCACCCGTGCTCCCCCATGCATGCGCATGCATCTCCTGCATGCACCCCACCCCTGCACATGCACGGCAGATACCCAAAAATCAGCTGGCTGGAGGGATGTGTGCATGCATGAGCAGTGGAACTGAGATGGGGCGACGGCTTGCGTGCCAGCAGAGATGGCTCTGTGTGCCACTTCCAGCACGCATGCCATAAGTTCGCCATTATGGCCCTGTACAATTTAAGATTAGTGGCTGCCCAGTCTCTTAAAACCCCCAAGGGATGAAGCAACCACAAGTTCTCAAGGCAAGTTGTTCCACTGGTTAATTGTCTTCACTGTTAGGAAGTTACTCCTTGATTAGTTTCCATCCATTGTTTCTTGTCTTGCCTTCCGGTGCTTTGGAAAATAACAACCAGGGGTGGGATTCAACTGGTATTACTACCGGTTTGGTGACTACGTTTTGCTGCACGCGTGTGTAAACCAAACCTTAAGCTGCGCCGCCCGGACAGCTGAAAAGCACTGCATGCAGGTGCGCAGCATTTGAAAAGCCACTTTTTTCCTGCTTTTTCAACCTCAGCTGTGCCGTGCAAAGCAGATGAGGTTGAAAATGCAGAAAATAAAGGACAGGTAAGAGCCCGGGCAGGTGGGTGGCCCAAACAGCAGCAAACACAGACACCAGTTCGGTGTCTGCTGCTCTTCAGAGCTACGGTAGCATCCCACTCCTGCCCTCAACTTGAAATAAGTTGAATTGTAAATTGGTACCCGTCTAGATGGAGTGAATATCATTCTGCTCCATATCCGAGCTAAATTTGAACCTAATGCACATTCCCAGTTCTCTTCCTGTAAAATATTATTTCTTCCAGTATTCTGAAACCATCCTTTTGTTGCTTCTGAAGTCCTTCCTTGAATCACAACATATTCTATTTAAAACTTACATGCATTTCTAACCTAGGTGAATCATTCCTTGATATAAAAATATAAGGTGCACAAGACAGGTTATATACAGTATGCTCGGGTCAGAGTTCCTTTTGACTTTAATATGGTTCAAAGTTAAGGACTTGGAATTAAGTCCTACTAAATTAAATTGATTTATTTTCAAGATACAAGTACGTTCTAAGAGGTATGCATTGAGATTTCTGGGAAATCAGTTTTGTTAAAGTTCCAGACTTACAAATCAAGGGTTTATTTATGACACAGCTGGTGTATGTCAGTTTAATAGAAATAGCCAGGCTTCTCTGGAGCAGGATGGCACAGGCCAGAGATTTCTGTTATATCGATTGTTAATACTCAAAGGAAATAGAGACAAATAGCAAAATAGATTAAAACTGTAAAACTGAATAAGTTAAAAACGGTGGTGCATCTAATTTTCCTCAAAGTAACTTTCCCATAGTGGGATTACAGGTAAACAATTCAAGTGTTACAATACTGAGCTCTAAGTTCTACTTTAATGATATAAATAAAAAGAACACTGAGCTGTAAGATATTTAGTTATGCATTTCCTTTATATAAGTTCCTTTTTTTAAAAAAAAAAAAAGATAAAATATTAAAACTAGGTAAAAATCCTTGGAGAGCAGTGGTTCCCGTGTATCTCTTTATTTTGCTCTTATGCCTTTTATAAAAGGAGGTTCTGACCAGTTCTGGAGAACCGGTAGCAGAAATTTTGAGTATTTCAGAGAACTGGTAAATCCCACCTCTGACTGGAGATTTTACAGTATCCTTTCTCTGCCACGCCCACCAAGCCACGCCCACAGAACCGGTAGTAAAAAAAAATTTAATCCCATCACTGGTGCATACCCAGATAATAGGCAGTCATTACAATTATGTATTCAAGTTTTCATTTTATATGATAAAGGTTGAGTGCCATTTTTAAAAAGTTGCATTTCAGGAGAAAAGCTAGTCACACAAAAAACCTAGTTTGTCAGAAACGCATTTCATGTCACCTGAGATTTGTTCATTTTTCTTACATATCAAGAGATCATGGTTATGGTCAAGGCAGAAATCCCAAGGTAGGAAGAACTGTAACATTCACGGATGGATCGAAGATTCAAGACAGTGGTGCAAAGCGATACCAGTGAGTACAGGGCTGATCCTGCTAATTTGAACTACAGTGACAAGTTATTAAAACTACAAATCAGTTCCGAGGCCAGAGTGTTTCAGTTTATCAGAGACTATCTACAGACGATTATTATGGGTTAAGTCTCCTAGCAAGGTAAAGCTTTGTCATAAAAAAAATATCAATAGGAAACAGACAGCAAGACAAACAAAAATTCTTACTTTAAGATCAGAGGTTTATTGTTTGTAATAATTTGGAACATAAGAAATGAATAGATACAAAAGATATAATAGTAGTAATACAGTTACATTAATAAGCTGTTGCAATAGGGTCCAATAACATACAGCAGTCCTGCAAGGACTGCCATAAATCAAAAGGTGATCTCCAACCCTATCCTTTAGATTTTTCTTCTAACCACATATATGCTTCACAATTTCTCTTGTCACTTTCCTTAAACACCTGGGTACATTACTTTCAGTTCCTCATTTCCAACAGTTTCATTCTTCCTGTTTTAAACTTATCCACCCACTTCGCAAAAATATGTTTTCACAGTTAGCAAGGGCTCAGCAGGATTACAAATAGTTCTGGTAAATTTTGAAACCATCCTAGCTGAAAAGTTTGGTTCATGTCTCTTTCTTCTGGGGCCTGCTATCATCCATAGGACTTATTAAATCTAACAGATCAATAAGCTATATCCTTGATTCTCACAGCTTCTAATACTTAGCTATGCGAAAACATTGCAAGTTAAGATCTATAGAGCTTCCTCCCCCAGATTATTAGCATTTATTTTTTAATTTAATGTCCCACTACAGCCAGAGACTCAATATAATAGTCAATGTAATAACAGATCGGCTTCTGCAGAGCATTTTATAAGCATATGCTCTGGATAAAACTATAAAGAAGCTCAAGTTAGAATATTTTGGACATGTGATGTGACACCCAGAAAAATACGGCATACTTCGCTTAATCTTCCAAGGAAAGATTGAAGGCAAATGAGGTCCAGGCAGAAAAAGAACATAATGGTTTCAAAATCTGAGGGACTGGTTTGGACAAAACTCAGCAGCACTTTTTCACGTGGCTGTTGATAAAAAATAGAATTGCCATCACCAACATCCACTGATGGGTATGGTACAAGGAGAATGCACTGGATACAAAAGATATCCAGTTCATCAGGAGGCTATGAGTTCAATCCTAGGTAGAGGCTAATATTTGGAATAGACTCTCCTGCCTGAGCAGGGGGTTGGACTAGATGACCTCCAAGTTCCCTTCCAACTCTGTTATTCTATGAGTTAAATCTCAGAGAATAACAAGAGTAACAGAACAGAATAAGAGTTGGAAGGGACCTTTGAGGTCTTCTAGTCCAACTCCCTGCTCAGCAGTGGTGGGATTCAAATTTTTTTACTACCAGTTCTGTGGGCGTGGCTTGGTGGGCGTGGTAGGGGGAGGAGACTGTAAAATCTCCAGTCTGGAGATTTTCCAAACTACTCAAAATTTCCGCTACCGGTTCTCCAGAACTGGTCAGAACCTGCTGAATACCCACCTCTGCTGCTCAGGCAGGAAATTCTATAACATTTCAGACAAATAGTTGTCCAATCTCTTCTTAAAATCTTCTAGTGTTGGAGCATTCACAACTTCTGAAGGCAAGTCATTCCACTGATTTTTTTTTTTTTTTTACTGCCATGAAATTTCTCCTTAGTTCTAGGTTGGTTCTCTCCTTCATTAGTTTCCATTCATTGCTTCTTGTCCTGCCTTCAGGTGCTTTGGAGAATAACTTGACCCGCTCTTCTTTGTGGCAGCATCTTAGATATTGGAACACTGCTATCCTTCTTTTCATTAAACTAGACATACTCAATTCTAGCAACCGTTCTTTATGTTTTAGCCTTCAGTCTTCTAATCATCTTTGTTGTTCTTCTCTGTTCTCAGCATCTTTTCTACATGGTGGCAACAAAAACTGGATGCAATATCCCAAGTGTGGTTTTATCAAGGCATTATAAAATGGTATTAATTCTTCACATGATCTTGATTCTTTCCCTCTGTTGATGCAGCATAGGAGGGATAGAATAGTAGATTAAAACAGATATTTTTTTTAGATTGTGGGAAAGGTGCTGAATCTCCAAAAGTGGCAAAGTTTGCAACTCTCATTAACAACAGTTTACACTGCATCCTCAAAACCAGGCAGAAAATAAGAATAACTCAAGCCCAAATAAAAATGGAGTGATATGGAGTAATTGGTCACCACTATCTATGCCTACCAGAACAAATCACATTGGGGCAAGCCAATTGGAATCCAATTATACATAACAATTGTGGCAGAAGTAAGGCTACAGAGGATCAGGAGTGGGAGTGGAAAATCACAATTTTCCTTGCCAACTATGTCTCATCTGTTGGGGTAGTGATGGATGAAGGAACAACCCTTGTGGCTACCTATGTTCTATCCAATATCATGGCATTGTGGAGAAAGTAATTTCTGCCAATGACCTCTTTCCTGATAATAACTAAATGTAATTGGTGGCATCCTGCCATTGTTCTGATAGGAAATTTCTTTAATGGAGAAATTAGACTTTCATCTAATTTGTTTGCAAGTGATGGATGACATTCCTTATAAGGCATTAAATCAAAAACCTGCCAGCAAAACCTTCTTAATTTATAGTTATCAACCTGGAAAGTTTTATTTATCCAAATGTTTTATTTCCAGCATTTGAAAAACAAAGATTCTAAGTCCACTTTTGGAAAGGAAGTTTCCCCAAAAACAAAGTGTGATTTATTTCTGAACAGACACGGGAAAAATCTGCTGCTTTATTTCAACTTGTTCATGCAGCATACAGCAAATTTCCTGAGTTATTTTCCTGGTTCTGCATCTCCTTTTTAGACTGTTTTTTCCATAGCTGTATAAATAGCTTTCGAATGTGATCTAATAGGCAGAAACTTCAAGTTCCCCAAAAGGGGTACCTTAAAAAAAATTTTTTTGTTCTCATCTAAATGAATAGAGGTAAGATTCTTTATAACGAAAAGGGTTACCAAAGAAATGCACATTTATGCCAAGATTGTTTTTTTCTTATAAAAAAAATCAAAATTTGCACAAACAATGGGCCCTTTTCCCTTTAAAGTCCTAAAAGTCCTAAGTGCAGATAACCTGGCCATGAAAGATGGTGACATTATTATTCTACATAGTTTACTTCTAAAAGAAGAGAAATGTATATTAGATAGGAGACTAGCAATCTGTTCTTGTACAATGTATATATATATATGTATATACAATGTATATCATGGCTGCATGTACTCCTTCCCTAAAGTAAGCGAAATCTTATGGTCTCACACATGATTACCAATATCTTACACCAGAACATGAACACCTCACCAAGGGGATCAGTAATCCCATATAAACGCAACATTTTCTATGAGATCATTCAAATCTCATGCATTTTTAATCATCTCTAAAGATTTGGGTGAAAAATGTTCTGTTGCATTTTAAAGCAGGCAAGATGTTACTCTATTGCTCTCATTTAAGATTCTTGAAATCATAGGTTTGCTTCAACATTGGAGACATTCCCTCCCACTTCAAATAAATTCAAATTTATTACTCAATAATCAATCCTTAAAATGTGTTATTTTATGCTTAGTCATAAAAAAATGATTGTTACTGTCCCATAACTGAAGATACTAGCCCAAGGGAGGTAATAGTTTCCTTGCATTTGCTGGAGTTTATTAGAACAGCCTACACCATAGAAATTGGTAAAGAAATTGACCTAGGAGAATAAAAGATTCTTATACTGTAGGCTGAAAGTCTGCTCATACTGAATCTAGGTAGGGTAAAGATGATATAGTATAGTCTTCTCTGTGGCTAACATGGCACCATCTTGACAATATCAAAGCCAACGGATCCAGGAATCCTTAAGAATCTGCTAAGGCCCTTTCCTGTCTCCATTTTATGATGTCACACAAAATGTAGCTTAGAATGTATGTCTGGGACTAGTGGTTAGCTTTGAATTAGGAAGAATGTGTATCATTGACAAATTGTCCATGTTTTTCAGCTGTTCTCACACTGTTATGATCAGGTGTCTTCCAGATATGTAGTTGGAGGAAAGAAAGAAATGCCAGAGCTGCTGACATCCACAACTGATTTTGTATACCTTTGCAACGGAAGGCACTATTTCTCATTATTCTGGGGTAAAAATAAAATTTTAAAAAGCTTAAGCATCACAATGAAATACCAAGGAAACTCCTGCAAAAGCCATTAACCAAACCCACCCCTTGAAATACGGCACATGGTTTCACCCACTTTGCAGTACTAAAGTATTTGTACCCTCTCCAATACATTTAATCTAGCTGCTACCACTTGTGCATTCAGAGGTAATTCATCTTGTAAGAGAATGCTGGTTTAACCATCAGTGATTTTGAAGACCAAGAGAATTACCCTTTTAATGCCACACCTGAAAGCTAAGAACTTATAGAAGACTAAAAAAAAAAGCATATTCAGTTTCCCTAAGGGATCATGGCTGGACTGAAAGGTAACCGCACCTTCTCTCTCAGGTAAACAAAATATGGATGAGATGCAACAAATGGCTTTCTGAAATTCTTAGGACAAATGGTAGAAATACCAGGTGGGTGTTCCTTTTTCTCTCATATGCTCAATTTTAGGGCCATTTCTGAAAACAGCAAGGCCCTTTGTTATTTGCCAATACTTCTTATGCCCAGCTTAAGGTCCGAGAAAGGTCCCAATTCCACCTACCTGGAAGAAACAAGTTTGCCACCTGAACTTGGCAGCATCGAAATGTTCATTCCCTACGTAATTCCCTACCTACAGAGAAAGCCAAAGACTGTCCAGTAAACCTCTCCTCCCTCCCTTTTCGTCCTTCACGGCTTAACAGCATGGCTGGATGGCAGCCTCTAAAAACTGATCTTGTCTGATCTCAAAGGGGGAAAAAAGTTAAGCAGAATCAGACCCGAGTTATAGGCTGAAGGGGGAATCCTAAACTATATCGTTGCCAAGAAAAACAAAACTATGCTTGTGTGTCATGAAGCCACTGGCAGCTTAGCAGGACTGAAAAAGAGTCTTAACTTTTATCCACCTACCGGCTTGTTCTCGGAACAAGGAAATGGGATCTCAATAAAAAGGGGGCGGTGGAGTTTCCTTTTGGATGTGTAGAGAAGTCTGACCTACCGATTGTGTTAAGTCAAACGCTGCTTTGGTCGGAATCGCAACGATACGGGATTGATCGCGAATACTGAACCTTCGCTCCCCTTTGGAACGACTGAAGCATTTTTTTCCCGAGTGAAATTGCAAAAAGAGACGGCCGTGGAGAAGACCCCCGCGCGCATTGCAAAGGATGCTCTTGAGGCAGCCGGCACCACCTCGAAACGTTTCCTGATTTTTTTTTTTTAATATTTAAGCCTGTCGCCACCCGGGAGCAAACCCACGACTACAGGAAGACGCGTAGGGACCGGGACCGACTTCTGACGCCACGAGGTGAGTTTGCTTTCGTGCAAGAAGGCTGCTGCGCACGTTAAGAACTATTTCCCCCCCACCCCACCTCGAGTTCTCCGCCCTTTTCTCCCGGCGCGGCGCTTTCCAAGCTCCTACAACCACTACTCCTTTGCAACTCGTCAGCTCTTCCCCAAAGGACGCCCTTTGCAGACGCAGCTCAGGGATTGGAACCGCCCTTCTCTCTCTCTCTCTCTCTCCCCCCTACCGCGTCCCCGTGAACCCTGGACCACCCACCCAACCTCCCTCCCTCCCTCCCCGCCCCGGTGCAAAAGCGGCGGCCTCGCGTGCAAGAAGCCGAGGCGCCAGCCCGCTCCCCCCCTCTTCCTTCCCTCCCCGCCTCAGGCGTTGTCCGGGGACGCTTCCCGAAACTGAGCGAGGAGAGCAGGAGCGTCCGCCTCTACCTGCCCGCCTTTCGGCTCGAGCTGTCGAGGAAGTCACCTGCTTCCCCCCTAAGCTCCTCCCTCCAGCCCAGCCTGTTTGAAAGGGGGGGCGGTGGGGAGAGCCGGGCAAGGGAGAGAAGAGCGGCGGGTCGCCCTGTGGCTTATAGACGGGCGGTTTTTTTTTTTTTTTTTTCCCCGCTGGCTCGCGCCGGCTCTTCTCCCACTCCGCTCGGTCCTGCCTCCCTCCCGGCCGAGGGAGAAAGGGAGCGCGAGAAGTCATGCATCCATTAATGAACTCCGCGCGCGGGAGTGGCAGCGAGCGGGGAGGGGGAGGCCGGCCCGGCTGGCGTTCCTCCAAGCACCCCCCCACCCACCCCCACCTCCGTGTCTCTTCTTCACCGCCGGTTCTGGTCCCTGGGACTGACTGACGGACTGAATGAATCATGAGGTGGATGCTGCTGCTGCTGCTGCTGCTGCTGTTGGTGGTGTGAGGCGTTTATCTGGGGCAGACGGTACCGCAGCCTTCAGCCTTCTTCGCGCGGCGGGGTGAAGCGGGAGGGAGAGAGAGTGAGCGACCTCCTTTTTCTCCCCCGCCTCCCCCGGCCAGTTCCGGGACCTGCCACCGACCCATTGTGCCAGCCTTGCCCGCCAACCCCTTGGGGTCCTGCAGCAGAAGAACCGCGGCTCTCCATGGCTCCTGAGGAGGTAACCCAATTAAAAAAACAACAACCCCGCGAAGTGGTTTTGTTTTGGCTAGCCGAGCCACTTTCTCTCTTTCGGGAGAAAGCTAAAAAAAAAGCAGCTGTTAAAATGAGGGGGGCTTTGGGGGGGAGTTTAAGGATACTCGCCCTGGGGCCGGTATCTGGGCCGAGTGCTGTCCAGAGCTTTGAGCGCTGTTAGGTCTTGGGAAGTGAAGTCCACGTGTAAATCTGGTGCGTGTCTGAATGTTGTGTCACTGAAGTTCCTCGGCGGCTCAAAGCTCCCCTCGCCTCTCCTGCCAAAAGACCTACAGGCTGAGTTGGAACTCCTCTCAGCGGAGGCTTCAGGAAAATATCTGTGACTTAAAAAAAATAAAAAATAAGCCGTTGGCAAGCCGGGCTGGGAGAAGGAGACCTGTGAAGTACTAAAAGCGGGTATAAGGCGTTGATTTCGTTCTTATCCCCCAAAAACGAACACTTGCGGATTAATTTGGCTACTTAACATTACCTTTAAAGGTAGACGGCAGTGCCAAATTCACTTTTTTTTCTTCCTCCTACCCCTCCTCAGTACCACATTTAAATTTGCCTCAGAGAAAGACTTGGGGGATCTTTTCTAAAATAGAAAGCAGAGCCCAGAAAAATCCTGCATTTCGTCCTGTCAGTTTGATGGTTTTCGTAGCCTCCGAAGTACTTGTTTTATCTTAAAATACTATTCTATTTTTTGACATTTCAACGGTTCATACCTGAGGAGGGTCACTTAAATTGCCATCCGCTGGAAGTTCACTACTTCAACTTACAGTGAGTGGCAGTTATTTATTGCATGAGGGGGCTGCCTTTTGAAATCTAGAGATAATTCACTTCTTGTGGCGTCATTTTTTACAAGCCAACTGCCCCTGGGTCAGACTTGTCTAGTAGTCACGTGTACTGATCTGGAAGATTGGCTGGTATCACTGATAACTTGCATGTCTGAGAGGAAGAACCTGCATGTATTTAGATGTGCTCTCTGTTTGTTGCTTCAAATTATTCCAGGACTGATTATACTCATTATACAGATTCTGTAACTGAGCAAGGTCGGTATGAACCCCCTAATGCTCATTACATTAGCCAATATTATATAAATGCTTAGACCAAAAGTGGTTTAATCTTAATCTTGGTCACCACTATTTAATTCATATGTGCTTTTTTTCCCCCCACAAGGAATTACAGCCACTTAACCTGTTTAGAAAGTATAATGACTAACAACTTTGGGGTAAATGTAGAAATACTTTAATAGCGCTATATGGTTTGACCTAATATTCCAATCGAATACAGTACTAAGTTAATTCATATTTGAAATCATTTTTGATAGTAGTTTGTAGTGGGACTAAAATTACTGTAGTTGAATTTCATCTTTGTGTTGACAGAATAGCTGAACTTTTTTTAAATCTAGCTTTCTGATTTCATCATTTATTAAAAAAAAATGTTTTGTAATATGCAAATATTGAGAAAGGGAGAAATGAATGGAATTGGAAACCAGCCAAGATATATTTTAAAAGAATAATCTATTTAACTGAGCAATCTGCATAGTAGTACGGGTGAACCATAAGAAAGGGATCTGATAGATTTGGAAGTACTTTATTTTAATCACTCAGTGAGGATACTTGAATCCTGAACAGGAGCTACATTAACAATAATTCCTTCTTCCTCTAAATGAACCTGTTGCAATGAACAATGCTTGGAGTAAAAATCACCAATCAGAACTATCATTCGGCAGCTAATTCTTGGATTTTAGAATCCAGGAAAATAGATCCCACAAAATAAGAAATGCCTTAAAGAAATCTAATGCCTTTAAATAATTTGTTGTTTCAAGTTGTCTGAAATGAATATTGTTCAAGTTACTTGTCTAATGTGTAATGACTATTTATTTAATGACTAAAAGTTCTCTCCTTGTATTATAAAATCAACTATTAATGAGGAGCAAAGATAGCAGTTCTTTGTGGGACAGAAAAAAAATCATATCACGTTCAGTTAAAAAAAAATCTGATATATTACTTTATGTTGCAGTCATTTATCATTCTTGAAAGAGAACCATAAAGTATTAATCTGTTAAAAATTTATCAGACTCTGCTTGTGTAATTGTTCCTAATTTCAGGAAGATGTTCATATTTAGAAGACTAATGCTATAGCCAGTTGCACTTGTTTTTTTTTTTTTTTTTTAATTCTGTGAACCGTATCATTAGTAAACATAGAAAGGATTTAAATGAATTTGGTGTTTATTGTGCTGTGACAAACCCTCCATTTAATTTGTGGCTGCCTAGCAGCAGCATCTAACCAACCTTAACTGATTTTAAGCAGTTAAATAGGGCCAGATCTGATTAGAACTTTCATGGGAGATTAATAATTGCATCTGAAGGCTGTAGGCTAAAGTGGGAATTTGAAGAAAAGATTTCAGAATAAGGCAATAGCAAACCACTTAAATCTTGTTCACAAGAAAACTACACAGATCTGCTATTGAAGTTGCTGAGTCAAGCTTGACTCAAACAGACTGCAATTTAGATAGTTCCAGCTACAAAGGCATGTATAGTTTGCTGGTGGTTCCTATGTTGCCATTGATGATAATAGCAAAATATATGCTTAACCTACCATCTTCCATGAAAAAAATCCCAGAGCCTATAAAGTACTCTGCTTGTAGTTGTTGTTTGAATTGAGCCACTTGTCAGAAATGGCATAGGTTCTCCTGCTTGAGCAGGGTGTTAGATTAAATGACCTCCAAGGTCCCTTCCAACTCTGATTCTGTTCTGTTCTGAATACCTAAGTCTTATTTCAAAGGGGCAAATGGCAACTCTGTTCTTCTCCCCAACCCACTCCCATCACCATTTTTTTTCTTGTTTGAATTCTTACATGTTAATTCTGGTTCTGACTCTCCAGAAGTGTTAATGAATTTCTGATTGCCTTTTAATGTAATCCAAACAATATGACACTCTTATTGTTTTCTTCCAGGACTCTATGTCGGAATAGGAATTGTGCAAATAAGGATCTGCTATAGCTAATATTAAGTCTAGCAGTAAGAAAACTTCTAATTTGATTCTGTGTACTTTTACTGATTTCCCAATTTGTAGGTTACTTTACAATTAATCCATTTAATGAAAGAGTAAACAATTCCCCTGATTCCAGGCTTTGAACAATCATGCTATTAGAATTTTGGTTTATTCCAGGTTACTATGTACTTTGCTCTGATTCACACCCATAAAAATCTATCATGGGAAATGAGGGTTATTAACTTCATATTTATGTGTTTAATTCTACTACTGGAAAGGAGGTTTTGAAGATGGACGTTCTCTGGAATTGGAGCCTGTAACAGTATTTTATGCCCTCAGTATACAAGGAATGACCTAACAATTGGTCTAAAGGTTTTAGTCCAACATCTAAACATACCAATCAGTATATTTCCAGGGAAACATTTTTGTTGTAAAGTTTGGTATGTACTATTCATAAACACTCAACTTCATCTCACAATAATTCAGAGCACATGAGATGTAATAGGCGTGAGATTTATGGTTTGTCAGTTTTAATGATGTGTCTTGTTTGGCATTATTGCATTTCACACTTTTAATGAGTCAGAAATTTATTGCAAGACACATCCTTTATGTTCATAAAGAATGAGGCAGATCCCTTATCAAGGGCACAGTTTTCATTTTGCCTCTGCTCAACTTCTTGGTTTTTTATGAATGATTTTAAAAAAGCACCACATCATATTCTAATAAATGTGACATGAGTGACCTTATAAGATCCCTATTTATGTTTAAAAATATATGCTATATATTTGAAAATGCTTGGAAGAAGTTGAATTGCACTTGGAATATATCATACTGTACCTTTCTTCATATGCTTTTCAACAATTTCCCTTTCTTTGTTGATCTCCCTGCCCTAGCATCTGGAATGCAATATGTTCAGTTAAGTTTGTTTTGTTTTCTTTTAAAGATCAGAAGTCATTCATTTCTTGCCTTTTTAGGGAAGCATAGAGTGACAGGACTTCAGACCTTTCAAGTAACAGAAATTTGCCACAAATTGGAATGTGCTTTGATTATTCTGTTATTCATATCAATGCAGAAAATAGTATATAAAGAGTTATGCTAATATTTCAAAATGGGGGAAATTTAGACTGAATTTGGAATATGTAGTGGTACAACAAATGCCCCAAACTGAACTGAACTGAGAAATTGATGAATGTTTCAAAGGGTTGGATCCCTGCAAAAACTATGTTTGCAAAAACTACAATACTCTCTTCAGATTTTCATAGAGAAATTGAGCCAATTGATTTGACAGGTTGACCTTCTCATCACTGGCAACATTTCCTTCCAAATCATAGAGACTTGATGAAGTCCTTATTTCAAATGGCTATAGAAAACTGCTCGAAGATTTTCACCAAAGCATAATAATTGCTAAGATGAACACTGTATTATATTGTTAAGAACCATGCTCAAATCAAAATGCTTTCTTAAACCATTGGTTTCCCAACAAATACAATTTAATTGTCTTAAAAAGAATCTCAAGATCTGTGCTCCTATTGTTTCGTAATTTACAGATTTCTTACCCAAATAAACCAATTTCAGCAATTTACATTGAAATATTTGGTTAAACAGTGTTTGTGGAAGAGAAAATGATTTAATTAAATCTTTTGTCCTTTCAAATACTAGCTTTATCTCAGAATTTGTATGAAATATAGTAGGACCTATCTCCACAAGTGGGACAGCTATTCATGGACATTTCATCTAAATATTTCCCAAACTAAGCAACAGTGCAGACATTTTTTCTAAAATAAAAAGCAGAACCCATAGAAGCTTGATTCCAAAAATCCTGCATTTGTTTCTGCCAATTAGATGGTTTTCATAGCTTCAGAAGTACTTATTGTATCTTAAAATATTCTATTTTTTGACATTTCAACTGTTCATGATTTTCTTATTTTCATTAAGGGGAGGCTTGAATCTTGATTTAAGTGGGCAATAACTATCCAACTTGAAACGGGGCATTTATTATTCCAATTTATATCTTCTTTTTCTGCCCACTGACCACTCAAGTTGGCAACTGTGCAAACTATCTAATTGGGTTCCAAACTAAATTTCTGTGGTCTGTGCATATTCCTGTTAGAATTATCATTTTGGTAGCTTATATTATTTTATTTGTTTACCCTAATTAGTTGACTTTCTTCATTACCGTGTCATAAATGAAGCTGTCTAATTTAGGTGTTTGTGGTTTTTTATTCTTTTCTTCTTTTCTGCTTTTTCCCTGTGCTAGTCAGGGGTTTCTTGATACATATATTCCTTTTATTTTATTGCTCAATCTGTACCAATACTTTGCTGTAACTCAATGTGCCCAGTGCTTAATGAGGTGAGTCAAGACAGTCCCATCTGGTTTTTTAGCTCTTGTAACAGGATGAAGTGTTTGTCTCTGTAAATCTTAAAAGCACAGTGTTATATGATTCTTATTGACACATGGTTTAAAAGGAGCTGAGCCATGTATGTACTCTCTTACCTTCTTAATCAATTGAATATTATTCAAGAATGTTTGATACCATAAATATACAATACTTTGTTTCGAGATTAAGATGTCAGATTATATATATATATATATATTTGCAGGGTTCAACTGC
This sequence comes from Pseudonaja textilis, assembly GCF_049901715.1. Classification (NCBI taxonomy): domain Eukaryota; kingdom Metazoa; phylum Chordata; class Lepidosauria; order Squamata; family Elapidae; genus Pseudonaja; species Pseudonaja textilis. The sequence continues at coordinate 27,936,738 of NC_141993.1, forward strand.
AACTGTACATTTTTAAAGAATTGTGTGCACAGAATCTTATTAGATGGCATTATCAATCTTCAGACTACAAATCTGACAGTTCATGTTTGCTAAGCTGAGCTATTTGCTCTTTAATGACCTTCTTCTCTGAGGTTTAACTTATGAAACAAAGTGAATTTGTTGCAGTGGCAGACATTTCCTTCAAAATATATTAAATCTGTGACCATGTTACTTCTGCAAAGGGTTTATTTGTAGGCCTTGTACATGGAATAGGGAAAGCATGAAACTTGCAATGTAGTTGAATTAACAACATAAAATATATATTTAGACACCTGTTACTATAAAATATTTTTATAAATATTTGATAGAAAAGGTTGCATCAAACTGGGAGGAGACAAACATATGCATGGTATTGGAAGGAGAACAGCATAAAAATATAATCAGTGCTAATAATGCAATATGTAAGACACAGCTTCAGAATTTTTAGGCCTATTGTCTGGACAGTGTATTGATTCCAATTTGTTACAGCAGAAGAAAGAAGCTGTCATCACTTTTTTTCATTCTATCTTCTTTTGAGAACATATTGATCAAAATAGACCTTCACAGTGGTGGCTTCCTGTATAACCCTGTATCTTTGGAGACTTGGATCAGTTACTTTCTGGGTTTATTACTGATTTAAGAATGTTTGTAAACTCTTACCCACTTTTTGAAGTAGAATTTGTTGGTTTTCAATAATACAAACACATTTTACATAGTTATTTTTATGTTTTGTTAAGAATAATCAAATACTGAAACGATTTGTGTTATGCTGATTTCAGCAACTCTACATACTATCCTGAGAATCAGGAAAGTAGGAAGAAAATCATTATAGATAGTCCTCGACTTATGACCATATCAAAGCTGCCCATCACAGCTGTAGGTTGTGAAGGTCAAAAATTGGCCAACGTGACCAACCCAATTTTACAGCCTCTTTTGCAGCAGTTGTTAAGCAAACTAGTGGTTCACTATGGGTCAGTTTTATCAAAAACTGGAAGTAAATGCTCGTGTTAAAAAAACAACAACACCATTGTAAAATGTGATCATGTGATACTTCATTGGATACAGTCAGATAACTGCAGGAAGGGAAAGTGTCAGAACTTTAGAAGCAGGTCATAAATATCCATAGGGAACTCCATCATTTCACATGGTTGCTAGTTGTAAAGCAAAGAGTACTTGTAATATTAAACTTAATAAGGAATCAAATATAAAAATAGCACTAAAGTAGTGGATTGATTTCACTTTTGGTTCAGATATCCTCTGGTCCCTAGAAGTTTTTGTTCAATGCGTTGGTCCTTTGGAAAAGGAAAAGGCAGCAGTAAATTATTCTGAATCTTGTAATGTTCTCTTTTTTGCCATTTTTACTGCTATAAAAGTGATAAAGATATTTATTGTAGAAATATTGTACAATATTTCTCAAGTTTCTTAGTTCCATGAAAATAATTTTCAGTGATAGCAAGACCAATGTCCAAGAGTTTGCTACTGTTCCTTCAGTATCTGTTTTCAAAAATTTACTTACTGCATCTGTTTATAATCTTGCCTTCATGGAGTCATGTCATGATTTTGGTAGACTTGTGAACAAATTTTAATGCAGTACAATAACTTACATTAATTTTTCTTTTGAGTCTCTAGGGAAAAACGGGATGGATGTTGTAGTACTCTAGGAAATTGGTGAACTTTAAATGCTGTGTAATGGCCTGCAGTCTGTACAGAGAAATATAATGGTGGTGGAGACGGAGTATCTATTGCCTTTTTGAGTTCCTCTAAAAAGTTCAATGGTTTATGTGTTATTGACACATAACCTTTTAAAAAATTATAGCTGCAACATTTAGTTGAATTTTTATAGCAGTGAATCAAAAACCTTTCATTTAAAATATTGCCTCAGATTATTTTTTAAAACCAAATATTAAAAATGTTATTTGCAGATCTTTGCTAGAGTTCTCATTACTTTCACCTCTCTTGGAGTATTTGTATTAAATTTTCATATCTTCACTGTATTATACTAACTTTTAAATTTTTAAAATTTAAAATTTATTTTCAAAGATTCCTATAAATTGTAGAAATTGTTAATATATTTCAGTATATATCAGTCTTTTACTGAACTATAATTGAGATCTTAAAAGTGAACACGAGGAATGTTTTCCTAATCTTTTCTTCTATCTGTTTGAATTTCTTTACTTTGTTTTTTTTAAAAAGCTGAATTTGTTTTATATTAATCTGTTATAATAACAGGCTTATGCAAAAAAAAAAAAAACCAACAGATAATTCAAGCAAAAGTCCAGTTAGGAGTTAGGATTTCTTGAGAAGCTTTTGCCAGCATGATACACTCTTGATAGTTAAAATCCTAGCTGGAAATTCTGAGGGTGGTTGACTTTTGCATTCCAGGAGGCATTAGATAAAGTAAATCTGTTCCAGTCTGATTAAAAAAACAAGCTAGAACATCTATTGATTCATTTGTTCCCAGTCCTTGAAGGATAATCCAAAATAATTCCCTTTTCTTGTCCTTCTTGACAATGTTTTTGTGACTGAATAGTACAAGGTGCATCAGTGAATTTATAGTGTGTGTTATAGTGTGGTTGAGCTTTTTAGTTCTTTCTTGGCATTTGGCTGGGTTAACGACAAAATAGGTATGTTAACCTAGTAAAAGTATAACATACTTACTTTATATTATTTTTTATGTGAAGTAAATTGCAGAAAACAAACAAAAATTGCTGCTGAGTATCAGTGGTACCTACTTGGTGAATTTTTTTGGTAATCACTAGTTGTTCAAAGGTTATGGGTGGGCCTTAATATTTCCTAGGGTGGCACAGTGACTCAGCGGTTAAGATGCTGGAAAGCTAGCAACCCAGGTTCGAGACCCAAGCATTGCAAGATAGGGTGAGCTCCCATCCTCACCTCAGTTCCTGCCAACCTAGCAGTTTGAAAACATGCAAATTCAAGTAGATAAATAGATACCACCTCAGTGGGAAGGTAACAGCTCTCCGTGATATCATACTGGCTACATGACCATAGAAATGGCTTTGAACAGCACTGGCTGAATGGTCTTGAAATAGAGATGAATACCGCCCTCTATAGTCGGCAACCACTAGAAGAATAAAGGGACTCCTTTGCCTTTTGCCTTTGATATTTCCTAACAATTTCAAGAATCCAAAGGTGGAAGGTGGAAGATTGCTGTGACCAACATGGCTGAGTTTCTTGTAAACTAGGAGTCCTTGCAGTTCTGACAAAATCATCTAAGAATACCCTATTGGAAAGGAAGCTTAAGATTTCATTAGCCTCAATTCAGATGTGTTGAGAAAAACAGCTTATATGTATTTTACCCCTACAGTGGAAAAATATGCTATTTTTAAAAGGTAACATATAACTGTAGTAGGCCAAGATCTGAGAATAAAAATGAGGCCCACCTTGGTTTGTGGTTAGGGTAATTGGACAGACATCAGAAAAACCCATATTCAAGTCTGTCATCTTCCATCGAAGTTTACTAAGTGATTTTGGGAATGCTGTTTTGGGGCGAAATGGAAGGAAAGGGCATTATGTATGTTACGCTGCATTCCTGAAGGAAAAGTAGTAAGATTTAGCTAAACCTAGAAAAAATAATTAAAAATAAAAGATATACATGAAAGTCTATGAAAACAAATTATGAATAAATTTAAAGGGGGTATTGAATTCTTCTACCAATGTGTTTTCTATCTACTTGAGATTTTCTAGTTGAGATTTTCAAGAAGAGATTGGACTGCTGTTTGTCAGAAATGGTGTAGGGTCTCCCGCTTGGGCTGGGGGTTGGACTAGATGACCTACAAGGTCCCTTCCAACTCTGATTATCTGTATCTGTATTTCTAAAAAAACCCACTAAATTTAAGTGGAACTGATAAACTGTTTTGGGCCAGTTACAAAACCCAGAATGCTGAAAGAAAGTACAGATGGAGAAAATAAGTCAAACTGGCTGAAATCACCCCATTTCCTTTTCACAGCTCCTACCACATAATGCCTCTGCTCTTTCTCTTACCTGCCCATTCCCTCCCTTTCTACACTCAGCCATTTTCCCCAGTGGGGAAAGGCATCTTCCATCATTTCGTCCCACCACTTTCCCACTGCCTAGCCTCCTTTTCCCTCCTTCAGTTACTGAATTTGGATTTAATTCATTTCCTCTTATTTGGCCTGTGACAAACAGCCTCATTTTCATTCTGTGCATGGAGCAAATCCAACTTAGTTTGTTCTGCTGAGTTTAAGTTTAGGCATGGGCCATGTCAGCGCGCTGTTGTTCTATACATGGAATAGTTTGGCCCAGAACATTTTGCAAATCCTTAATTTCTTCATATCAGAATCCTGATGTTTAAATGTCAAGGAACTGATGCATAGATTGTCCTTTGGGAAGAACAAAGAACCTCGGAATGTTTGTTCTGTATAGCAGACAAGCCTCTTTGGAACCTTGAAACATTCAGAATTTTTGAGAAAATAGCTATATGGTTGTCAGTAGTGACAATCAAGGCTGAAGAGAAATATCCTTAACAGTTCAGAACAAAGTAATTGCTACTCTTTGATCTTTATCTTTATTTTGCCAAACTAGAAAAGTGTAATCTTCTTAAAATCATTTGAAGGCATCTTGACAATGCTCCTTTTGATAAAAGAACACAGTATCTTTTTTCATTCTATTTGTTGAACAGAGATATTTGGGTGTATATATAGAGAGAGGGAAAACAGTTACCTTGGCAGATTTGGTTTGTCCTTCCCAACCTACTCTTTTGCCAGAATTTACCATAAGAAAAATCGGACACAGAGGAGAATATCTTTGAACAGCTAAGCTTCCTAAAAGCTAAGGCTAATGTGAAAGAAACACAGAAAAAGCCAATGAGGAAATATGAGATGTTTTAACATTGCTTTCACAAACCACATATATTTCAAGCAAGAAAAACTTCTTTCTACCTTTATTTTCTGCTCCTGGGTAACTTGGGCCCAACCTCAATTTTTCTTGTTATTTATGTACTATATTTATTTATATTTATAATAATATATTATTATATTTATTATATTATTTATTTATTAGCTTTTTTGGCAGCATGCAAAAAAGCTAATACAATCCTTTGTTGTATAAACAAAAACATAAAATCAAAATCGTGTGAAGTATTAGTACCGCTTTATAAATCCTTAGTAATACTACACCTGTAATATTTCATCCAGTTTTGGTCACCACTTTACAAAAAAGATGTTGAGACTTGGGAAAAAGTGCGGAATGGAGCAACTAAGATGATTAAAGTCTGGAGACTAAAACATATGAAGAACCATTGCAAGAACTGGGTTGGACTAGACTAGAGAAAAGAAGGACAAAGGGTGACATGATAGCTATTATTCCAGTATTTGAGGGAGTGCCACAGAGAAGAGAAAATCAACTTATTTTCCAAAGTACCAGAAAGCAAGATAAGAAACAATGGATGGAAACTAATGAAGGAGAGAAGCAACCTGGAATTAAGAAGAAACTTCATAACAGTGAGAACAATTAATAAATGGAACGACTTACCTTCAGAAGTTGTGGATGCTTCGTGACTGGAGTATTTTAAGAAGAGACTGGACAGCCACTTGTCTGAAATGGTATAGGCCTCCTGCTTGAGCAAGAGGTTGGACTAGAAGACCTCCAAGGTCCCTTCCCTTGATTTATTCTGATTAAAATAAAGATCCTCTCCCTCAGCCCAGTGTACCCCACAGAGTTGCTGTTTTGGAAGAAATAGGAAGAAATAGATAGTATAGATAGTCCTCAACTTACAATCGTAATGGAGCTTACCCATCACGGCCGTAAATCGTGATAGTTGTAAATGGATCAGTCATGTGACTGACCTGATTTTACAACTTTTTATACAGCAATCATTAAACAAATGCTGCGGTTGTAAAGTAGCCACTACAATTCCTAAGCAAACCAGTGGTTTTCTTTGGCTGCAGTTTTGTCAAAAATGGAAGTAAATGCCAATGTTTTGCAAAACCATCATAAAACATGGTCACATGACCATGGGACACTGCAAATGTCCATAAATGTGTCCTAGTTCAGCCATATAAGCTTGGAAGGGTTCCGACCATTGTAACTTCAAATCAAGGTTGTAAGTAGCCCCCAGGTAGGGGCACCATAACTTCAAATGGTTGCTAAGCAGTTGGTCAGAAGTCAAGGAGTACCTAGGTGCCACCTAGAATTACAGGTTTTGCTTTGTCGGAAGGCTTTGTTGATGATCTTTATCACAACTCCCAAATATTCTGTATTCTTTTTCCCTACTTGGAAATATGCTTCCTTTGGGACTAATAGTGGCATATATTGTATATTGGAGCAATTGCTTTCTTTCAGGCCAACTTTTTCCATTATATATATTATACTATACTATATTTTATATAGTATATATAATTTAATGTTTTTATCTTAAATATTATCTTACCCTAAGTTGCAACTTTGAAGAATTTGCCCATTAGACTTCCATCCAATCTTTAACAGCTCAAGGTATCTTAGAAACATTGCTTCTCAGTTCTCCCCTGCTTTGGACAAAGTTGGCCTGAAAGAAAGCAACTGCTCCAAAATTCCCATTGTGCTTCCATAGCCAAGGATGACTTGAACCCAGCCCATTTACTCTTAGTTTAAAACCCTAACCACTATATATATATATATCATACTGACTTATAGAGTATCAACTTTTGCTTACATCAGAGGCCAGGAGTTTACTCATCACAGCCCTTGTAGCTGTTGCATTCTGATTCATGGTAATAGATGGGCTTATAAATAGTGATGTAGAGGTATTTATGCATTGAAATAGAACTTCCTTTGGTTGTCAAATCCCTTGAAGCAGGACTTTACTCTTGTTACCTTTTGCAAGAGCAGTATGTTTGAATATGTTACATAAGTAAATATATCATTTGAACAAGTGCTTAATCTAGTAATTTAAAAGAAGCAGCTTGTATTTCTGCTCTGTGCCTGGTCAGTGAGTAGGGTAAGTAATAAGGCATGTAACATTTTCATATGTTATATATCACAGAGGCAACACATTTGCCTTTAATTATGAGTATGAAAACATTTCATTGCAGACAACACTGGCAGGCTTACAACATAGTTGGCATTATGGGGAACTGAATCTGTTGGTCAATTCTTGCATTCCTGCTGTGTCTGGAAAAGTAAAAGATCACTGATGCTCAGCTCAGCCTCATTTGAAATTTCCATCTTGGGGCCCGCAGGTGTGTTTTGAAGGCTTAAGGAAATATTTATTTCTCCCATGAGCTGTTCAGAGCATCCAGAAGCGGGAGGTGTTTCAGTCTCTTCTGGAAAGGCTGGGCTTAAAACTCCGGGACGCTCCTCCTTCTCCACGGGACACCTCCTCAGCATCCCCCAGTTTTAGCTCAGCCTTCGTGGTAAGAGCTTGTGCACTCCCTGACTGGAACGGTTTTCTGATTCAGGTTTGCTCTTGGGTTATTTCGGCTTTTAAAATTCTTCCCCATTTAATTTGGCTTTTTCAGGCTTGTCCCTCTATTAGGTTACCTCGATTAGTTAAAAAAAAAAAAAACAGTTTCTTTGTAAATAGCGGAGCCTGCCACTCCGCAGGTATCTTGAGGCTACCGCCTCAGGCAGTTACCTTATCTAACTTTTCAATCGCCTTCTCTGTGATCGGAGCGGAGTGCTCGCAGCCGTGGCTCACTTCACCTTGCTGTTTCGTCTGACAGCAGCATTTAACTCGCAAGTTAGAGCCTCAGCAGCAGTGGCTCATTAGACGGCTCAGACATTAGCAACAGTGATTCTGCTTCCCACCCTTTTCAACGGCTGGCTCAACTTCGCGACTATCACAGGTGCCATTCCTCACTGGTTTCCCTTTCTGGGGACCGAGGCAGTACCTTTCCACTTTGTTCTCCCTGGGTTTAGCTCTCCCTTGTCTGGCTAACGTTGGATAAGCAGGCTAGTCATTAAACAGGCATTTCTTTGCAAGTGCCTTTGGATCATTTCTTCGGACTGAAACTGCAAGTGCCATTTAAATTGAGGGACGTTTGGTTTTGACAGGAAAGGATTCACCTCAGAGCCTGTATAGCTGGTTTCCCTTGTTGGGGACCAGGGATCCAGAGTTTCTCTTGCTTGGAGCACTTGGAAGTTTCCCTTGTTGGGGACCCTTAGATACTGTTTACCATATACACAGTTATACATATAGATATAGGCATATGTCTATGTATATGGGCATGCATATATAGATATAGATATATAATCTTACTCTCCTGGAGGAGCGTTCTACTTTCAACTGCAGGGGAAGGCATCACCCCAAAGTACAAATATTAACAACAACAATAATAATCATAATAATTTTTTTAAAAAAAGAAAATTTAAAATTAAAGTCAGAGGCAAGACAATCAGTCATTCACAATGGAAGGTGACAACACTTTCTGCTCCAAGCCAAATAAGTCTCGAGATAAGCCAGTGGGCCTCAAAAAGGCCTCTAAGGTAGCAGATAAGGATGCCCATAGACGGCACCTAGCTTTGGAAAGGCAATTGCAGAAATGAGCCAGGGAGGCAGACAAGATGGCTATGACACAACAATCTGATCAGAACCCAAACCCATTGATGGGGCCCTTGGACATATCTACCCAGCCCAGGCAGGCTGTTTCTGGACAACCTCCCATAGGCACATCTCCTCCAATGAGCACTGACTGGCCAATCCCAGAGGCAACCTTCAGCCCTACGGTCGCCGTCCTAAGACAGGAGGAGGGATTACCTGAGGCTATCCCCATCGAAATGAGGCAATGGATGGAGATGGTGATACAAAGGGGCATTGCGGCTGGAGTTCAGCAATCCATCAGGACCAGACACTTCTCGGCTGCTTTGGATGTGGGATTCCATCGGACAACATCAATCTCAGGTATTCCCCAATATTCCTAACATACCAGCCCAGGATCTTCGGGAGGAGGTGGACTTTGAGGATCAGGATGTTCCCATGGAGGGGGGGGGGGGTCGATCCATCAGCTGGACTTGGGGTTGTCAGAGACTGACCCACTAGAACGGGGAATGTTGGACGACGAAGGCCTCATTCCGGATCAACCTACCTTTTCTGGCCTTTTTCGCCCGCACCTCTTTAAATCCTTACTGTTCAAGGCAAAGAACACCGTTAAACTATGCACATCAAACCCTCATCCATTGTCAACAGGGTCTCAGGACGAATCTGAGGATCTAATATTCTCACAACCGGCTAATGAGGCAGAAACTATTCTTGTCCCTCGTATGTTTACTGAATTAGTACAAAATCAATGGGCATCAGCAGCATCATACCCAGCCCCAATGGTACGATAAATGATATTATAATTTGGCACCAGAGTTTTCAAATTTTCTCAAAACGCCGGAGGTGGATGAGCCCATTGTGGCACTGGCCTCTTCTTCAACCTTTCCCAACAAGGCCGAGGAAGCCCTGAGACTGGAAGAAAAGAGAGCAGAGTTGGCACTCCTTAGGGCACAGGTTTCTGATGCCTGGGCCATTAGGGCTACTACAGCGGCGTCCTTTTTTACACGGTCCTCCCTCCGATGGCTCTTCCACTTGAGGGAGATATTGCTGGCGTCAAATGTCAGAGCCCACCAGGACATAGCTAAAATTATTGCAGCAGCAGAATTCTCCGCCGACGCCACATTTAATGCAGTCAACTTCTCGTCTAGGGCCATAGCATCTCACGTATCAGCATGGAGACTGCTATGGCTCAAGCAATGGCAGGCGGATACCAAGCATAAATGCAAAGTGCTTCCTCCTCTTTTTCAGAGGTCTGAAAACAGAACACCCTAGTTGTTTCGAAGGGGCTCCTTTCGGCCCTACTATCAAGGCCCATACATTCCCAGATCTCAGAGAACATCAGGCTACAGGCCTAGTTTTAGATAGGATAGGTCTGAATCTTCCAATAGAGGTCAGCGGGGAGGCCAAAACAGAAGAAACCCCAGAGGCACTGGAGGCCAATTTTTTTGTCACCCCAAGTGAGTCCTTGACAGCAGTTCCCATTGGAGGGCAGCTAAAATTGTTTGCTGATCAATGGGACAGCTCCACCTCTGATGCATGGGTCAAGGACACTATTAGGTTTGGTTTGGTGCTAGAGTTTCAATCCTCCCCCCTGAACTTTTTCATTAGGAGTCCTAGGCCCACGGACCCCATTAAGAGGGCATTGATGCAGGAGGCTATCAATCATCTTCTACATATTCGGGCCATTAGAGAGGTCCCATCTGAACAGCAGGGTCATGGCTATTACTCTCTATTGTTTGTGGTCCCAAAGAGTTCAGGGGGCTGGAGGGCAATTCTGGACCTCAAGCATCTGAACAGATCATTGGTTTATCAAAAATTCAAGATGACTACTCTCCAGTCCATTCTGCTCAGCATCAGAGAGAACGATGTCCTGACCTCTATAGATCTGACAGAGGCTTATCTACATATACCAATTAGACCTGCTCACTACAAATATCTTAGATTTTGCTATTGTAATCGGTACTACGAATATATCGCCCTACCATTCGGTCTGGCTTTGGCCCCTAGGACTTTTACCAAGGTCCTCGCGGCTTTGGCTGCCCCCCTCAGGATCAAATCTATTCGCTTACAATGTTATCTGGATGATATTTTAATTTTGTCATCTTCCAGACATCAAGCAAAATTGGATACCAAGATTACTCTGGAGACCCTTCAGGTTCATGGCTTTTCCATAAATTGGGATAAAAGCCATTTGATCCCCTCAACTAGGTTAGTTCATTTAGGGGCAGTGATAGATACCGTGGAGGGCAAGGTCTTTCTCTCTCAGGACGGGTTAAACAGTATCCAGTCTTTGGCCAAAGAGATCAGAGTTTTAAAGACGGTTTCCCTGGCAGTGCTGTCTCAACTGTTAGGGAAACTGATTTCTTGTATTTCCATTGTGCCTTGGGCTCGATTCCATTCTAGAGAGTTGCAATTGTTCCTGCTACCTTTCCAGTGATCTGGAAGAGCCACTTCCAACCTCCGGATAAAGGTACCGCACAATGTTCTCCGATCACTCCTCTGGTGGTCGGAAAACACGATGAACAAGGGGTGTCCTTTCAAGGAACCTTACAGGTCAACGATCACAACCGATGCCAGCCTGGTAAGATCAGGAGCTCACTTCCAATCCCACACTGCGCAGGGAATTTGGACTATTTCTGAACAATCACAAAGCATCAACCTGTTGGAGCTGCGAGCAGTTCATCTGGCCTTACGCAGTTTTCTACCCCTTTTCCAATCATGCCATGTTCTGGTCTTGACAGACAATATCACAACCAAGGCCCACCTAAACAGACAAGGGGGTACCCATTCCAAACTTCTGATGCTAGAGACGACCAAGTTGTTCAAGTGGGCTGAGGCCAATCTGTTTTCGCTCAAGGCAGAACACATAGCAGAGGCCTTAAACACACAAGCGGACTGGCTCAGCAGGGCCACGATAGATCAGGCAGAGTAGCACCTACACCCGTCTATCTTCCAGGAAGCAGTGCCGAGGTTAGGGCAACCGGTGATCGATCTGTTTGCCTCTCCTCTCAATGCCCAATTGCCCCGGTATATTTCAAGGTACCCGGCTCAGGGGGCGGAGGCCTTCAATGCCCTACGATGTCAGTGGCCTCCCAGACTTCTATATGTGTTTCCTCCACTCCCAGTAATACCCAGGTTGATCCAGAAGTTATTGGAGGAACGAGCAGAATTGATATTGGTCACCCCTTACTTTCCCAGGCGAACATGGTTTGCAGATTTACAGGACCTGTTGAGTGAACAACCTTGGAAAATTCCACCATCGAAGGTTTCCCTCTCCCAAGGGCCGATACTTCACCCGAATCCACAATGGCTCAGTCTAGCCGTATGGAGGTTGTGCGGAGCCATTTAAGGGCCCAACAGATTTCAGAGGATGCCATTGCCACCATTCAAGCATCCAGACAGTCCTCAACAAATCGTATATACGAGGCCACATGGTCCACTTTCTGTCGCTGGTGCTGTGGGTCTAAGATCGACCCAACCGCCCCATCAATAGGACAATTGTTGGACTTTTTACAGGAGGGGTTGACCAAGGGCCTATCTCCAAATACTTTACGCAGACAGGTGGCGGCCTTAGCCTCAGTGATATCCTGGGATGACCTTCGTTCCATAGCACACCATCCACATGTCCGCAGCTTCCTTAAAGTTGCTGCAAACTTACGACCTCCTATAATTCACCGCTATCCTACCTGGGACCTCAACAAGGTGTTAACCACACTTACAACTGGCCCATTCGAGCCTTTAAGAATCACTAGTCTTAAATTCCTGACATATAAGGTGGTCTTCCTAATTGCAATCACATCAGCAAGGAGGATTTCCAAATTGGCGGCATTATCAATGAGAAAGGACCTGTGAGTGTTTCGTGCGGACAGAGTGATCCTCCGATTGGATCCATCATTCACTCCTAAAGTAAATTCAGCCTTCCACAGAGCGCAAGAGTTCGTCCTTCCAAATTTTTGTCCGAAACCATCTCATAGACTGGAGCATCAATGGCATTGACTTGACGTTTGAAGGACCGTAAGCATCTATCTAGACCACACAGCGGCATTTCGAAAATCTGAGGCTCTACTCCTATCCTTCAACCCATCCACTTTAGGGCAAAACATGTCGACAACGACCATCGATAGATGGTTGAGAGCCACCATAGCTAAAAGTTATGAATGCCAGTCCATCTCAGTTCCTAAGGGCATTGCAGCTCACTCAACAATGAGTGCGGCAACATCATCAGCAGGGGCCGCACGGGCTTCCAAAGATGAAATTTGCAGAGCGGCAACTTGGGCTTCACCGTCTCCCTTTGTCAGAAATTATAAAATTGATGTCTAGGCCTCAGCGTATGGTTCATTTGGCAGAAGAGTCCTGCCAAGGGTCCACAGAGTTTAGGAGTGGATTTCAATCCAGATGGAGTCCCTCCCTAAGAACAGGCCAAGCTTTGGTATGTCCCACTTCTGGATGCTCTGAACAGCTCATGGGAGAAAGGGCATTGTTACTTACCTGATACGCCCATTCTCTGTGAGCTGTGAAGAGCATCCAGCCCCACCCATTTCTTTCCGTCTGGTGGGGTTCTGTTCCGGTAGGGTTCTAGATTAGGTGATGAGTCCCGGACTTTGGTACTCAGTCTTCACAATACTGGGAGACGCTGAGGAGGTGTCCCGTGGAGGAGGAGGAGCGTCTCGGAGTTTTAAGCCCAGCCTTTCCAGAAGAGACTGAAGCACCTCCCACTTCTGGATGCTCTTCACAGCTCACAGAGAACGGGCGTATCAGGTAAGTACCAACGCCCTTTCTTATTGAGATGCAGACATATTTATGAGAACTACTGTCTGTATTCCTGGCAAGTGAAGCAGTGGAGCAACTGGAGCAACAAAGCCAGGTTCAGATGTTTGAAAGGAGAAAACATCAAATGGAAGATTTTAATATTCTTATGAATCTTGTTCAAAATTATACAGAAACTCACTGTTGGACATTCACTACCTAATATCCTAGTCCATAAATAAAAGGACTTAAAAAGTTGGGTTTTTGTTTTTTGTTTTAAAAAAATAAGATAGCTCTGAAAGAGGGAAAAAACAAATAAGCATGCAGAACCAAGTCTTACCTTCATGATCTTTTGGACAAGAATTTTGTGTTTTCCCATTTTTAGCAAACCATTCTTAATGCTGCTTTTGTTGCGGGTTGCTTTTTCACCGCAGTACATATGTTTTCCAAGGGAAATTAGGGAGTAGAGTCTATGTGCTTTTTACTTCCATAATTCATTTGAATTTTCCAGTCCTGAAAAAAGGACGTACAGATGAAAAAACATCAGTCAGGGAATAACCAGGAAGAGTAAGAAAGGCTAGTATGGTAGAAAGTCCCAGGAGCTTTTCTCTAGCATCCCAATTAAACTGCAACCGAAAGAGATCAGATTAACTTTCCCTTTTGTTTTAGAAATGATGGAATGATTGAGATTTTAATGGTACTCAATAATCTCTGCTTTCTCATTTCAATGCAATTTGCTGCTTATTATTTTTGCTACATTGTTTTCATTCATAAATCTTTATAATATTATCTATGAATTGTATATTTTTACAAGTATTTAGCATGTGGATGGGTGATTTATAATTTTAATTAAATAAAATATGAATCTTCTATCTTTGTTGACCTATTATTTATATGTATGTAATAGGCATTACATTACCGACATGATGAGTAAAAGTGCAAACAAGAATACTGACATTTTGGGGATAGTTGACTTTCAATTTTTAGCAGCACTATTCTAAAGGAATATCAACTTTTGAAATTTCTATGCAGGTATCAGATTTCCCACAATTTGAAGAAAAAACATTATTTCACTTATTCATATAAACTTATTATTATGCTCTACTCCATAAACATTTTTCTTTTCCTGAGTTGGCATTCTGAGTTTGTATCAACACAGAGCATATATCTCCTAGGTTATGGAACATGAACATCATATTGGCTTGCAAAGGAATCCCTACATTAAGGATGGTACTTTACATGTGTATTCTTGGAGTAAAATTGCCCCAAATGTCCTTATCATTATCAGGGAGTGCTAGGTGTGATTCAGGTGCAACTAAGGCTGGTAATATCATGTACAGGTTGATATATAACCTGCAAGTTCTCCATTTTACTAAAAAAAAATAATATGAAAATATCAAATAACCCAAAGTATGATGGGCACCGAGATTAACAGATACGGGCTCATCTAGTGATAACCATGGCATAACAAAGATTGCTGTTAGGAATGTAAGAGAATATGAAATGATACATTAGAGAAAGATAATGTATAATACATTTTCTGTGAAAATAAGAAAAAGGGAAATAATCTAGTAGATCTAAATTAATATGGCGTTAGCTAAGGAGGAAACAAAAGATCACTTCCTCTGCAGCAACCAGCACCCAGATAAGCAGGAATTAAACAATCAGCCAAGCAGAAAACAGTGATCAAGGAAGTACCAAAGAGAAAAACCACACCCTCACCAACCCTGGCATGACAGGCTTGTACAGGGAGCAAACCTTGTACTCATTAGGACTGGTCTAATGAGTAATGAAACATATGCAAGCAAACAACCAAGCTCAAAGAACATCAAGGACTTGATCTTGTGGTTGGGGAACTGACAGGGTAAATTTAATTATGAATGAAAGGCTAAAATATGTCAGAAAATATGAATTACCATAATCGTGATTACTATGGGTACATACAAAAGTAAGAATTCATAGGCTAGTGATAGGTACATAATATGCTTGATTGAATGGTGATAATGGAAGAACTAGCAATGAGTTTTTAGCAAAATTATGCAAGATTCTGAATAAATGTGATCTCGGGAGGAAATTATTCTGCTAGGTGACATGAACTGATGGGTGGTGATGAGATACTACAAAAAAGAAAATTGAGTAGGTCATTCATGAACTTAAAAATAAGAGAATATCTCTGCTTACAAAAAAATCCCCTATGTGTTTCAAATGCGCGTTTTAAGTAAAAACATACCCATGTTTAACCTTTAAAAGAATGAATACAAATTTAAAAGCAAGAGTGGTTTTAGTGTTTATGATGAAATATTGAGATAATTAGTTAAAACCTAATGAGAAGTTAGTGATGAGGATAATGAGAAGTTCTGAATATGCAGAAGACCATTTCTTCTTGAGAAAAAAAAATAACATGGAAGAAAAAGGAAAGAAAGGAAAGTCCCACCTTAGCCATGAAAATCAGCTGGATGACTTTGCAGGATCCAATCGGAGTTCATCACCGGGACTAGAGGTTTATTTTTCAAGCTTTCGGACTCCTGCTGGAGTCCATCCTCAGGGAGTCTCTCTCTCTCCAAAATGGGTGCACTGGGCTGTTCTATGATGGCTCCCTGCTTGTTCCAGAATGCTTGTATGGATGTTAAGAGCATTTTAGTGGCAAGTGTTGCATGCTTTTTTGTATGCACTAATGCCATTTTCTTGGCAGAAAACCAAAATGATTTGCAGTGATGTTAAATAAGTTATATGAAGCAATAAAGAGTATGGATCTGAAAATTCATTTATTTGATTTTATCCTGTCTGTATTGTTTCTAAATAACTCAAGGCAACAAAAATACTCCTTCCTCCTCCTATTTTCCCCACAACAATAACCCTATGAGGTAGGTTGGGCTGAGAGGGTGACTGGCTCAAAATCAGCTAGCTGGCCTTCATGCCTAAGGCAGGACTAAAACTCATAGTCTCCTGGTTCCTAGGCCAGTGCCTTAACCACAAGACCAAGAATCTAATAATAATAAAATCAGTGATATGTAAGGATTTGTCCCTGTCCACGTTGTTAAATGAAATTGAGAGTTGCTGGTAAATAAAAAATAGTTTGAATGGGGAAGTAAAGGTGTAGGTGTTTAGGGAGGGCAGTGCAGGAGACGGGGGGAGGTTAAATACAGAAATAAGCAGCCAGCATACAGTAATTTGCGGAAGTGGGTTAGTCAGATAAAACGCAATATAATGGAAGTAAGCTTGCAAGACAAAATATGAAGAAAGCAAGAAAAAGGGAAGGATCAGGAAAGTGGTGCTTGGATGAACTTAATTAGATCCTCAGAAAGAGTGAGGTGAGAGACTAGAATCTAAAGCAATATATGAGTGTAGTGGCAGGATATTTTCCAAGGAGAGAAAGTTATGGAGCGGTCTTGTGTGGTTTTGGTGGTAACTAGTTTTAGGTATGTTTCCTTATCTTTCACTTTTATATCTCAGTTCTTTAATCATCCCCCCCCCCCATTTTTTTCTTGTTCAATGTGTATTGTAGTCCTTTCCCCCAAAGAAAATACTATGATGAGTATTTCTTTTTTTTTTTCCCCGGTTGGGATAAATCTTGTTATTCACAGTATCTCAGAAAATATTGGCAAGTGTACTTACATTTTATTACAGATTTAAATATGTATATAATGCGGAATTCCATGAATATCTAAACAATTTTAATATGCAGTGAGGAAAAAAGGTTGTTCTTTTATAATTCAATTCTAATCAGATTTTGGGATGTTGTGTTAGGAAAATACTCATGGTCCCTAAATGTCATCTTAGCAATGTGGCATCCAATACAATCAAATTACAAAAATAAAACTAATTCAGATACTTGAATATTGCATGCTATGTTCATGTGTGTTTAGCATATCTTCAATAGAAATAATGATACACCATTGATAGCATAAGAAAACTTCAAAGCTGTATACTCCTGACTTAAGAAAAAGAGAGTGAAGAAAGATCAGAATGCGGAAACCGGTTGTCGTTTTTTTTATTGTTGCTGACTTTTTCTTGATGAGCTAACAATTTTAAATCTCATCAGAAAATAAGTGTAATACAACTTTGGTTTCTGGACAGTTATAAAATGATATTGCATTTTCCTCATACCTGCATAGTGACACACTTGGGAAACTTTCAGATCTTCAGGGAATTGATCTACTTTGTTTCTCTAATGAAGCTGTTTCCTTTAATCAAATGAAAGTCAGTAGGGATTTGAAAGTATCTAGCTGAGTTTTATTTTATCCAGGGAGGTGGAGATGGATATATATTGTATTATCTCTATCATGTGGTGCTAGGAAATGTAGTAAAAATATTTTATTAAAAAACAGTATAATGTATTATAAAGACTTCACTGAATCCCTTCCAGAAATTCAAGTGTAGTCTATTTTTTAAAGGTAACCTATGATAATAAAAGGTTAATATATTCTTGCTGTTGCTAAGTTACAAAAGTACAACTTCACTATAGGAATGCTAAACTCAAGGCAGTCTAACGGACTTATCTAGCAGCACTCAAATATATACCTCGGGTGAAGGGGAAAGAGATACTTTTATATTAAGGGCATTCAGCCAGTTCGCACCACTTCAGGAGAACCTGTTATTAGCTTTCTGAGCAGTTTGGTGAACTGGTTGTTTGAAGAAATCATTAGGACAGAGAACCGGTTGTTAAATTATTTGAATCCCACCACTGATTAAGGGGAATAAAAATGTAAATCAAATTTGGACTCCTTCTCCATTATTCGTTTGCAGTCTTATCACATGATTATATACTACAGTGGTATGAATATACTATATAGACCATTAAGTGAATAAAAGATTCATTTGACTTATCTAAAGCTATGTAAATATTTCATAATTATGTTGTATCAGTAGGACAATTGTGAATTTTGAAAGTGTGTAGCTTTATTTTTATTTTACTATTTTAATTGCTGAAGTGCAATTAATTAACTACAAACTCAAGTCATATTAGCATCCTATCCAATAGTTAGTTAATTTCACACTAAAGCCTGCAAGAGTGCCATTTCTGTTGGGATCTTTACACTATGAGTTATTAAAGAGGTTTGTGTGTCCAGAGGTCCAAAAGTATAAAACTGCAATTAATAATCAAACTATTTATATTTAAGACCAATAATATAAACACAATTAGATTTATCAAATTTCTATCCTGCCATAATTATGGCTCACAAAATTGGAAACAAGTAATAATAATTAGCATTTTGGAGGGAGTATTACACAAATAATAATTAAGGATGATCTTAATTATCTAAGATGCAACGTAATCAGACAAGAAACTGTAATCTATAAGAATTAAGGACATTGTTCATTGAGAAAAAGACAAAGGGGAAGTTAGATTTTTATTTTTTGTTTTTTTTCATAAACAACTTAGAACAGTGAACATACCAATCAGTGATGGGATTCAAATGTTTTTACTACCGGTTCTGTGAGCCTGGCTTGGTGGGTGTGGCAGGGGAAGAATACTGTAGAATCTCCAGTCAGAGGTGGTATTTGCCGGTTCTCCAAACTACTCAAAATTTCTGCTACCAGTTCTCCAGAACCGGTCAGAACCTGCTGAATACCACCTCTGATACCAATATTCCTTTTTCTTACTATTTTTCCCATTACAACAATCCTGTGGGGTGGATTGAGAAAGAGTGACTGGCCCAAAATGACCCAGATGGCTTTCATGCCTAAAGTATGACCAAAATAGAACTAGGATTAGGACTAGAATATTAGAACTAGTTCAAAGAGTTGTTTCAATGGGGGAGAAGAACTTTTTTAGAGTGACATTTAATGGCTAAAAAAGACATGTGGTTGGGAGTAAGGCATTGGATTTTCAAAGATAGAAGCATGAGATAGGGAAATCCATAGAAGTGGCTCACTTTATACAGTGCTCAACTGTAGAAGAAGGAAGAAAGAGAAACATGGAGATTCTTGGTTCAGTGAAGGATTTTGGAAGTTTCCTGCTGTAAACAGAGTGAGAAAGATTTAAAGGAAGTAACATTCACAAACCTACATGAGTTAGTGGGGCACATGTTATGCAGAAATATCATTTAAGGAGAAATAAATAGAATATTTCTGGATAACACAGAAAAGCCATGGATAATATTGCAGCTTGTGCAAGGATTTCTGATCCTAAAAGATTGGTATTAGATGGTTCCTCCTGCAATTGGAAGGAAAACCCCATTTCTTCTGAATGACTTCAATTAAGACTTCAGATCTGAGTAGAGATGAAAAGAGTAACAGCAAAGCAAAACTCATTCTTAAGTTCACCAAACTAGTAAATAAATAACCATAGAAGTGAGGATTTCCTAGTCATTTGGTCCTGAAGCCAACAGCTCCTATCTTGGAAGTACTAGGGTCAAGTAAACAAGAGAACAATTGTGACAGATCATTTCTCCCATGAGCTGTTCAGAGCATCCAGAAGTGGGAGGTGCTTCAGTCTCTTCTGAAAAGGCTGAGCTTAAAACTCCGGGACGCTCATCCTCCTCCACGGGAAACCTCCCCAGCGTCCCCCAGTTTTAGCTCAGCCTTTGTGGTAAGAGGTTATGCGCTCCCTCACTGGAACGGTTTTCTGATTCAGCTAGTCAAAATTCAGGTTTACTCTTGGGTTAATTCGGCTTGTAAATTTTTCCCCAATTAATTTGGCGATTTCAAGGCTTGTGGCTCTATTAGGTCAACCCCCGATCAGTTTGAGAGCAGGCCTGAGATGGCCGCTTCAGGCAATTAGCTTATCTAATCCCCCGATCGTCTTATCTTTGCGATCTTGGCAGAGCGCTTGCAGCCGCAGCTCACTTCCCCTTGCCATTTTGACTGACAGGATCATTTATCTGACAATTTAGAGACTCAGCAGCTCAGGCAATTAACATCGGAGATTCTGCCTTCCCGCCATTTTCAATGGCTGGCTTCAACTTCGCGTCTAAATATCACAGGCGCCATTCCCCGCTGGTTTTCCTTCTTGGGGAGCGGGGCAAGTACCTTCCCACTCCACTTCCCTGGCATTATTTCTCTTTTATCTTGCTGGCATTGGATAAGCAGACTAGTCCTTAAACAGGAATTTTTTTCTTTTTGCAATTGCTTTTGGATCATTAGATTGGAGTGAAGCCGCAAGTGCCATTTCAAACAGCGGGATGTTTTTGACAGGATCCATCCAGGCCCTGTATAGCTGGTTTCCCTTGTTTGGGACCAGGGATCCAGAATATTTCTTGCTTGGAGCACTTGGAGGTTTCCCTTGTTGGGGGCCCTTAGATACTCTTTACCATATACATAGTTATACATATAGATATAGGCATATGTATATGTATATGGGCATGCATAGATAGATAGATAGATAGATAGATAGATAGATAGATAGATAGATAGATAGATAGATAGATAGATAATCTTACTCTCCTGGAGGAGCGTTCTACTTTCAACCGCAGGGGAAGGCATCACCCCAAAGTACAAATATTAACAACAACAATAATAATCATAATAATTTTTTTAAAAGAGAAAATTTAAAATTAAAGTCAGAGGCAAGACAATCAGTCATCCACAATGGAAGGTGACAACGCTTTCTGTTCCAAGTCAAATAAGTCCTGAGATAAGCCAGTGGGCCTCAAAAAGTCTTCAGCCTCGGTGATAGCCTGGGGTGACCTCCGTTCCATAGCGCACCATCCACATGTCCGCAGATTTCTTAAGGGTGCTGCAAACTTACGACCTCCTGTAATTCACCGCTATCCCATCTGGGACTTCAACAAGGTGTTAACTGCACTTACAACTGGCCCATTCGAGCCTTTAAGAACCGATAGTCTTAAATTCCTGACATATAAGGTGGCCTTCCTAATTGCAATCACATCAGCTCTGTGAGCTGTGAAGAGCATCCAGCCCCACCCATTTCTTTCCGTCTGGTGGGGTTCCGTTCCGGTCAGGGATCTAGATTAGGTGATGAGTCCCAGACTTTGGTACTCAGTCTTCACAATACTGGGAGACGCTGAGGAGGTGTCCCGTGGAGGAGGAAGAGCATCCCGGAGTTTTAAGCTCAGCCTTTCCAGAAGAGACTGAAGCACCTCCCACTTCTGGATGCTCTTCACAGCTCACAGAGAATGGGAGTATGAGGTAAGTACCAACGCCCTTTCTAAGCATGTAGTTAACAAAAGACATTTCAAGTTAAGCAGATGAGTCATCAGATACCTTTATATGCTGTAACTGCTTTGACTAACAGAAGGAATTGTCCAGGAAGAGTTTATGACTCTGATATTTGGAGGAACCCCACAATTCACCTCCACATACAGAAATACAGGAAATATATTTTGGCAGCACAAATCAAAATTACTACTCTGTCATCATGGTAGGGAGACTGAGACTCTCCGCTGCCATCTGGTGGCCATTTTTGATTGGCTCATATATGATCAGTGTACTGCAAATGTAGTGCATTTGGTGGCAGCTTCTTCTGTTGTTGTTTATATTCAAATTGCAGGAAGAAAACACCAGCTACCCTTGTCTTTATAGCACTGTTTATTGGCATAATGGCTGTGCTGTGCCACTATAATAAGAATATATTTTGGGCACATCAAGATTTAGGTTGACAGGAGTTCCTCTTTTATCTGAAACAAGAAGAAAAGCAGCAAATGTGACTGTTGAGGAAAAACCTAAAGAAAGATAAAAATTCAGTCCAAGTCCCATGTTTCCCTGAGACGTACTTCTATTCCATACATTCTGGGACAGTGCAGGTTTATTCTCTGTGCCAATACGAGTTTCTTCCACAGAAGATTTATAGATTAGTTATATTTTCTCCCTTGTAAAGTTATATTTTGCTTTCTTGATGAGCTAACAATTTTAATTCTCATCAGAAAATAAGTGTAATACAACTCAGGTTTCTAGACAGTTATAAAATGATATTGCATTTTCCTCATACCTGCATAGTGATACACTTGGGAAACATTCAGATCTGCAGGGAATTGATCTACTTTGTTCCTCTAATGAAGCTGGTGGTGATCACATATAAGTCTGGTGGGGATCACATCTCATAATTTTGTTTCATATCACAATTTTCCTCTTCCTTCTCCCATGCCTTCACATGGTCTCACAGCAGTATTTATTTTATTTGGGCTGCAATCCAGTACAGTGAGTCCTCAACAACCACAATTAGGACAATAAGCAAGTCAGTCATTAAGTGAGTTGTACCCATTTTTTCTGACCTTTTTTGCCCAAGTCATTACCTGAATCCAGCTTCCCCCATAATTTTTCTTATTGGAGGCCAGCTGGGAAGGTCACTCAAGTACTTGAAGTTTGATTGTGTCATTGTGGGGAAGCTGCAACATTGTAAGTGTGAGGACCAATTGTAAGTAAATTTTTAGCATCTTTCAAATGGTCACTAAATTAATGGCTATAAGTTGAGGACTACCTATAATACTTTGCAGCAAGTAGTCCATTGGCCTAGCCTGGATTTTACCTAGCAGTCTGCTTTGTTCCATGTTTGAATCCTGAGTTTGGTACTGCTCTCCTCTTCTGTACACTCTGCTCCTGTCTTATCAATGATTATCAAAATGTTATTTTTAATTGATCCATCATTTTTGCTAGGATTTCCAGCAATAGCTTGCAATAGCTTGCTCTGGCTTGCTGCTGCACCTTGCAGATATCACTTCCAGATGCAAAGTTGCTTTTTTTATTCCTTAATTCTTCAAGCACCAAATTTGAGGATTCAAAAAGTGTAATAGATGTTGGTGTTTTGTGTGCAAACTTTTTGCAGCCCTGGTAACACAATATGTTTCAGTGAAACTCTGAAATGAAGCTGGCACAACCAGGTAAAGAATTAAATCTAATCTAACTAGATACAAAGTTAAATATGACCTATGTCTGCAAATTTGAATTAAAGGTTTCCTTGACCTGTCGTGTCTGACTCTAGGGGGCAGTGCTCATCTCCATTTCCTAGCCAGCATTGTCCATACATGGTACTGATGTGCAGTTTATGAATTCAAAACAAGAAACCTGGAATATGGCAAATGCTGAAGTTTTGAACACCCTGTCATTCAGTTTTCTGTGATAGCATTTTTGGCAAAAATAGCTTCCCAAAATTTCTTGTAATTGAGTCTTTTTATTCTGGCTTTTGGAATCTTTTTCCTACTTTTGCTTACAGAACTCTTCTAGCTCAAAAATATCTTTAACTGTCTTTTCGTGCCCAGCATGTTTGAAATCCCCATAGATTTTTGAGTTTGAGGACTCTGAAATTTAGATGAGTATTAAAAATTACTGATTGCAAATTAGAAAGAATGATGCAGTCACGTTTTGAGTTAAAGATTTTAGGTTCAGGCAAATAGCTGACATGTAGTTGTTTGGGCTAAAGATTAAATATGAACCACATGCTTAATTGAAAGGTATTAGAAATGACTAGGATAAGGCTATTAAGAGCTTGATAAAAGAAAAACACAATAACTTAATGACATTGAGGATAAACATTCAGTCTCTTATTCATAGAGCGGGTTGAACATTGCTGTTAAGAGTAATTTATTTTAATTAGCCGACGGTTGACTTTGCTGAACACGTATTATGCATGGTTCCTGTGCCTTTCATCTTGTTGACTAATTTGACTGAATTCAGGATAGAGGATGAGAGTATGTTTGTTTAATAATTACAATGGCTCCATTTTTTTCCTCCAAAACAACACCTGCATACCTCTGAATACAAATAGCTGGGTAACAGAGAAGGACAAGGTCTTCTTTGTCTGTTCCCATAGGGAACTGGTTGGTCCTTGTGAAAAACAGGATACTAGATAACTATCATCTCCAATAAGGTCGGCCAAGTATGGGGTAACTTAAGAAAAGCTCTTAAGAATATTAAGAATCACATACAGACCATTTGCTTTCAAAGCAATTTATGTTACTCTATAAAATCAGGAATCATTAATGTAACAACCACAAGAGATAGAACAGATTGGATATTTATTTATTTTATTTGTATCCTGCCTTTTTTCAAGGTGATAGCGGTCTCTCCTCCTATTTTCCCCACAACAACATACCCTGGGGTGCAGCTTCAGAGAGCAGTTAGCCCAAAGTCACCAAAGTGGCTTCCATGCTGAAGGGGAGACATATTGAAATACAACAAACTAGCAACAGAGTTAAGCAGATTTGTCTTCTGACAGAATTATACTCCTTTTCAAAGGCTTCAAATGTGAGATTAAGATGCCCTGAATTCATTAGAGTTTATTTTGAATAGGCATATATAAGATTGTACCAAAGTCTTATTATATATTCTGACTGTATTAAGATAAAGTTGAGGTTGTCTAATGCACAATTACAATTTATCTATATGAACTTTTTTTCTATGATGTGTATCATTAGTCAGGTCACATGTGTAAGTATTTCTAAATTTGTTCTAGGAAGATTCACTTTAATAAGGATATGTTTGGATGTATTGTAATACATATTTCTAATGTCTTTTTTTTTCTTAAAAAGAAAAAACAATTTTAAAGGAAATCTGCATAGAGAAAATCCAAAGGTTAACTATGTTCAGAGATGCACACCACTTCCATTTACATTGGAAATCACAAAATACAAATTCCATAAGCATGTGTAACTACACGTAATAAAACAGCAATAACTATTTTGTTACAATAACCAGCTGACTTATGGACTATAACTTTTTCAATATATAAAATTAGGAATGTCTATAAAATTCTCATCATCATTTTTTTCCCAATAATGTAATATGCTGAAATTTTACTTTTTGGGTTGGACCTGCACTTCATTCAGATCAAGGTTTCCATTGTTTTCATTTCATATTTTATAGACTACTAATTTCCCCACCAAATTTGCAACTTGATTAAATCACAGCCCAGTCAGGAACTAATTAAATCCTTGCACATCCAAGCAAATCTCTAGCAACCTTAATCTGGAATCTGTGCTCATCGTTATAAAAAGTTAGGCAGAGTAGAAGCAAGAAAAAAGTAGCACAAAGTAACTATGCAAAATGGAATTAATGAAGGATCTGGTGATTTTGATGTAAGTTTTAGATAATAAACCTGGGCAGGTTGTGGATAAATGTAATTCATATTGATTACACAAATGCATCTCTTTTTGTTTTTTATTTATATATCACAGAAGCTAAATGTCATACTGAATATTTCCTTCGGTGGCTACTTCTATATTTGAGTGATTTTCTAGACAGAAAGGCAGACCATGAAAACAGAACAGGTTGCTACCTACATCTTACAGCTCTAGCCGCTCAAGTATATTAGGGATAAACTGCAGCCCACACTGGACAATAGCAATGCACTTTTTCAGGCACTTGGTGGCAGCCCAATACTTGCATACAGAGAGCAGCCCAACCTGAGCAGATTCTGACAAACAGCAAGAACAAATAGGACAAGGACATTAATATGAGAATCAGATCTTCTTTCCTTCACATTTACACCAATAGTGCCATCAGCCCTAGCAGTGTCATATCTACCCCCACCCCAAAAAAGCTAGAGATACCTTCGCCTTCTCTTTGTCTCAGGTGATCCATGTCAGTATCTGTCAACCATCCTTTTTGGACTCCAGATAGGACAATCAGAACAGATTTTGCACAAAAGAATCAGTGGGCACCAAATTAAAATCAGAATTCAAAATAAGTAACATTTTGGCATAAGTAATTATTAAAGTTGTCTGGACATTCAATTACTGATCTCAGAGTAGCGGTTCTGGAACAAGAAAATTGAATAGGTAGTCCTCAATTTACAACCACAATTGAGCCAAAATTTATGTCGCTAAGTGAGAAATTTGTTAAGTGATTATTGTCTCATTTTACAACTTTTCTTGCCACATTTGTTAAGTGCATCACTGCAGTTGTTATATTGGAAACATGGTCGTTAAGTGAATCTGGCTTTCCCACTGACTTTGTTTTTCAGAAGGTCGCAAAAGGGGATCACATTACCCTGGGACATGCAATCATCATAAATGTGAGTCAGCTGTCAAGCATCTGAATATAAGTCATGTGACATGGGGATGCTGAAATAGTCATAAGTCACTTTTGCACTTTTTTTCAGTGCCATTGTAACTTTGAACGGTCACTAAGCAAACTATTGTAAGTCGAGGACTACCTGAATGGAGTTTTATGTACTTTAGTAGCTATTCACAAGAATGTGTACACCTTATAATATGTGTTCATTTGAAAGATTGCCACTGAATTCTTTCGGATTAGTCTTTCAGACTAATATGGCTGTCCTCTTATTCTGGAGTTCATTAGAACATCCGTCAGGAAGCTAAAGGGTTACAAGTTTAAACTTTGATCAAAATGAAAGTTATGTTATGAAAGTTATGTTGAAGGGAGTCTCTGGGAGAAGCAAAGGGACAAATAACACGGTGACATGGCCTAAATACATACATCATGATGTAAATTCCAAGTTATATCCTTTGCAGAATGGTATGATGACACACAAGTTGTCACTTTTATATCCATGCAGCATGTTAAGGATCCCCCTTGTGTTTTGGAGCTAGCAAAAAGCAGGATTCTGAATGAGCTACTATTCTAAACTTAAGTTTCAAGATTAGCATCACCTGGTTCCTTCATCTGTTGAACTTCAGGATTTTAAGTGTATATTACTCAGATATCTACATCTCCAAGGAACCAGTCTGGCAGAAATCTGTCACAAGCTCTTCAGTTCTCAGATAAATGATGTAATAAAGCAGCTTATTCAGATAATATTTTCTCTGGAAAGATGAAGCAGAAATGACCTATGATACTCATGTAAAAATTGTACAGGCTTAGGAATGGAAGCAAAGTATGCCAAGTGCAGGCAGGGACAAAGTAGTATTGGCAGAAGCCCCAGAAGTCATTAAAAGCTCTTATCCCATCAGGCCATTTGTGGTATACTTCTTTTTCTCTATTTAATATAGCCAGACCCTTTCAGTTGTGCTTGCCCTTTCTCATGTCTAGGAAAGTTGTATGTTATCTGAATGCATATCTAGGCAATTCAGACAAGTGTAGAATGGTAATTTGATATACAAGAATATCTAGAGTTTCAGTAGGGAAAACTCTGGACAAATTATGGTAGCCACGGAAAAAAGAAATCACATTTGGACTGAATAGGTGGCAGGAAGAGTGTTGTCGATCTTTAACAGGAATTACAAACAATAATTAAAAAATAAAAATCCTGCACATACTTATCTGTCAAACAGTTCTTTTACTTTTTTTGTTTCCATGTTTAAACTTCATAAATGTTTATGGAGACCTTGATATTTTGCTATATTAAAAAATTAAAACAATTAATTCTACAGAATTAAGGTAAACCTTTCATTAAATAAAAACAAAATTGTTTTAAAATATAACTTTGAAGTGATTATACCTTCTGAATCACAAATTACACAGAATAAAATTGACAGGGATCATAGCACCCTTCTAGCAGCTTTTTTTAATATTCTTTGTACCACCTATGCTGCAGATATGAAAAATAAAAGCACACTTTTTGTTTTGCTCATAAGTAGTATGTGTAGGAGACACAGATCCAACACAGATATGAATAATGTAAGTGAACAGACAGAGCTAACAATAATTTGACAATAAGAGTTTAGCAGAAGAAAGAGACGAGAAAGAGTGACCAAAAATGTTGTACATTCCAAGTATCTGCAAAACCGCCTCTCCCTGAGGATATCTATGCATCCTACAAGAGCAAATAGAGTGGTCACACTTCCGGTCTTTTTTTTTTTTAACATAAATATTGCAATGTGTTGGACCTTGGAAGCATACTTTATTGCTGGAGTCCATGCCTTATGGAACACCCTCCCCCCTGAGATCCGACAGACCCTGTTACCCTTTTATCCTTCCGGAGAGCACTTAAAACCCAGGTCTTCTCCCAGGTATGGGGATAGGTAAGCCCAGGGTGGGATGAGAATGTGGGTGCATCAGAGAAGTAAGTGTTGCTGTTCCACCATGCTTTTTTTTTTTTTTCCAACTAGAATTTTAACTAGAAAATCAACCTGTGACCCACTTGTGTCATCATTTCATTACTGGATTCCTCAGTGCCTTCAACAATAGCAGATCTTCTAATGTATTTGAAAAGTTCATTAGAGAATTCATGAAGAAATTCATGGGTGTATCTGCCTTGAAAATAGCCCTTGTTGAACTTGTATAGCACCGTCAAACGTCAAGAGTTGACCACAGGAAATGTTTTATGACATTTTGTATTGTGTCATAAAATGCTTTATGATGATTTTTATGTCATAAAATGTTTTATAACATTTGCCAAATTTCAGTTCCTTATGAATCGTGTATCCCTGATTTTGGAAGCATTCTGTAAATTAGCTCATTTGTGATACCTTGGTTGAAAAAATGTATCCTATGATGCAGCCCTTTATCAAATTAAATGTTACATAAACGAGAGTTTTAAATAGTATTTCTATACCATTTATATTACGTTATACTTTTTTATTGTTTTATTGGTTGCAAGCCACCCAGAGTTTTTAAAAGAGGCGCACCTATTTGTAAATATTACAAAAATAATTTTAAAAATGTGTGAGGTCCTTGGTACAGAACCAGGAGCCATGTGGGCGCAGTGGTTACAATGCAGTATTGCAGGGTAACTCTAGGAGCCAGATTGTTGGGAGCAATATGCTGATTCTATAAATTGCTTAGGGAAGGCTGTAAAGAACTGTGAAGCGGTGTCTAAGTGCTATTCCTATTGCTACACTCTGAGCTTGGTTGTCTTTTTGCAGATGTTTTGTTACAAAATTAGATAACATGCATTGATAATGTTACCTAATTTGGTAATGAAACATCTGCAAGAAAACAACTAAGCAACCGTGAGATACAAAAAGTATATTTATGGATAGCTAAAGAAGAGTTTGGCATCGAAGCTCAATTGGGGAATTCAAAGGGGAGTCCCTACAATTTTTTTTTAAGTTGACAATATATATTCAACTAACATGAGAAGAATAAAAGTTATCTACTGGTGGCATCTTTTTTATTGTGTGATCGTGTACCTACCTAAAAAGAACTCTCCATCTATTTACAGTGGTGCTTAAAAGTTTGTAAGACTTTCAAATTTTCAATACGTCTGCATAAGTTTGACCTAAAACACGATCTGTTCTCCACACAAGTCCTAAAAATAGATAGAGAACCAATTAAGCAAATGAGTCAAAAATTATATTTGCTCATTGAGTTATTTAGGAAAACGATCCAAAGCTATATATTTGTTTGGCAAAAGTATAAAAACCTTTGCTTTCAATAACTGGTGTATCTCCCTTAGGGCACACTGTAACTGCAAACTAAATGATTAGAATAATGACTGTTCAGTCCTGCTCAGGGGCTTGAAGGAACTTTAGCCTGTTCCTTCTCACAGAACAGCTTCAACTCGGGGATGAGTTGAACTCCATATATGGACTGCCTTTCTTAGGTGTACTTCCACAACATTTTTATAAGATTAGAGTTAGGACTTTGACTGGGCCATTCCAAAACAATAGTATTTAGTTCTGCTTTCACCATCCTTTGATCGTACAATTTGTGTGTTCTTGGGTCATCACCTTTCTGTGTGACCCATTTTCTCTTGACTTCAGCTCCCAGACAGATTTCCTGATATTTTCCTTTAGAATTTGCTGGCACAATTCAGAATTCATAGGTCCATCAATGATGGCAATGTCCTGGTCCAAAGTAGGCCAAACTATGATACTGCCATCATCATATTTCCCATATGGGATAAGTTGTTGTATTGAAATACAGGTGGTCCTCGACTTAAAACAGTTCATTTAGTGACTGTTCGAAATTACAGCGGTGCTGAAAAAAGGGACTTATAATGGTTTTTCACACCTCATGATCACGTGATTTACATTTGAATGCTTGGCAACTGACACATTCATGACAGTTACAGTGCCCCAGGGTCATGTGATACCCTTTTGTGACCTTCTGACAAGCAAAGTCAATGGGGAATTCAGTTAACAACCAATGATTCACTTAGCAAATGGGGCAAGAAAAGTCATAAAATGGGGCAAAACTCACTTAACAGATTTCTCACTTAGCAATACAAATTTTGGGTTCAGCTGAGAGGTCGAAAGTTGAGGACTACTTGTACAATACTTTATGCCAAACATAACACTTTTCATTCAATTCAAAAGCTTCTATTTTGGTCTCATCCATCCACAGAACATTCTTCCAATAAGCTTTTGGTTTTTCCACATAAATCTTTTTCAAAATGGAGACAGGTAGCAATGTTCTTTTTGAAGAATAGTTTTTCCCCTTGCAACTCAGTCACACGCTTGATTGTTATCCAGTGTTCTTTGGTAGTCTTATGAACCAATGTTCATTCTCCAATGCAAAAAAAGGCCTTTAGTTCCTTAGACATTATCCTGGTTTTTTTTTTTTTTTGAGACCTCCCACAATATTACATGCCTTGGTCTTGGTATAATCTTGCTTGACCATCACTTCCAGGGGGGATAATCTTGCTGTTGAATTGCCTCCATTTGTGTACAGTCTGCCTAACAGAGGACTGATGAAGTCCAAACTCTTTGGATATAGTTTTGTAATCTTTTCTAGCTGGTGAGCATTAAGAACTACAGGTGACTTATAACCACAGTTGAGCCCAAAATTTCTGCTGCTAAGCAAGATAGTTAAGTAAATTTTGCCCCATTTTATGCCTTATTGCCACAGTTGTTAAGTGAATCATTGAACTGTTAAGTAAATAACACAGTTACAAAGTGAATCTTGCTTCCCCATTGTCTTTATTTGTCAGAAGGTCGCAAGAGTTGATTGCATGACTCCAGGACACTGCAACCATCATAAATATGAGCCATGCACAGAAATTTGGATCAAATGATCATGGGAGGATGCTGCAACAGTTGTGTGAAAAACAGTCATGACTCACTTTTTTGAGTGCCGTTGTGACTTCAGATGGTCACTAAACAAATGATTGTAAGTCAGAGACTCCCTGTATTTTTCATAAGTCTCAGAAATCTCCTTTGTTTGAGCCCTGACCCATTTTCACATACCTGTTTTGTGAAGAAATGGATATGTAGGAGATGAGCAGACTGAGCCCAAAGGAGGAGTCAAACACATCATCAGTCAAGAGTCATTTCTTGACCACAAGAGATCTTAAATTCTTGGGATGCTTGTCTACTGCCAATTTGCTTGGACTATTAGTAGTTCAGATTATTGCAGAGAACTTAAGCTTTCAATAAATATTTATATTCATTTGAACTGCCTGGATCTCCTGATTTTCCAGCACTTGACACATACCCAGAATTATGTTCTTTAAATAAGGCAGGGGCTCCCATATCCACACCTCATTATCAACCCTTTGATTGAAACAGCTGATTCTCATTTCCTCTTCAAATGAACTAATAATCCTAGAGATAGATAATCCTTTAAGTACACATAAATATGTAGCTTCGGATTATTTTTTTCAACTAAATGAACAAGTACAATGTCTTTGATTCGATGTTTAATTAGGTTATCTAGTTTTGGGATGTGAGGACAGATCACATTTTAGGTCAATCTTATGCAGACATAGTAAAAATTCAGAAGTGTTCAGAAACTTTTAAACACCACTGTTCAGCAAATGGAAACATTCACTAATTCTTGAAGACCATGAGTGAGGAATGGAATAGCAATTGACCACACTTTGGCTGATAAGAAAGGGTATGTTTATTAAACCAAATAAACAAGATGCTAAAACTGGAGATGACTGGGAAACTGTAATATAAAGTATGGAGTGGAGGAGGGTGACCATCAGTAACTATGAAACATTTTTTTTCTCCACTGGAACTCAGAATATGTTAGATGTCCGTACAGGAATATCAGATAGAAGGAAAAAGAGGCACTGCTAAACAAGAGATAAGAAGGTAGATCCCGCAAAATCAAAAATAAGTGATGTGTGCCCTACAAAAAGTGCTATGATAGTTGGCAACTCACTATCTTACTAACGTAAAAAACAGAAGCTTATACATGCTGGCAGGCCCTCAGATTTTGATTTATGTTGCTTCATACGGAGCATGGACAAAAGATTTGATAGAATTTCTTCAACACTAGTCAAGACCATCAACATTTTATTTAGAAACTTTATGTAATTCGCTCTGGATGATGTTGCTTAGTCAATATCTTGCTTAACATTGAACTATAACAAATAAAAATACAAACTATAACAACTTGAAAGCTGTATCCCTTCTTGCTAAGTCCATGTGGGATTATTCAGTTGATTGGAATGTAGCAATCTAGCAGAAACAATAGGAAAAAGAATTGCATTCCATGTTAAACGATATCACATTTGTTCAGAAATCCTAGCGAGTTATCCTGGCAATGTTACAGGCAGACTTTTTGCTAAAATAAGAGGAGGAAATAATAAAAGCAACATTGCTCAGCCAAAAGGAAGATATAGATTATGCTTTTCAGAAGTAAATTAGAGATATTTCAGAGAGAGAGAGAGAGAGAGAGAGAGAGAGAGAGACATAAAATAGTAATGATGGAGAACTTCAATTACCCTAACATCTGTAAAAGCAAACTCTGCCAAGCACAAGTCCTTTTAGGAAATTCCTGGATATCATTCCTGGACAACAACGAGAGAAATCAATTAAATGAAAGTGGAATAAATAGGATGAGTACAATGCTTATTTTCTTCACCTGAAAGGAAGTGAAGTATTGTTGAATGTAGTAGCAATAGCAATAGCACTTAGTCTTATATACTGCTTCACAGGACTCTGCAGCCCTCTCTTAAGTAGTTTACAGAATCAGTATATTGATTCTCAAAAATCTGGCTCCTCATTTTACTGAACTCAGAAGATGGAAGGCTGAGTCAACTTTGAGCCAGTTAAGATCAAACTGCTGGCAGCCGGAAGTCAGCAGAAGTAGCCTTCAGTACTGCATTCTAACCAATGTGTCACCACAGCTCTTACATTCTTTAACAGAATAATAGACTTGGAAGAGACCGTGGAGGTCTTTTAGTCCCGGAGTCACCAACCTTTTGGACCTCAGGGACCACCAAACTCATATTTTTAAATCCTGAGGACCACTAATATATTTGATATAAAATTATTTTTATACTTATTTATATTAAATATAAATTCAGTATTTAAAAAATTGTGTGTGTGTGTGTGTGTGGTATTCAGCTTTGTTCGGGTATTTTCCCAAGTCATTATAGTTGTGCTTTTAAAGTTGTAGCAACGTTTTGGCGGAATCTCATCTGCCATCATCAGGCTTCTGTATAGTATTAGTTTACCGATTTTGATTACTTATTTAGTGTCCTTATGGCTATCAATAAGTGTTGTTGTATCTTATGATTCTTGATGAATGTATTTTTTATGTACACTGACAGCTTATGCACCGAAGACAAATTCCTTGTATGTCCAATCACACTTGGCCAATAAAGAATTCTATTCTATTCTATTTCTTAGAATCACTGGAGCTGAGGAAGGCCCTTCCTGCATATTTCCAGAAAAGTGCTTATTCTCAAGAATGAAGGCAAATATATAGGTCCTTATTCTAAATACAGGATTTCATATCAAGCCTTTGCCCACAGTAATATCAGCTAATGCAAATCTTTTCAGCTGTTTACAGTACAGCAGCATGATCAAGTATCAGCCCCTGAAAATTAACATAGTTACTATAGCACCGTCTGTTTAGCATTCTCTAAATGCCTCTTGCCTAGCCTCCCCTATAAATCATTGAAACATAAGAAATTATCAAATTCTTGATAGTTCCTGATTTATGAGCATGTGAAGATTTCCATCGTTCGATTTACCACTACCAGCTGTCATAAGCATGGCATAGCGCTAATTCTTTTTAATAAAAGCATTAGATCTGTTTGAGCCATCACAAACTACACAGCAATCACATTCATCTACATGACCTTCATTTTTTTCTCATCCAAATTCCAGGTTAGTCAGCTGCATCTTCCATTAGCTCTCATTCGCACTTTGCTGCCTGCAAGCCGTAAGGGGCTGGGATTCAATCTTAAATTGTTCTATCAGTTCTGGCCCACAGAAAGCTCTTTGTTTAAGCAAGGATTAGGTAGTTAAAATGAGGCTGGGGAGTGGGGAGCGGGTTAAACATGAAAAAGGTTTCAGTCAGGTAATAGAAGTGCTAAAATAAACACCAGCGATTCCACATATTCACCAGATGAGCTAGCAGTTTTTAATGGCTTTTATTGTTAACCTGGATTATACCGTTTTGACCCATTAGGAACAGGGAATAATGAAATAAAATGAGGCTTCCAGAAATAAGAACTTGCACTAAAATCTTACTCTGAAGGTCTTTTCAACTACAAATATGAAATAATATTAAACTTCACTTTGCATTATTGTGATTCTTTGTTTGTACAAATTGATTTTCTCTCGTAAGCTGCTTGGAGCTGCAGTTTATATATCGCAGCCTTCTTATTGGTATGTAAATCTTATCTGCTTACTGTTGGTGTGGTTTCCACTTTATCAAGTAATATATAAGTATTATACTTATAATATAAAACTATTATAAAATACTTAAAATATACTACATCAACTATTTGTTGATGTTTCCACGATATATTCTATCATCCTTGTGGTAACTGCCAGATCTTCTTTTTGACCTTGATTACTTCTATACATTCTCACTTTTTCCGTGTCTCCCACCTAACATTTGGTTGTGTCAAGCATATCTATTTAAGGTAGTTTCTTTTTATCCCTTGAAAAAAAACCTCTTTAATGCTTTTCTTTTCAGCAGCCCACTTTGTATTGTGCATCTCCTATTTAATTCCCTCTTTCAGTTCTGTCTCTTTGCAAATCTTTCAAATATCGG
The DNA here is from genome assembly GCF_049901715.1 of Pseudonaja textilis. Lineage (NCBI taxonomy): Eukaryota > Metazoa > Chordata > Lepidosauria > Squamata > Elapidae > Pseudonaja > Pseudonaja textilis. Next base: position 27,971,699 of record NC_141993.1, read on the forward strand.
CTACAGCTCCAAAGAGAGATCGTTACTGCTTTATGTACAACAAATTGAAAATGTTGCTGATAAATATATATTCAAGAAAAGGAATGATCTCACAGCTTATCCTGAAACACAATGAAAATTCTCAAGAATAATTTCATGGAACAAGCTGCCCCTTGCAAAAGGGAAGTTCTTACTTTGCAGAGTTAATTAATACTGTTAATTGTTATGTATCTTCTCTTTGGCTTACAAAATAAATAAAACAGAGGAACGTTTTAAACATAGCATTGCTTTACTATAATCAGGATATGGAGAGCTTCCACTCATTTTGAAGACATAAAAGATGCACTTTTGACCTGAACAGCACGGAAACACAACTTGCTAATCATTGTGAATCAGCTGGCAAGGATTCATTCAAACCTCAGAATTTTTTAAAGGCGATTGTCAGCTCCTACTTCAACAACTAACACTTACAATAGTCTTACCTGGATACTGGGCAAATTATGAAAGAGCCAAAATTCTCCTTTAGAAAAGGCACTACTAATCTTTGATTAGTTGGCTGGCAAGGCTGCAGATCGTTAATCTGTTGCCACCATTAAGAATTATGCTAACTCTGACCTTTCATTTTCCTTTAGGGGAATCAGAACCATAAAATATGGTATCTACTACTCAGCCGCCTCTTTAGTTAAAGCAGTAATAACAACCAGTCTCTTTTAAGGATATGAATATTTCATTGGAGAACTAAATTCTGAAAACATAGTAGTTTTCGTTACTATGATTATAAGTGCATATATACAATATATTTAAGTCTACAATCTTAAGGAAAAATATCCATAAGATTGCAGTTGGAGGGAGCGAAATGGCTCAGTGATTAAAGACACAGAGCTTGTCAGCTGGACAGCCCGGGTTCAAGACTCGGGCACCATGCAATGGGGTGAGTTTCCATTCCAGACCCAGCTCCTGCCCACCTAACAGTTTAAAAGCATGCAAATGTGAATAGATTAATAGGTACCACTTTGGTGGGAAAGTAATAGCATTCCATGAGCCTTTAGCATATATAGCCGTGCTGGCCATATAACCACAGAAAATGTCTTCACACAACATTGGTTTCCTCAGCCAAGAAATGGAGATGAGCACCATGCCATAGAGTCAGACATGACTGGACAGCGAAGCCTTTACTTTGATATCATTTGGACCCAGAGCAAACCAGGGTCCCCATACCTGCCCCCTTCCCCACTATATGGCTTTTCTTGAACTGCTAGAAAGTGAAAGTATCTTCACTGTAAATTAAGGTAATACGTGGTAGTGATTTTTATTATAGTTATTATAACCAGTGTGACTGGATGCCCATTGGACAGAGGGCAGAAGAAAACCACTGAGCCTGGTTTTTCATCTTATCTATTCTGGCAATGGCATAAAAACCAGTGAACACCCTAAGACAATAATTCAATTCATCGGTTGGTAATTAAATTTAGAAGGAATCTCTTAAATGGGTTCAGAGGATGTGTATGCCATCTTACAGGTAGCATTTGACTTACATACATTCAGTTAGTAATGGTTCAAATCTATGGCACTTAAAAGAGGGGCTTATGACCAGACCACACACTTATAACTGTCATAGCACCCCCATGGCCCAATGATCAAAATTTGGTCACTTAGTAACTAGCACCATGTAATCACTATTTGTGACCTTCCCAAGTAGGTTCTGACAGCAACTATAATTTACTTAACAATGCAATGACTCACTTAATCATGGCAACAAAGGTCACAAACGCCTGGATTTCAGGTATTGGGAAAACAAATCTTATTGTGCCCAGATGCTCAGGAGAGAGAGAGATTAGCCATTAACAAATGATAATAACTGTATACAATTTGGTTTAGAATGTTCCATTGATATTTTTTCCACTTGTTATCTTTTATGCTTAGAAATAAAGGAATTTGGAATAACATGTTCTCTATGTAAACATAAGAAAAACTTCTCAGATGTATTAGCTTACCGACAGCAGGCTCAAAGTTAAGAATCTCCCACCACACATGATGAGTTGGAACTGGGAATTGGGTTTATGGAGTTTGATGTGGTTTATATGTAAATATTTAATGAATCACAGGGCAAGTGAAAGTCCAAAAAGGAAGGAAATTTGGCAATGGAAGATTTGTCGGCCTTCAATTGGGGAAGAGAAAAAAACTGGAAGAGGAAGGAAGGAAATAACATGTATTTTTCATGGCATTATGTGCCTTAACTGTTCTTGAAGGAGGGAGGGCGGGTTACATGCCTCAACTGTCCTTAATGAACTTAAGTAAGCTTCCATAGCAATCTGCTACATTTATACTTGTGAAATATAAATTTAATTTACAAATATGCAGTAACATAGCATTGTGGAATATCTAAAGCAAACTAACAACATTTCTTAGAATATCTATGAATAGTTCTATGAATAATGTATGCAATTATTAAGATGCCATTATAGGATGCTCTTATGCTTTTTACATTTTCTTCTTTGATCTCTGAAGGAAACTGGTATTAACAGCAACTTTTGAAACTTTGTGTATCCAAAGCAAACATCAAAGCCTTGAAATGAATATTTGTTTGCCTTACAATAGCATAACATTCCTAAATTTATTGCAAGCAGAGTAAGGATACAATTCAGGTAATACTAGTTAAAATAGAAAATTTAATATAATATATGTATATAATTTAAATAAACACAGAAAACCAGGACACCTATTAAAATTCAAGACTAAACACTTTAACATGTTTTAAACCCTTTCAGTGCTGTGTGTTGGTACAGTAAAGACTTAGAAGCTGTTGAGCCCTTTTTGTTTTGTAGTCCTCAACCTACGATCAGTCCACATTACAACAGCCTTTTTAAAAGCTTATAACCGTACTCAGAAGTTATGAGTGCTGCACACACCCCAGTCATGTGATCATGTTTTGGATGCTTCACAACCAGCTCACATTTACAACAGGACCATGATTTTCAATGTTCCTTGGCAGCTTCCGAGGGAAAAATCCAGCACTTCCAAAAGGTGCTGGATTTGCAACAACCATATGATTGTTGTGGTGAAAAAGAGGAGAAAGGAGCATTAGGTATGTTTGTCGCCTTGAGTTAGAACCACTTTGGTCTAGTGGTTAAGGCATCAGAGGCACTGAGTTCTAGTCCTGCCTTAGGCATGAAAGCCAGATGGGTGGGCCAGTCACACACACTCAGCTCAGCCTATCTCATAGGGTTGTTGCAAAGGAAACAGAATTTTAGGATTGCCTTGAGTGTGAACTCTGGATTAATTTATTAATTTGTTCATTAATTTGTTCCACAGGAATTCAATATTCAATCTTTTCAGTCCCCCATCATATAACGTACATTCCGTGAATTGTTTTTCTTGGGTGATAACATTTATGCCATCCATTTCCATTTTATTCAGCTTGTCACTATCATTCTCCCACTTCAGTTTCAGACATCATAGGTTGACAACTCTTTTTACAAGAATTGCTTTTATTTTATTTGCTTTTCATTTCTTGAAGTTGGAACTAGTTGTGAAAATTCAGAAGCTGTTACTAAGACCTACTAGAATCATGACTGTGCTTAAACTGATAAGAGCAAAAAAAAAAACCATTTGAAAGATTGACATACAGTAGTGTTAGGGACCATATGCAAAACTGAGATTGTTGTGGAAGGCCGAACCAACCACTGTTCCCGCCACTGCCCCCCCCCCCGTTGACTGCCCACCATTGCCCTACCCCCCCCACCCCCCACTGCCACCTTACTCATATTGCTTACCAATGATCACTCTTGTTTCAGAAGCCCTAACAGTCTGTCCCATAAAAACAGTTCAAAAAAAATTGGGTGAAGGCAAACTCTTGTATTTTCCCCTTATTCCAGATATTATAAGACCTGTGCAGGCAGAAATTTAATAAGTGCAGTTTCCTGTGAGTTTCAGAGCATGAGTTAAATTACAAGCATCTTTTACTCTCATTAAAACTCAAAGTTTGTTTTGTTTTTATTTTGGAATATTATCATAAGATGTAATAAGATTTGTTGAACATAACTGAGAGTTGCAGGAGCAAATTGGAAATAAGGGCATGACCCTTCTTTGTTTACAACAGGGAATTCCCATTGGGTCTTTGATTTAATATACTGCTGTTTCTCCAGGCTCAATATACAAAATTTTATGAAAATGCTAAGCATGGAAGGAAATGGAGCCTTTAGAATCATTATAAAATGTTGTAGAAATAACATTTTTTTGTGTTACCTGCAAGCCTGTTGCGATACAGGGGCAGCCAAGGAATATATTTCAAATCCATTTTATATTTAAATCCATTTTAGCAGAAAAAGATTTGCTTGTCCAAGGATGATAGATCATACATGTCGTACCCTCCACCGACAAGAGGGTAATAAGGACTCTGGTAAGACTAAAGGAGGTGGACTTTGTTTATACGTTCATAATAACTGGTGCACCAACAGCCATGTTATAAACAGATACTGCTGTCCTGATTTAGAGGTGATGACAGTCATGTGCAGATCCTTCTATCTACCTAGAGAACTGACAGTGGTGATTTTTACAGCTGTTTACATGCCTCCTGATGCAAATATTAGTACTGCACTTGCATATTTGCATATTATAATAAATAAACAACTTAAGGCTTATCCTGATGCGGTTCATATAATAACTGGTGATTTTAATAAGGCATGCTTAAAGACTGTATTTCCTGAATTTACTCAGAATGTGACATGTGCCACCAGGGGAAACATCACACTTGATCATGTGTATTCTAATGTAAAGCATACATATAAAGCAGTGTCCCTTCCACATCTGGACTTTAAGATCATTTATCACTGTTCCTTATACCAGCATACACCCTCCTCAGAAGGAAGACTAAGCCTGAAATCAAACTCATCAAGATCTGGCCAGAGGCAGCACTTGATCAGCTGCAGGATTGTTTCTCAAATACTAATTGGAATTTATTTGAACAAGAGGATTTGGAGGAATATACAAAAAACTGTACTGTTTTACATCTTGACCTGTGTGGATACGGTTACTGTGAATAAGCGAATCCGGATTTTTCCAAACCAGAAGCCCTGGATGAACAAGGACGTGCAATTACTTCTCAAGACACGTGATATGGCATTCGGGTCTGAGGACAGGGTTTGGTATAACAAGGCAGGAGCGGAACTGAGGCGGGGCATCAAGGAGGCAAAAAAGGACTATAAAAGGAAGATTGAGGACAACTTCACAAATAATGATCCATGACGGGCTTGGCAGGGAATTAAACACATCACTAATTACAGGGGCAGCAACCCCATATCGATCAGTAAGGACACTGGCAGAAGAATTGAACTGCTTCTTTGCCCAATTTGAACTGAATAGGTCTTTGAACACACTGCCTCCACAAACCACCGGTACTCAACTGTTCACAGTACAAGAGTATGATGTGAAGCAGGTGCTTAGAGCAGTGAATGTGAAAAAGGCTACTGGCCCTGATGGGATACCTGGGAAGGTACTCAAAGCATGTGCTGACCAGCTCGCAGGTGTGTTTACAAATATTTTTAACCTTTCTCTTACACAAGCCATTGTTCCATCTTGTCTCAAAACTTCCATTATTATTCCAGTTCCCAAAAAGCCCTCTCCTGATACTTTAAATGACTATAGACCAGTAGCTCTCACACCCATAATTATGAAGTGTTTTGAAAGACTGGTCTTAAAATATATACAGGATTGCCTCCCATCAAACCTTGACCCATACCAGTTTGCCTATCGGAATAACAGATCCACAGAGGAGGCTATTGCCATGGCTCTCCACATTGCACTGAACCATCTGGAGCATAGTGGGAGCTATGTAAGGATGCTTTTCATTGTTTACAGCTCAGCTTTTAATACCATCATTCCAGATATACTGATTAAGAAGTTTCTGGAAATGGGCCTCTCCTCTCACATCTGCTTTTGGATAAAGGACTTTCTTACTAACAGACCGCAAACTGTTAGGATTGGCAGCTATTTTTCCTCCACTCTTGCTCTCAGCACTGGCTCTCCACTGGGTTGTGTGCTGAGCCCCCTTTTGTATTCACTCTACACCTATGACTGCACTCCCTCTTGTTCCACTAACTCTGTAATAAAATTTGCAGACGACACCACATTGGTGGGACTCATATCAGGAGAAGAGACAGCCTATAGGTCAGAGGTTCTCAGACTGGTCTTGTGATGCAAGAGTCATAACCTCACCCTGAACATCAAAAAGACCAAAGAATTGATTATAGATTCAGAAGATGCAAAGCAGAGCCTCTCCCACTATATATCTATGGAGACTGTGTAGAAAGAGTTCATAGTTTTAAATTTCTAGGAACTCATATTTCTGACAACCTTACTTGGTCAGTCCACACTATGGCCACTGCAAAGAAGGCCCACCAGTGCCTGCACTTTCAGAGGCTGCTGAAAAAGAGTGGTCTGGGTGAGAAGTTGCTGGTTATTTTTTACCGGTCTACCATCGAGAGCATTTTGGCATACTGTGTAACGGTATGGTATGCTGGATGCTCTGTAGTGGATAAGAAGATGCTCCAGAGAGTTATAAACACAGCACAAAAAATCATCGGTTGCTCTCTTTCTTCTTTGGAAAAGATTGCAAAGGCCAGACTCTTCTCTAGAGCACTAGAAATCTCCACAGACCATTCTCATCCTGGACATTCATATTTTGAACTGTCACCATCAGGGAGGCGTTATAGGTGTCTTAAAATGAGGACTAATAGACTGAGAAACAGTTTCTTTTCCAAGGCAATAATTGTCTTGAATCAAACAATGCACATGTGATTTAGCCCTATGTATCTAGTGGAATTTTTAAACTAAGTTACTATATGTTTTAGATAGGTTTTAGACTAGGTTTTTAACTATTATTTCAATTATTTTAATTTTTAAATACTCTGTAGTGTGATTGTGACGTGGTGTTTGGGACATTGTGCTGGAGTAGCTTTCAAATTTCATTGTATTTGTAGAATGCGATGACAATAAAGTTATTCTATTCTATTCTATGATAGATTGTATCTCATATTTGAACATGTTCATGTACAGCCATGTTTTTAATGATAAATTATAGCATAGTTTCAGAAAATATGGTGGCCTTCGTTCTAAAATTATTAACTGTATTTGGCTGATCATTCCATTTAGATTATATTTGTTGTTTCAGTTAAATTCTTTTATCAGACTCGCGTTTCTTGTCATTGTGTGTCAGTTTCCTTCTATTGTTTGGAGCGTTTTAACAATAAATCACACAGGATGTAAACAGAATCTAAGAATACATCTTAAATCAGGAAAAACAATGTGCTCAAAAAAAGTGGCAAATAAAAAGTTTTTTTTTTAAATGTTCTATACTGAAGCTGTTTTGCTGAGCAAATGTTCCCTGCAGCAAGAGAAGTTTGGCTAACCTTTTACAGCATGTTATCCTTCAATCACAAGTCAGGCAGAATTTTGACATGTAAGCTGATTTGGTTGCAGAGAATGGATATAATTTGGTGCAGCTGTTTTTTTCTTATTTTTTATTTTTATTATTGCTGCTCCTATATTACAGAAGAAATGATAGGGCATAAATTCAATAAATAAATTACAATAAACAATTTCCCTTATAATATTCATCTATCAATTATAACAGTTGCTATTTTTCAAAAGAGAAAAGCATGTATGGGTGCTAACTGGTTGATAAGGCTGTGACTAGTGCTGAGAGACATCTGGCTTCTGATTGCAATTTAATTTCAGTAATTGTACACTATTTGTTCTATATTCTTTGAACATTTATAATTACTTAGGAAGAAAATAAATGTTTTCAGCTGTAAAAGTGTTTCACATGACCTATTTTCTTCAGCCTGAATGGTAAATATAAACTGTTATCTTCCATCACGACAGCACATAATTAAAACACTATTAGAGTTAGGATACTGTTCTGATTTTTCAAAAAGCAAAATTCTATATTTGAAACAGAATGATTGGGTTTCATGCAGAAAGTTAATCCAGAAGGGATAGAAAAATCAAAACAATTATACTGGTGTAATTGGGAAGAAAAATCCTCTGGTATTTGAAGGAGCAAATAACTAGAATATTTATTCAATATGCTTGATAATTCTGTTCTATTTCTTGAATTAAAAGCCATCTGCACGAACCCATTGGCACAATTACATATTAATATATTCTGAAACTCAACTCCGATCTAATTTTTGTGTCTGGTTTTGAATACTAAATATACAGCGTTGCTGTATTTTGAACAGTGCATTTGAAAATTGAATTCATCTCATTTGGTTTATGTTTGGGATTTTATTCTAGAGTAATATTATTGGCATGTGTACCAATGCACATGTGGTTTCAGTGCTGCAATTCTACAAAATGCATTGTTGGCATTTGGGAAAGGATAAAACGCCAGTTGACATTTTTGCTGAAAAGAAACTATTTCAGTAAATTTGCATTAATAATGCTGATACCCAAAATGTTCATGTTATCAGCAACTCTGTCAACCTTGTTTAATTCTGACTTAATTTAATAAAGAAAAGCTCAATATGTATTTTTCAGAATAGTGGCTGCTTATTGTTCACTTGGTTGAGGTCACTTGATGAAACTGAAAAAAATACAGTCAACTCCAATGAGGTGCTAATAATTGTTTTATTGTATATGGATAATTAGTAGTAAAAATGTCTTGAACTAAAATAAAGCCATCTTTCTGCACTGCTTCTTTTCATACCGCAATGTTGGCTGGAAATTGTATTTATTGAAGTCCAATACATCTGCAGAACTCCAGCTGGGAACATGCTATGGCTAAAAATGAACCCTGATAATTATTGGTGTGTATTTTCTACATAAAATATTTTTTAATAGAGGTATATTTTTAATAGAGCCAATTCGGTGTAATGGTTACTGGCCTGGAAACCAGGAGACGGTAAGTTCTAGTCTTCTCTTAGATTTGAAAGCCAGATGGTTAGCTTTGGACCAGTCATATTCTCTCCTATATTCATATTCTCTTTCTCTTTCTCTCTTTCTCTCTCTCTCTCTCTCTCTCCCTCCCTCCCTCCCTCTAATATTAGCTGATTTTAAAGGCTCAAATGGAAAAAAAACACTGCTGAATAAAATGTTTACAAGTATTCCTTGATTTAAGACCACAATTGGGACTGAAACATCCATTGCTAAGCAATATGGTTATTAAATGAGTCATGCCCAATTTTACAACCTCTTTTGCTGTAGTTGTTAAATGAACCACATGGTTTTTAAGCAAATCTGGCTTCACCCATTGCCTTTGCTTGTTAGACACTATCGGGGAAAGCTAGGATCCCCCAGGACACTGCAACCATCAAAAATACATGCCAGCTGCCAAGTATCCAAATTTTGATTATGTGACAGTGAGGACACTCTTGACAGTCATAAGTATGAGGACCAACTGTAAGTCACCTTTTTCAGTGCCATTCTAACTTTGAACAATCACTAAACAAATGGTTGTAAGTTGAGGAATATCTGTATTTAACTGCTTTTGAGATACATATATGAAAGTGGGCATTGGTAACAGTTTCAGGCGTGTAATATCCCCGTCAGTGTTCAATTTTTGTTTTTAATTTCATCTTGTCATTCTGTTTGACTTTGAGCCAACAAATGGTCTGGGCACCATCTCTGATTAACTTGCTTATTTTGCGGTTTTTATTTGGTCTTTAGTTATTGCACAATCATATAAGCAGTACAGCCACATACATTGGTAAAAATGTTGAGTTGCCCACTTTGAGGACAATACTAAATCATTTCGACTTGCTCTGTTGCATTGGATGGTTGCTATGGTTTATTCATTTCCAGAGAGTTCATTTTGCTAATTAAAAAGTTTGATATGCATAAACAAGTTGCTATGAGGAGATCATTAAAGTTGCTTTTTAGAACATCAATCTTTACTTAGTAAAAATTTCAAACTTCTTGAAGTGCAGAGAAGCCTTTTGACCTTTGACCTATTCTTAATTAATGCTGGACAACTCATAACCTGTTAAGTCATCAGTTCAGATTTCTTTATCTCTGAGAAACAGAATGGTCACAAGTGGGCAAAACAGCAGTTCCTGGCTTCCACATAGAGTTTCCTTGTTGGGAAAGTGGGCAGGGAGCATCAGAAATCTTCCTTCCTCCCTCAAATTCCTGCCAGTTTCCACATTTAGTTTGATTCTGAAAAGCTTGCAGGGAGAAAGTCAGTGGGGAAACCAGCAGGAAACTGTAAGTCCATGGCCGGCAAGCAAGGTTGATGCCAGGTGGGGCAAGGAGCAAAGGGATGCAGGTCAGGAATGGTATGTTGGGATGCTGAGAGGAGCTGCATGAATTGGAAAAGGGGTTTAGGTGTCCACCAGAGATGCTGCACAAGTCAAGAAGATTACGTGGGAGAGTGGCAGAGGGGCAGAAGAGTGATCTAGAGCAGGGGTCCCCAACCCCAGGGCCGCAGCCCACTATCCGGCCATGAACCTATTTGGAACCAGGCTGCATGTCCAGCTGTACTCCCCAAGCTTTGTGGCTCGCATGGCCTGGTACCCCTCCCCACCAGTCAGGCCACCAAGCTAAAAAGGTTGGGGACCACTTGTCTAGAGCAGTGGTGGTATGCTACCAGTTTGGACCGGTTCAGCTTAACCAGAAGTAAACAAAGCCAAGGATCAGCTGAGAGGAGGAAAAAAATCCTCTGACAATCAGCTGAGAGGAAAACAAAAAGAAAAACACAGGATCAGCCCTCCCGCCTATTCCTGCCCTTTTCTCTTCTTTCTCCTCTCAGCTGACTGGCACTGCAGGTCTCAGTTGGTGTGGGGAAAGCTGCACACCAGCGTTAGGCAAAGCACGCCCACCAAGCCACACCCACCAAACAGGTGTTAAAACAATTTGAATCCCACCACTGGTCTAGAGGGATGCAAGAGGTGCTGTGCAGGTTCATGAATGGATAGCATGGTTCATGTCTACGAAGATTCACAGTCATCCGGGTTGTCCCAAAAGTGCTTTTCAAAAGGCAACTGGGCACTCTTTGTGTTTTCCTTTGAAGATGTTTCTCTTCTCTTTCAAGAAGCTTCTTCAGTTTTAAATGTAAGCTTCTTGAATGAAAAGCAATGAAAATACATTTTTGTCTGACCTGATTAATTTTCAACTTTTTTATAGCCTCTAATTCAAGGTGTCCCCAACCCAAGTGTACTTCTGTTGGGGATGTGCAGATGGAGTCCAAGGGAGATATGAAGAATTTTATTTTTAATGTCTTCATTAAGAATTAAGTTTTCATTGTTTAGTTTTGGCCATCTTGGTGTTCGATTTTTATGGGAGGCATATTAAGATTACACTAAAGAGCTATATGAAACATGCTACCATCAATTCATTTTATTTTACCAAAATGACATAAGCAGATGCCACCAAATGGGTTACCTTAAAAGGTTTTCTTCCTATCTATTGAAATTAAATGACGTCCAATGGCACATCAAGATTTGATGTCCAGTATGTGGACTAAAATATGAAATAAGTTTTGGATACCAATTTGTTTCCTTTGTAGTACAGAATAGAGGCAGGATCAGTTGGTGTCCTACTTTCTACCTCTGTTCTGTCATCATTATGTACAAAAAGGGGTTAAGGGTGGAATAACCAAAGGCTTCTCTCTTGGGGACTATCTCTGCTAATTATCCACAGTATCCTTTCCAGTGGCTCAATTCTGTACTCTGCCTTTTGATGGATTATTTAAGTTCTCTGCCCTTTTTATCTTTTTATCCTTTTCTTGCCTTCCTCCCTGTTTTTGCCTACTTTTTGCCCCATTTTGCAGGTTATTTTTCCATATTTGATGATGTTTAAGAATAAGCAAGTAATATTATTACATACTCAACTGAACATTGTGTATGCTTGCACTGATCTGGACACTATTACTGACTGGGAAGGTGTTGGATCAAAACTAAACCAGAAACTAACCAAAGTAATCTTCTACCAATCAGAGCACTTTAGACAAAAATATACATTATATCCATTTCAGTAAATGAACGGAAATGTTTTAACCCCTTTAGCAAAATGAAAGTAAAATGGCTGGAATAGCCAGATAGCAGAGAGAAAAATGATACGAAGATACAATGCATGTTTCATATCTACTAGGTGCGTCCAAGATCAGTTTTCAGCATTTTCCAATGGAATTGAGAGACCCTTCTCATAAAACTTACCAGCCAAAGGCCAGGTGTGGCTTATATCAGCAGTCACCAACTGATGGGCTGTGGCCCAATGGTAGTCCGCGAGAAAATTTTGGTGGTCCGCAGAGAAATGTCACCCCCAGAGCACCCCCCCCCCCAAACCAATTAATCCAGGCTGCGCAGGAACAAAAGGCTGTGCTGCGCACATGGCCCACAGTAACCCTCCCCGCCCACTCACTCCTTACCTGGCAAACTTGCGTGCTAAGTTGCTATTTTTCCTTTTTCCGACCATCAACTGTTCTGCTGTGCTGGGAGATTTAGATTAGCTAGTCCAGGGATCGCCAACCCTTTGGACCTCAGGGACCACCAAATTCATAATTTTAAATCCCGGGACCACTAATATGAATTTTGACTGACGGTGCCTTGCTGACATTGGGGAGGGGAGAGAGATCTGATCTAACCTACCTACCTATCTCTCTCTCTCTCTCTCTCTCTCTCTCTCTCTCTCTCTCTCTCACACACACACACACACACACACACACAGGGGTGGGATTCAAATTTCTTAACAACTGGTTCTGTGTATGTGGCCTAATTTGTGGGTGTGGCTTGGTGGTCATGTGACTGGCTGGGCATGGCTTGTGTGTAAATATTATAAATATTTATTTTTTATATTAAAAAAAGAGCAACTTTTACCCAAAATCAAGCAAAGCAGGCAGTTGCTCACAGAATCACAGGTTTCATTCAGAAATCTGTGAGATCAGCTACATGAGCCTGTCACATAAAATTTGCTTGCAAACAAACCCATAAAATTTGCTAGCAAGAAAACTCACAAAATTAACTCACAATACACCGTGTATTAAATATTGAATTTTTTATTTTAAAAAAGAGCAACTTTTACCCCAAATCAGGCAGAGCAGGCAGGCAGATTGAGTTGCTCACAGAATTACAGATTCATTCAGAGATCTATCATTCTGCCATCGGCTAGCTGAGTCTGCACTGCTTCAGTCCTAAGGAAGGTTCTTAAAAGCAGAGCCGAAGATCTAAAGATTAGCTAGAAAGCAAGAAATCCAACAATTTCTTGCTTTCTAGATCAGCAGTTGCCAACTGTGGCCCACTAGTGGTCCACAGAGAAATGTCATTCCTAGAGCACCCCCAGGAGCTTATAGTGGATTATAGAAGGATCAGACATCCAGCCCTTGCTTATCAATGGAGACCGAATGGATCAAGTGACCAGTTTTAAATTTCTGGGTGTTACCCTAAAAGAGGACCTGACCTGGGGTGCTCACATTACAGCACTGGTCAAAAAGGCCCAGCAGAGATTATACTACCTGAGACTTCTCAAAAAAAACAACTGAATGAAATACTGCTGATGACCTTCTACCGCTGCATCATAAAGAGTATCTTAATTTACTGCACCTCTGCATGGTTTGCCAATTGCACAGTGGCAGATAGGAAAGCACTCTAGAGGGTTAACGTCATTGCCCAGAAGATCATTGGTTGCCCTCTCCCCACTTTGGAAGAGTTTTATAGCTCCCTCTGCCTTAAGAAAGTTCAAAACATTCTCAAAGATCCATCTCATCCTGGGAGCCCTTTTTTTGAACTATTACCATCTGGCAAACAGTACAGAATATTAAAAACAAGCACAAATAAGCTGAAAAACAGCTTCTATCCCAAGGCAGGAGCTCTTTTGAATTCTACTGTATAGTGCAGTGTTGGTGTGGTGTTGGGGGTTCAATGTGTGAAGGATGAGGGATGTGTGTGTTTATTTTCATGGTTATGATCATGATGTGCACTGAAGATGATGCTTGATTTCATTGTACAAGGTGCAATGACAATAAAGTAAACTAAACTAAACCAAAGTAATTAATCCAGACTGCACAGGAACACAAGGCTGTGCCACCCTCCCCACCCACTCACTCCTCACCTGGCAAACTTGCCTGCTAAGTTGCTATTTTTCTTTTTTCCAACTATCAGCTGTTCTGCTGTGCCGGGAGATTCTGACTAGCTAGAAAGCAGGAAATCTTCGGAAACACGATCAGAGTCTTGGCTTTTGCTCAGTAGGATGTTGAATGTTATCCAAGTTTTGAGGGTCTCATGACCTGGTCTTATATTGTTGACCATATTCTACAATCGTATCAATACCAGAATGATTTACCACATAGAAAGGTAAATCAGAAGCTTTTGCCGGTTGTCCTCATTCAATATGTTGCTACCCAATACCTGCTTTCTTTAGCTGAGGAGCCAGGATGGTTTTCATGCCTTGGGTAACCCAGGCTGGTATTATATAGTCTCGGCATACACTTGAAGCGGCACAGCAGGATCAGATGTGAGGCAGTTCAGTGTTACTATATGAGAGAGAGAGAGAGAGAGATACTTTTATGATTGTTCTCCTGCATCAGATTATTTTGAAAACACAAATCTCTCAAGGGAGATCCACTTTAATTCAAAATTATTCCAAGCTAATCTGCCTTAACTCCCAAGAGAGGTTAATGTACCTTCAAAGAAATCAAACATTTAAATGCAAATGCAATGTTCAATATATACATGGATAAAGATCATTGTGACATTTTTTGTATTACGATAGAAGGATGCCGGAATCTGTCTCTTAACACAAATGCCACTGAAGGATTTCAGATAGGAAGGTCCTGTTTCTCATGACTTATTCTTTGAGAGGTATGGCAAATAAAACTACCGCTATCCTTTTTACATTCTTAAAAATCTTTCTTACATTATGAAAGCTTGCAATTGTTGTTGTTTTTTAAAAAATACTGAGAAGGCAGGATTTTGTGAAGTTGAATGTGGAAGTTTGCAAAGACCTTTACATCCTAAAATGGGTTTAATGGATAATATAATCCAAATGGAGGTGACAGTGACAAGAGGAAATGACATGGCAAGTCACTTGAGATAAATGATTCCCTGCACGAAGGAGCAGTGTCTATATATTAGTTTGTTCATGCACAACAGATTTAAAGGTGGGAGCATAAAAACAGCAGAGGGGGAGCTAGCAAGTTTTCATCTTTCAGCTGTTTATTATCCTAAAATAGATACAAATACCTTCCTGAGGAACAAAGACATGCTATATCTGGTGTGTCGTAAACAGCCATGCATTGCTCTTCCATAGCAAATATGAACTATCTCCAGGTGGTGGGCATCAACTCAGTCAGTTTTTGATGGATGATGACATCTGTAGAATAATTTGTAAGATTGCTGTAGACAAAAACAGACTCTCTAGCTCATTATTTCATGCAAGCATTTGGTTTTAATTTGAGGAGAAAAAAAATCTGATGTCCAATTCAATTGAAAAGTGCAAGAAATAAAACTTGTTCAGCATTTTCAATTCCAATGCAGTCCAGTAGTTGGAGGAACTAGTAATAACACTTAGACTTATATACCACTTCATAATGCTTTGCAGCTATCTAAAGGGACGCGGTGGCTCAGTGGCTAAGACTTCTTCTGATCATATGGCCAACATGACTAAATGCCGAAGGCACACAAAACACTATTACCTTCCCACCAAAGTGGTCCCTATTTTTCTACATGCTTTTGAACTGCTAGGTTGGCAGAAGCTAGGACAAGTAGCGGGAGCTCATTCCATTACGCAGCACTAGGGATTCGAACTGCCAACCTTTCTGATTGACAAGCTCAGCATTTTAGCCACTGAGCCACTGCTTCCCTTGTTTTTTAGTCTCATGTTAGTCTTGGTGTTAATTTCTACTCATCTGGATGTTGACTGCTGGTGAGGAAGGGTTTGGTCTTTTATGTTTCCTTTTTGGATTTTTGATTGCTTCTTTTGAGTGGTATGTAGATGTTGTTTATGTCTATGTATCTGTTGATGGTTAATTTATCTGAGTGCCAGGCTTTCAGGAATTCAATGATGAATGATGACTCTAATAACTCCGTTGAAGGTGTTACCTAGTTTGATAATGAAACATCTGCAAGAAAACCACCAAGCTCAGTTAACTAAGGACCCCACAGCTACAAGTATCTTCTTTTTTTGAAACCATTCTTGCTTCCACTGTGTCCATACAAAAGTGGCCTTTACTTTTCTAATCTTTCCAGGTCTTTATTTTTGTGGATTTTATTCACTCCATTGAGGTGTAATTTTTTTTTCAATCCTTACTACATTCACTCTTAATTCATTTATATGCTCAATGTTTAATCCTGCATTATCTTTTTATAACTTAAGCACTTCAGTTACTTATTTTGTTCTTTTCACTGACTTGTATATTTAATCCAAATTCATTCATCCCCCATCCATTCTTGATCCTGTTTATTTCACAAAACTCATTTCTTAAGTAACCAATTCTCACTGCATTCAACTTAGTTTTATATTTCTTTTGTTGTATCCAGTCCTTACTTCTGTATAATGAAGTGGACAGAGCTTACACTCAGCTATTTTGCCTTTCATTAGCAATGGGAGAAAGGTTCTCCTTTCAGATGATATCTTTTGGCATTGGTAGGAGACCTACCCAAAGTTTTCTGATTTGCATTGTACCTCAGCGATCCCTCCTGTCACTATTTATTTTGCCCTTCTAAATAGGAAACGGTATTTTTCAGCAGAGAATTTGATACCATCAATGATATCCTGTTCTATAAGTCAGCCCCAAGCTGCACAAGCAATGAGACTGTCAGGATTTAACGGGGATGAGCAGATTAAACAAATTGCTCCAGGACAGAATGACAAGGGCTTACGGGCCTGTCAATTCTAAGGAAATATTATCCTTGGTTTGGAATGGGGTTATACTCTCCCCTTCAAGGGCTGGGATGGAAGTTCTCCTAGAACAGGGGTGTCAAACTCGATTTTATTGAGGGCCACATCAGGGTTGTGTTTGACCTCATGGGTGGCAGAGTGGGCATGGCTCGGGTGCGTGTGTTCATGTCACTCATGTTGGGGGGGGCGCTTGTGGTGGCATGAGCGCTCTGCCAGAGAAAATGGTCTCCCAAGCTCTATTTTTGGCTGCAATGACCTCCTGCAACCCTCTGCCAGTGAAAATGGAGCTCAAGCTTCATTTTTGCTGGCAGAGGCACTGCAGGCTAGTCTTTTGCGGTTGCCAGGGCAGCCCCATGGGCCAGATCTAAGCACCTCGCAGGCTGGATCTGGCCCCAGACCTTGAGTTTGACACCCCTGTCCTAGACCCTGCTTGAAGATCAGGTGTCAGATGTCTGTGGAGATTCTCAATCATCCAGGTCATGGGGTCTTCCGGTTTGAGTTCCTTCGGTGACAGACAAAAATCCGCGATCGTGCGTGGTTTCGGTCCGGGCTCACTGCTGGAGCTCCCCGAGCTGGCTGGTTTCAGGGCTAAGCCACCCCGTAGAGGTGGTGAAGAGGGGGGAGACTGCCAGCAGGGTTGAGGAGAGCCGCATCTCTCCTCCTCAGTTGGCCATTACTCCCTTTCCCGAAGGTGGTTGCAGCGGTGGTCAGAAATGGCCACCTCAAAGAAGAACTTGACCGGAAAAGAACGTGCAGGAGGAAGATAAGAAGTGAAAGTTTTGGCTGACCGGGTTAAATTGCAAAAGTAACAACTAAGGTACCCTGGAATTTAAACTTACAAAAAAATAACCGCTCCCAAAGAAGAGTCGGAAGCAGCGAAGGAAAGTGAAAAGGGAAAGGTTTGGTTTTTTTTTTTTCTTCTCTCCCTTTCCCTATATGGACAACTAAGAGACTTAAATAGGAAATCAGAAAAATCCGCTTTGACATCAACAGGCAATTAAGCTGAAAATAAAACAAAATGTCAAAGGGATAATAAAGATTTCTGGACACTAAAAATTTTTTTCATAAGCAGGAAGGGAGAGAAAAAGAATAAAAGGGCAGGATCTGGAAAGAGGGAGGAGACTGCCTGGAATTAAAAAGAATCTACAGTAAAACTTCAACAAGACTTCTAAAAGATACATTTTAACTGAAACTTTGTAACTAAACAGTAGAACCCCAGGAAGAGAAAGTGAAAAAAAAGAGCAAAAAGAAACAGCTTGCATACATTTTCCCCATTTTAAAGGTTGATCTAATTTGGCACAGTGCCTGGCAGATTGCACTGTTCTCCCAGTTTAGCAAAAAAATACCATATGTTACTGCACATCATTTCCTAGATGCATTAATTATTGTTCATTTATAGTATCTTATTGACTGCTTTTTTTAAAAAAACCTAGCTGCTCTTTTGGCCTATACCATCTCTGTATACAGTTGAGATTTAGCATGTTTTCCAACTAACACTTTCATGAGCTTCATGCAATACATAAAGTAGCTAGACTGATTAAGCTGATGAAGGGAGTTGCAGCTCACGAAAGCCTTTGCTTTTTAATAGAATTTGCCATCTTCCTACAATGTCTATAAATTCATGTGTAAATAATTACAGAGTCTGGTGGATTTTTTTTTTCCCTTAACATACATTTTTCCAGTGTAACAACTTTCCATGTATGTTGGATTCCAATTCATATCATCCTCAGGCAACGATCATGTAGGTTTTAGAAGTTGTAGATCAACAGATGGGAAATGTGCCATATTAGAGGAATTGCTTTTTAGCATTAGTTTTGAAATCTTAACATCATACTTCATTTCTCCCAACCAGTTTTTCATTTTAACCTGAATATTCTGATAAATTAAGCATTTGATACCCCACATTTAAAGGGCATACAAATATGACCACTGTTTTTAATGGTATTCAAACAAACATTATAAAATGCTTAAATTAAAAATTAATATTCTAATCCATACCTCATTTTACCGAGTTCTTGGTGCTCTCTGAACTTGGTTGTTTGCTTGTAGACAATTGTTACCATCAGCAGCAACAATGGATAATCCTGAATAGGATTTGCACCTCACAAAACATCTGCTGGGACTCTCTGCATAAATGGGGCAAATTCTCCCCTCAATATGGTTTCAAACCGTAGATCACATTGTGACCAGCTGTAAGCTGAGGGCATATACCGGTCTGGTATCTGATATCTTTTTTTTAATATAAACAATGCTGCACTTCAATGGTTAGATGGCCTAAACATTAATATTTGAACATAGATGTTTTTGACATTTATATTTTATTGGGTTCTACTAATCTAGTTAAAATGTTCATTTATATTGCTAGTCCCTGTATGATCTGTCACATCCTAAATAAATAAATCATCATCATTACTGAAGTCTGGTAATAGCAATACTGTATTAGTCCTAGGTTTTATTAGTCTTAGGTTTTAATTATGATCTGTTCAAGAAACCATGTTGGCTTAATTTATACTTTAGACTAAATCCAATTAAGTCGAAGCACTATACTACTGCTGCCCAATAATGTGAACCAAGCCAGAAAAATATGTTAAAAACTGTTTCTTCAATATCATGCATCTCATTTTCATAACACCATGTACAATATAAGCTATAGATATGATTCACAGTGCTTTCACTATTTGCATACTTTAAAAAGTAATTATATATTCTAATGATGGATCAGGCCATATGCTACTTGAAGCAACTGAACACAAAACTCTATTTCTTCCCTCTGGTTTTCCTCCAGCAGAGAGATTTATGGCTAATGGCACTGTATCAAAAATATTTGGATTTATTTTTAAAATCTCATGTATCCTTTTGTCCATTCAGTTACACTCTATGTGGTATGTATCAGCAACTCAGCAACTACTTAATCTTAGTCAGTTAAAGCTGACAGCTGACTGATAGACAAGAGTTCTCCTCAGAGAAAAATCCAATCAGCAAAATCTCTGTGGAAACATCAAGTCTAGTTTAAGAAAGAAATGTTATTCCAAGCAATTTCATGGAGCATAAATGTAAAGGTTTGCCAATAGTCCATGGATCTCATTAGAGAAAGGAGTGAGGTGTCCATCCATCACCAAGTAATAAAGATAGGTCAAGTCAACAGTACTATGCTGGCTTTACCTTTGGGCTTAAAGAAATCTGGATTGTGGGAATCGTGTTGAAAACTAAAGTAGCTGAGAACTAACATCATTTTCCCCTCTATCTTTGAAGTCACATAATCATCATCATTATCTCTTTTATTCATTACACATGAAACTCAGTCAACTGAACATTTAAAAATGTAACACAAATATTGACTGGTGTTGGTGGTTGATACGGGTTGCTCCCAGTATCCAAGTATCTTCTTAAAATGTACAATGTTTTGAGTAGTGCAGTTTTTTACAGTTCCACTGGTGTTATTGCAGGAAGCTCCAACTTCTTAATGTGTTTTGCAAAATTCTTGGAAATGGTGCCAAGTGCCCCAATGACAATGGGTATCACTGTTACGTGTTTCATCCATAATTGCGTGGTTTCAATGGCCAGGTTGTGATATTTCGTGATTTTTTTCCAGATCTGTTTCTTCGACTCTGGTGTCTCCTGGTACAGTGATATCAATAAATTGTATGCTTATTATTATTAATATTAATAATATTAATAATATTAATATTATTAATATTATTAATATTAATATTATTATTGTTTTCTTGAACTATGTAACTGTCAACTCAGTTTGCTAGAACAGGCCATTATACAGAAGGTCCTTAATTTACTGGTGTTCACTTAGCAACCATATGAAGTTATAACAAACTAATTTTCTGTGGTAATAGTAACAAAACACCTGCAGGCAAAGGTACTTACAACTAGGCCTGAAGTTCTAAAACAGGGCCCCTTCCCTGCAGTCACATGGCTGCAACCAGCCTGCATTTTTACAGCCATTGGTTGCATCCTGCAATCACATGATCGTAAATTATGATAGTTTTGCTGCAAACCAGCATTTACTTGTCATTTCCAGCCCAGCAAAAATATACCATAGCAAACCGTGGGTTCACTTACCGACCACCGGAAAAAAGGTCATAAAATCAGGTCGGTCATATGAGTGAACCGCTTTACTATCATCATGACTTATGAGCATAATTGCCAAGTTCAATTATGGTCGTAAGTCAAGGACTATCTGTAGCAGGGGTCTTCAAACTTGACAGCTTTAAGACTTATGGACTTCAACTCCCAGAATTCCTCCTTCAGTCATGTTAGCTCAGGAATTTTGGGAGTTGAAGTCCACAAGTCTTAAACTTGCCAAGTTTGAAGACCCTTGATCTATAGTCAAGTCTGCTAATAATTATAAGATATAGTGCATGATATAGTGCATTGACTCTTTTGAAAATGTGATTAAGAAAAATAATTTTAAAAATGAAGAAGAGAGTTAAGCATACTTCTAAATGTGATTTATTGGCAGCAGCAGTGGCTTTCTTTACATTGCTTTCAGGATGCTGAGTTTGGGGAATATTATTTTCATCTTAACCTTCTACAGTTAACATATTCCAAATTGAATGATATATATAATGTTTCTAAAACCTGTAGCCATATTAATGACTAAACTCTGCCAGAGTTTATACCACAGTGGTTATAAAAATAACCTTTCTATCGTATGTACACATCTGTTCATTTTAATTATAGTAGAAAATAGATAGTAAGCAGAAAATTGGATGCTGAATGGAATCTGTAAACTAAAACGATCAGCTTTATATTGTTTTAGGGTAAAGCACCTTGCTGTCAAAGATAGAAATGCACCCACATAATTACACCAGATACAAATTTTATTTTGTTTTTTATGCATCCTCTTATCCATCTGTTCATTTTACTTACTAAACTGAAAATATGTACAAAAATAAATGGATCAAAATATCTATGACTAATTTTCAAATTATCAGTGTTCAGCCTGATTTTGTCTAGACATTTTTCCCTCTTTGCTGGAAAAAAAGCCATTTCTAATCATTATAATTGAGAAAGCCAATATGTTTAAGTAGATGGTCAGCAAATCATCCAAGTAAGAAATGATATAACGTGATTTCAAGGACTTCTTTTTGAGGATATGCTAAATAGTTGAGTTTGGACAATTTCTTCCAGGGAAAATGGGTTCCAATTTTGCTTTCTCCAGTTTATAAACATCCAAGAATTACCTAGAATAGAACCATCCCTGACCAATAATTATGCTGTGTGGATTTGTAGGCAATGGTATCTCAGTGAACTGAAATTGGTGAAGTCTGCTGTACAGGTAGTCCTCAACTTATGACCACAATTGAGCCCAAGTTTCTGTTGCTAAATAAGATATTTGTTAAGTGAATTTTGCCCCATTTTACAAGCTTGCTTGCCACAGTTGTTAAGTGAATCACTGCCCTTATTAAGTTACCCACATGGTTGTTAAGTAAATCCAGCTTCCCCATTGACTTTGTTTGCCAGAAAGTCTCAGAAAGGGACCATGTGACCCCAGACACTGCAATTGTCATAAAGATGAGTCAGCTGCCAAGCATCTGAATTTTGATCACATGATCATGGGGATGCTGCCACGATCATAAATGTCAAAAACAGTCATAACTCACTGTCAACTTTGAACGGTCTAAATGAACGGTTGTAATTCAAAAACTACCTGTACTGTTGCCTACATATGAGAGGTTAAATGAAAGGAAAGGATACCAGTATCTCAGGTTATGGACTACCATTGGGGCTGTAATTTCCATCGCTAAGCAACAACCTAAAGTGCAATGGCACGGGATCACATCACTTAGAGATGTCAATTCCAGCAGTCCCAATTGCTATCCTAAAATAGGTCATTAAGTGAGGACCTCACATGATGGTAGCTTTTGATTTCCTGTCAGCTTCCCCTCTGACTTTTCTTATGGGAACCCAGAAGGGACTGTCAGAAATCATGATCATGTGACTGTGGGAATATTGTAAAAGCCAAAACTCTGAAAACTGATACCATTTACAGGATTTAATCTCCTGGTTTAGCTTTATTAGAATATTATTAGTATAAAAGAAGTTCCATGTTCAAACAATTACGATAATGGTTTGATTTTAATAATATGTTTGCAAAATAATCTGATAGATATGCGCATGTTGTGAGGAGTTGTCTGCATAACTTTGGGTACACATACACATTTTGAGAGAGGTGGTAGAAAGAATGAAGAAATACACCTCAAAGCCATACTTTGATCAGAGAATTTTCTACTAAAGTTATTAGAAATAAGAATTAGAAATAAAGTAATTCTAGCCATGGCAAAATAATCTTTTTGAAAATGCCTATCTAGATATATCACCTGCCAACCATTTAATATACTTACAGTTTATGTTAACCTTCCATAGCATTGCTTTTTAATCTATCCTTTTCTGTGTACCAAGTAGGA
The DNA here is from genome assembly GCF_049901715.1 of Pseudonaja textilis. NCBI lineage: Eukaryota > Metazoa > Chordata > Lepidosauria > Squamata > Elapidae > Pseudonaja > Pseudonaja textilis. The sequence continues at coordinate 27,994,930 of NC_141993.1, forward strand.
AGACAGCCTGAGGCCAAAGCAATTGCTCTATTACTCATAGTAGCTGGTATGTTTTTCCTCCCCAATTTCTTTTTGTTTCTTGAAGTTCATGACTCCAACTTCCTTAATGGAAATGAAACTGCTTCTTCATTAACACAAGCATTAGCCTAGTAACTTCACAGGAAACATTTTCTGCTGAAGTTTACCATTTTATTTTCCCTGTGGTGTTATGTATTCTGTCCTATGTATCTTGAAGTTCCACATAATAATGTCTGGAATGGTGTATATGTTCCTGTGTATTTATTGTATCTTTTTTAAACGGCCTCCATAAATGTTCAGTATCATCTGCAAAATCAGGGGAACAGAAGAAAGACATAATAGAAATTTAACAAAGAAATAAGATGGCATTATTTGGAAAAATTACAAAGATGAATTAATTCACTTAAAGATTAAGCAGAAATTCATTAAAAGCTTCAAAATCACTTCCCATGGATTTGACATAGAACAAGGCTCCTTATTAAAACTACACCTGTAGACTATTCAAGACCATCTATATATAACACCAGATGTTTATGTTTTTCGTTTTACCACTTCCATTCTTCTTTTGTAGCAAAAAAATTACTTGTTTCTCCAGATGATATGCTTAAGTAAAAAAAGATTTATTGATCTCTGAAATTCCATAGGATTCTTGGTTTTTGCTGCAATAGGCTGATATGGCTATTTCCCAGAAAACAAAAGTTTCATTATTATTCCCATCTTTAAAGTAATTGTGTCTTTTGACTTTCTCCTAAACATTCTGTTTTTCCATTCTCTTCTAATAACTTTGTATTTAAAACATATTCTTCCTTCAGGGTATATTCCATATATTCAATGAAATGGACTGTGATCCAAAAAGTTAATGTTATAATAAAATTAGCTTAAGGCAGGGTTTCTCAACCTTGCAAGTTGAAGAGGTGTGGACTTCAACTCCCAGAATTGCACAACCAGGTTGAAGTCCACACCTCCTCAAGTTGCCAAAGTTCAGCACCAGTGGTCTAAAGTGATACAGGTCTTCTTGTTTTTCTTTCTCAAAACTTTCCTTGGAATGTTCCAAAATGTAAATTAGATTTCTTGAAATTACATCTTGCCTTTCTCCAGGAGTTCAAGGCAGTAAATATGGCAAACCCTATTTTATTCCATTAACGGCAATGCTACAACATCAGTTGGGCTTGAGATTTCCAGAAAATTCTATAGCTAAGTATGGATTTGAACATGGGTCTTCTCAGCCTCAATCTAACATCTTAACTTATTTGCCTGATTTGCTTTAATACAGCTACCTTACCTTTCAATATCTTTGAAACTTACTTAGGAACATTTTCCTTCCATTTTTTAGAACCAGAATTAAGCTAACTAATCTGTTATATCCCGAATCTCTTGCCATTATATTGGCCATTGGAAGTGAGAGACTGAGTTTAGATGATGTTAAATTTGAGTAAGAATGTCCAGATTACCTAGATCCAGTCATTTTATTTTCTATTTATCTTAGCTGTTTAAAATTCCCTTCAGATGCAGAATTCAAATAATTCATTTACTTCTCTGCAGTCTCTTTAGCTAATTACCCTGTCATTCCTGGTAGGTTTCTTCTTACTTAAAATGTATTTATAAAATAATTATTTATGTTGTTCTTAGTATTATTAATTATGCTATCAAAATCTTTAATTGTTTCACTGCATTGGATTTTGTCCTCATTTCTCCAGCAGTTTTCTTTTCACTGTTTATTAGCCATAAAGGTGAATAAATCTTTTTGGGTGTCATTGCCATTTTTACTTTTCATTTTATCTTCCATTTCATTAGTCCTGTACATCATCAATTTTGGGGTATTTTGTTTCTAATTGAGTTAACTGCACACACATTTTAGGTGCTACCTAAAATTAAATTGGCGGTCACTCTCCTTGGGTCAGTTTCATGACCTAAATGAGTGTCCTGAATTATAAAAGTATCTAAAGATTTTACTGTTTTGTCATGAAAATTATGTGCATTTATTCAATCTATATGTAAACAATTGAAATCATTCATTGCTTTCTCCATTAGATGTGTTCTCTGATTCACAACCATTCTGGACATTTTAGCTGAGTAGTAATAAAGCCTAGTTTAAATTATTTTCAGAGGCTAATATTCTCAACCAAAACAGTTGTATAGAGAATTCTGTTTTGAAATGTTCAGATTGTTAGGTGATTATAGATCCAGGACTCTCAATTCATTTTATTTTCAAAGTGACCATAATTCCATTTATGATATCATATGCTAGAATTTCCAATTGCATTTTGGTTGGTATGAGAAATATTAGACCTAACATGAAATCACATCATTGAAACATGTTAGACAAATGTGTCTCAACCTTGACAACTTTCAGACGCGTAAACTTAAACTCCCCCAATTCCTTAGAGATGTTGTATAGAGAATTCTGCTTGAGAAACTCTGGTCTATGGCAGGGTTCATTGTCTCTGCAATGGAACATTTTGCACACCTCTCAAAATTATTTAGAAATGCTTAAATTATACAGAGGCATGGGAGCTGTCCCAGATCCAAAGAGAACTTTTTTTTTTCTATGTCTTTCCAGCTACTGTAGCTGCAAATACTTGCTTCATGATGCTGTTCCTCGGATTTGCTTCCATGATGCCTGGGCATTAGGCTTGTGTTAATTGTTTGTCGATTCAGAAATGGATTAAGAGACTCTTGCAAGACTGAAGCATGGCAAGAGCATGGACTTGAATTCCACACACCTGAAAGCTGCCAAGGTTGAGAAACACCAGGTTAGGTAAAAAAAATATGTCACTCCCATTATGGTGTCTTTGCACTACCAGAAATGGGATCGAAGGAGGCATTTATAAATTCCTATAAAATAATCTACTGCTTCGAATCACACGGCTGAAGCTGTGTGAGCCCACAGCATTAGTTTCCAGGCACAATTTAGCTAGACTAAAGTTTTAATTATAAATCTCTACCTTCCCCTTTGCAGGTTGCTTTCTTTAATTAATGTTGGATGGAATAAACTTCCAAGATTGTCTATTCCAAATGCTGGTCTTATACCAGCTGGCAACTTTAGTATCAGACTTGAAACTAGCAATAAGGCTTTCTCTTCTGATTCTAACAGTCATATTTCCCTTCTTAAAAACCACCCTCAAGGTTACCTACATTACTGCAAGGATCAGGGTGTTAACCTAGGAGTTTGACCCTTAATGTCCAACACTGGAAAATGTAGACTCTGTATATTAATTGGAGTAGCAAACAGTAACCTTAACTCTGAACTCACCTATAGAGCGGTCAGTGAAAAGCTATTGTGTCTCAACCTTATATGGCCTTTTAAATCTGCTAGTTGAATTTAAAGTTGGATAACAGCCACTCACCAGCTGACCTCTTTGGACAGTGCAGCCAATGTTAGGGGGTTGTATGCAAGCCAAGTCGACAAGGGTTGTATGCAAGCCAAGTCACATTTAGCGTCGACTTTTAAAATCTAGCAATTATTCCATTATTAAGAATTAGTTATTTTATATAGGTAGTCCTCGACTTGCAACAGTTCATTAAGTGACCATTCCAAGTTACAACGGCACTGAAAAAAACAGGCTTATGACTATTTTTCACAGTTACAACCTTTGCAGTATCCCCATGCTCATGTTATCAAAATTCAGATGCTTGCCAACTGGTTCACATTTATGCCTTTGCTGTGTCCCAGGGATCATGTGATCTCCTTTTGCAACCTTCTGACAATCAAAATAAATGGGGAAGCCAGATTCACTTAACAACCGGGTTACTAAATTATCAACTGCAGTGATTCACTTAACAACTGTGGCAAGAAATATCATAAAATAAGGCAAAACTCACTTGGCAAATGTCTCACTTAATAACAGAAGTGTTGGGTTCAATTGTGGTCTTAAGCCGAGGACTACCTGCATTATAAAATTAACGTTAAAAACATTTCCATAAGCCAATGAGGAGTGATTGCTTTAAGCCACAAAGAATAGAAGAATCTTTCTCTGTAGGAAGATAACTACAAGCATCTCCCAAAGCAATAGGAAGGACCTGCCAGAAACTAAGATCTGTTCTCAAGAGGTGAGAACAGTTTTATAGTAAGCTGTACAAGCTCTCTCTTACCAACCTTTTGCCTCAACCTACATTTTAAACAGTATTCCTCCCTGATCAACAGTTTCTCATTTGCAAATTATCAAAATAATCAGTTTTAAAAAACTGGAACGCCTCCAACATTGATCTAATGCCTACCAAATTATTAAACAATTGGTAGGATCCTCCTTTGACCTTTTGTTTACAGATACTAATAACACATTCCAATTGCCTAAAGACTGTAATTGTTCTATTACTGTCACACTTTTTACGAAAGGGATATAAAGGTATATGGAAATGACCTTGGATGATCTGGCAAAGAAATGCTGCCTAGGGAACAGTCGGGTTAAGAGAGAGCATAGCCAAAGCTGCATAGTGAGCAGAGCAAGAGACCCGTTGAGGGACCCTCCCTAAATTATTGAACTGTAAAAAGTGGTGCGGAAGAATTATACTTGCAGACTTGCAAGATTGATGACATCCTTAGCAGGCAGACCACATAGGAAACAAAGCCAGATAACCTACTTTTACTTTATTATAAAGTTACATTAATAAACTCTTGCATGTTCTGCAAGGACTCTAGGCAGCATCTTTGCCGGATCTCCCAAGGCCATTCCCTCATATCCATGATGGGGAACCTATGGCATGCGAGCCATCAGCCCAGAGCAGGCGCGCACGCCACCCTCCCAACAGCTGATTGTCAGGTAGCTGCCGTGCATGGGGGGAGCGCAGGAGATGCACACATGCACAGTGATGCACGGCATGCATGGGGGGGTTGCACACGCATGCACAGAGATGCACAGTGTGCATGGGGTCATGCGTTCATGCACAGAGATGCACGCTGTATGCACAGGGGGGTCATGCGTTCATGCACAGGGGCCCCGCATGCATTGCCTTATGGGTGCTGGCTTGCATGCATGCGCGCATGTGCACACATGCATTTTTTGGCACACGAGAACAGAAAGGTTAGCCATCACTGCCATATACTATTACAAGGGTGGACTTTTCCACTTACCATCCAGTTAGTCTCCTATACATTCCAAGGAAAGATTTCTTTCTGTTTTATAAGCTTCTGGATTGACTAGAACAGAAGTTCCTAATTGATGAACAAGCCCATGATAGGGAGGGCAAATCAACTGTGGATTAGTGTCCCATCCTGCAGTTTTTAGCAAAGAAATACAAGCATGTTTACTCCCACTTCCTTTCCTCCTCCCACGTTGTTTTATAATCAGCAGCTATCTCAATCAAGAGAGGTTACCTCTCTCCATCCCTCAAACTGCCCTCTTCAATACCCATATCAGTGAACTCAATGGACAAATTTTGGTACAACAGTTCAACCCTCAGGAATCAGGATCAAACAAATAAAATATATTTCTCATAAGATTAATAATCTAAGACCACATTGGATTTCTTCCATGTCAAAAGAGGCAAGAACAAGATCAAGAGAGGCAAGATTGAGCAGGCAGAATTAGATCAGAGAGAAATAGGAACTCTCTTACATCAGGAAGCTACCCTTTCAGTGTTATTGAATATTATTTAATACTATTACTTGCTCAACATATTGCAGCATTTTTTTTCCCTTAACTGAAGGCCTGGGACCCCAAACCTCATCTTTTACAGAAGCTTTTATTTTTCTTTCGACACTGCTTTTGTTCCACTTCATCCTGTCTGCACAGAAACATAGAACAGGAAACTACTAAACTCTTTGCTAAACTAAAGCAAGAAATTATACTTAGCTCTGCAGGATGTAGTTAGAACAGTACCTAGAAGCTTGCTGCAGTTTGAATCGAAGTCTAGTTGAATAGGTCACGCTAGGAACAGCTGAACAGCAGTACTGGTACACGTGCTATTTTAATGATGATAAGAAATTGGTAACCAATCATTATATTGCTATTTTGAATTTCCTGTATCCTGAGGTATCAAAATAAAATGCCAATCTTGCTCAGGGCTCCTCCCAGCAGCTTGGTTATGGAGAGCCCCTTTGCTTCTGATCAGGAAGAAAGTGACAAATTTTCACTTTCCTTGACTCTGTATAATTGATTGTGCCACGTAAATGAACCACAGATTGGCTCTTGCCCATCAATAGCGACTCCACCAATATCCTCCACTTGGCTTCAAGGTGACTTCTTGAAAGACACAGAATCACAAAGGCTGGTTAAGTACACCCGGCTCCCCATCCCATTCATGTCGGAGGCACCATTTAAGGCACATCTGGGTTGAAAGGATTAGCCGGTGACATCACCATTGCCAAGAGATTGCCTGTGAGACTCCTTTCATGTCCCTGTCAAAAAGCTGAAGTGAACAATGGGAGCTCATCCTGCCACGTAGCAGCACTTGAGTCTCGAATGCAGGCTTGCTTACTTCCAAACCAATGCCCTAACCACCTGAGCAACTACACTCTCACATACCCTGCTGATTTCAGTAGAATCATTCTCATGGTCTTGGGCCTCAAATTGCCCTGAGCTCAAAGTTGACGGTCAAATAACAGAAAAAACTTGATGATATGGAATCAAGACTCTCCAAGAACTTCAGAGCTCAAGTCGGCAGGGATAAGTGTAAATCAGTTCTGAAATTCCCCATAATGTCCACCTGAGGTGCCCAAAAGCCCTTGTTGGATACTCATTGCATAAATTTGGTTCCTATTCCCCCTGTGAAGAAAAGTCAATAGGGACTTGAGTCCCGTAAGTGTTCTGACCAAGGTTTCCTGAGACAGTAACAATCACACACTGTTCCCAAAACCCTTTTTGTTTTATTTCAACAGCTGTGAATAATATGCATTCACAGCCCGTAATGAGTCCCAAACAGTTTATGAATAGTCCCACAGAAGTCTGCTAGAGTCTTTCGGAATAAGGCTGATAAGCACCCACCTTTATCTCCCTTGAAGTGCTGCCAATGACTAAATTGCCAATTAGCTGTAGAAAGTCAAACGGAGCACACAAAGTCAACATGGAGCTTCAGCTTTTAAACTGACCAGAACGAACAAAGTTGCTTCCTGCTCCTCATTTATGTCTTATGGAAGGGGCCAATCATCTCCCAGCCTTACTCCTGAGTCGCCTCTTTTGTCTTAACTCTTCTTGCCTTCTGGCAGTTCTGCACAAGCACGCATTGGGAACAGGCTCCCCCTGTTCCTCTGCCTTGCTGATGTCAGATTCTGGAGGCTCCGGAGTCCACACATAACTCTCAGATGGCCTTGGCTCCATTTCTTTGTCGGATGCAAATCCCTCGTCCGAGCTCTCCCCAGACTCCAGGACTGGCCCATGTTCCTCCCCACTGTCTGACTCTGCTGCCAGCTCCACAGGCCACCAGCAGACCACAACATTAAGGATATAAGCTGCAGGGTCTCAAGGGTTGAGTCTCAGGGAGGGAGGTGTTGATGGAAATCCCTAAGGCCTTTGGTAAGAACCCTCTTGTTAATGAGGCCCCTTAAGAGGTATTGCTGGTAAACCGGTCTAGCTCCAGTGGTTATAGGTTACAACCATAGATGATGGCAATAGGTCCTAGCAAAACCTTGGACAATGACCCCTTTGAGCTGTGTTTTGAAGAACTTCAGGGAATTAATTGGGGGTGATCCATTTATTAAAAGGAAATTGGTTTATCTTTTTGAGGGATGATTTGCCTCAATATCCCCTATAAGATCAAGTAAGGTGACCACCAGAAGGGAGTTTAAATAGCAATGTGATATTGCAGTTGTTGTTTTGTAAAATAACTGGCAAATAGTCAGAACACGTGTATGTTGAATTATTGATGACTTTGACTAGATGTCCAGATTTGCAGAATATTGTAAGATTTTAATGATGCAGAAAAGTCAGGCTGTTTTTGAAGCTGATGGGAAGGTTTGGTTCCTTCCATATCAGCCACCAATGATGGTCCTGAAGGTAGCTCTTGAGGCGCAGCTGCTTGTATTATAGGTGAAAAGAGAATTTGATTGAATTGGTTGGATTTGATGACTTACTGAATAGTCCAAATCCTTCTATACACAATGAGCCTGCGTGCAAGGCTACTCAGAAACCCTATGAATTAAGATCTAAGAAGCAAGCCAGACTTCTGCCTCTTAGACAGACTCTTTCCCCCACTGCTCCACTTCACCTGTCTGCACAGAAGCAGGTGAACTACCAAACACTTTGCTAAACCAAAGTAAGGTATTATACTTAACTCTGCAGGATGCAGTTAGGGCTGTACCTAGAAGTTTTATTACAGCTTGGGTTGACGTCTAGGTTGTAAAGGTCATACTAGGAAGAGCTGAACAGCACTATTTGTTCATCTGCTATTCCAAGCTGAACAGCTTGACTTGTACATGTGCTATTTTAGTGACAATAATAAAATTGTAACCAATCATTGTATTGCTGTTTTGAATTTCCTGTGTTCTGAGGTATAAAAATATAATGCCAGCCTTGCTCAGGGCTCCCCCCAGCTCCTTTGTTTGCTAATGGAGAGCCCCTTTGCTTCACATCAGAAATAGTCCCCAATTCTGCATAATGGATTGGCCTTGGCGCCGGGTTAAAAAAAACCAAAGTTTTTGTGGTGGAGATAGCATTCAGGATTGGGTGATCAGTCTCTGCCTGTGACTGGACCGAGTCTGTCAAAACTTTGATGACACTCCCTCTGCTGCTAGGGACCTCCCCAGAAATGGACTCAGTCAGCTTGTTGGACAACATGTTAATTTCTTCTCCGTGGGTGGATGGATGGTTGGATGGATGGTTGGATGGATGATTCAGATACAGAATATCTATTACAGTCAAAGACCAGCACAGTTAAAAAGGTTAATGGAAAATAGATAGATAGATAGATAGATAGATAGATAGACAGTCTTGTCTAACAACTTAGTATTTGTTAAATAAGCAAAAATCTTAATTAATAGTCCTTGATTTATGACCACAATTGAGCCCAAAATTTTTGTTGTTAAGTGAGACATTTGTTAAGTGAGTTTTACCTCATTTTACAACCTTTCTTGCCATAGTTGTTAAGTGAATCACTGTAATTGATAAGTTCGTAACCCGGTTGTTAAGTAAATCTGAATCCCCCATTGATTTTGCTTTTCAAGTCGCAAAAGGTGATCACATGTCCTTGGGACACAACAACGATCATACGTATGAACCAGTTGTTAAGCATCTGAATTTTGATCACATGATCATGGGAAATGCCACAAAGGTCATAACTGAAAAATTGACATAACTCACTTTATCAGTGCTGTTGTAACTTGAACAGTCACTAAATGAACTGTTGTAAGTCAAGGATTACTTGTAAAGTATCCAAACTATATTTGGGGGTGGGGTGGGGGGTTGTACCTAAAGTGAAAAAGAAAGTTAGGAACAGTGATTAAATCTGGTGTTGTGAACCATGTGTGAGTACTAATTATAAATGCAGATAAGACACCAAGATCTATAACATTGTGTCTCCAATTAACAGAGATAACATTCAAAGAAGGAGAATTCAGGATAACACTGTTAAAAATTGGCATATTTATCCAATTTGTAACCAGTGCTTTTTGACTTTATTCAGGCAGACAGCTGATAAGCAAAAAAAGTACCAATAAATTGGAGATCAACAAATTTTCACCTGAAACAGTAAAAGTTATAATATATTCCAAATTGTCTTCCAGAATATGTTTAAACACAAAACTAGTCTGTAATATTAAATAAGTTAAGATCACTTCTTAGACTATTCTTATAAATATTTTGAGCCAAATTTGGCTATTGTTTAAAATAACTTTAGAATCTTTATTTAGAAGCCTCAATTTTCTAACAAGCTGCTGGTTTTTTTTTTCTTTTTGTGTAATGCATGCCATATCATTTCGTTACCCAGCAACCAACATGGCCAAATAATAAAAACACATAACTTGTAATAGGATGCTATAATTTTGATGCCGTACAGGGGAGTTGGGGAAGAAAGAACAGAAGTAATTTTTAAATTATGCACCATGAAGCTATTGCAAATGCTCTATGAGATAGGAAAAATGAAGTGTTGCAATTTCAAACCCATAGTTTCATTATGCAAAGTTGTTCGTGATGTTTCTAAATGTGTGCATTTAATTCCACAAAGATAGCAAAATGCAGATATTATTTAGATAATATTTCCCAATGATCTACTCTGTACATCGTTTAAACCCTCTTTAGCTTTATTGACCAATTATAGCATAACCATATGTGCTAACAATCCAAGCTTCATCAAAATCAATCAGTTTCTTAGACTAAACTTGGAATGTTCCTCCAGTAGAATTGCTCCCTAAAGCAACTTTGATACATTTAGACTTCAATTTTATAATGCATTTTGAATCTGATTATCCTTGGTAATATATTTCTGGGCAACATTTTATTTTGGTAGAAACTTCTGCCATATAGAACCATCAACAATTCTGCAAATGTACTGGATTTATCTAGAGCAACAAGTATACACAGAGACAGAGACATGTATCTCTATATCTATCTATCTATCTATCTATCTATCTATCTATCTATCTATCTATCTATCTATCTATCTCTCTCTCTCTCTCTCTATCTATCTATCTATCTCTGTCTCTATATATCTCTATCTATCTATTTTAACACACATACTCTCTCTCTCTTTCATGGTTAACACATATAAGCAGGAATTAGGAATCTTACTTTTTAGTTAAATTATACATGCTGACACACAGTCTGTAGGGTTATTGAAAATGTGAATACCCAGAATGGGGAAGAGAACTAAGTAGGACATTTTGGTGGTCAGGTCAAGGGATGAGATGGGTGTTCTTCCTACACTTGAATCTATTCTAGAAAGAGAAGAGAAATGTACTAAGGATGAGCTGGAGAGTGAAGAAGCATAAGTAACCATGAAAATGGATGGAGATTTGTGTGTTCATTCAGCTGCAGTCTAATATAATGGAGTTGTGGAGGTCAGGGACTGGGAGAAATCTAGTGTTTTGAAAATGCATTTTGTATAGCTATATACAAAGTGTAGGCAGCCCTGGCCAAATTGATTTTTGTCATGTTTACTTTCATACCATGGAGCAGTTATGTCAGCTTCAGGTCATTTAGGAATTCATCAAAATATTCAATTTGATTAGGGGTTCCTACCCTTGAGCCTACAGTTGTATTATGTTATTTTGTAAACATGCCATTTGCAGCTATCAATACAGATGCTAGATGCGGATAGTTGCACAATCAACTGGAGTGGTAGACTGTTTAAGTGGGAATACATTTGTTCTTAGTCTGAACAGTTTATATTCAAACTTCAGATCTTCATTTCTCTCATAGGTAATCACTAGGAGTGAAATTGCCTTTTTAGTTTCTCCTATTCATTTTGGAGAGGCTTGTGCTTTGTATTTGGAGGATCAGTAAAAATAAATGGCCAACGAAGGAACCAAGTGTCAATTAAGTGCTAAAGCATGCTAAGTAGCAGAGTTAAAAGAAGCTTTAATGGGGTGAAGAAAAGGTGGATATACTATTATGAAGAAGGAATGTTGCATCGTGAGCATCCTAGGTATTTATGATGGTATATGGTACCTGCTTACAGCAGGATGTAACTGTTAGAAAACTAATTATTTACAAGGTGGCACACAAAAAATGAAAGCCGTGTATTAGGAATGGAGCTGGAGAGCAAGAACTAGCAATAACTAGGATCAAGAATAGTTATATGCACACAAATCAGATATTTTCCACAGCCTTAAAAAAAATTACAGGTATTTCTCATTTAGCAACTACAGTTGGGACTGGCGATTCAGCTGTTACGGAAAGCAGACGCTAAATGAAGCCCCAGCTATGCTTAACAATCTTAATTCACCTTTCTTTTGCTTTTCAAACTTGCAAAGATTGTAAATGCAGCCATTACAAAATTACTTGTTCATAGCTGCTGTCCTTTATCCATTGACTTAGAAACGTGGAAGAAAGAAGTGAAAAAATGTAAACATTCGCGCACATACAGCATCTTTACAGTTTGATCGCTGTATACTACGAAGTTAAACATGATATAAGATCAATTTGGCCAGAACTGTCTTAACTTCCCCTTGAAATATAAAGGCCTTAACTTCTTTTCCTTCCAGAAATCCATTAAGATCTGACTCTTCTCAAAGGCATTGGATCAAGATGGCAACTGAGCCAGCATTTTTGTGAACGTTTTTGTTTGTTTGCTTTTTTGAGAGAGAGAGAGAGAAGTACTGTCATGGTGTTGATGCTTTTAAAGTTTTACACTTGTATTTTTATTATTTGTGAGTTTATTAGCTGCCTAGGGTTCTTTATGTAGGCAGCTACATAAATTTGTCAAAGGAATGAATATTCAAATAGAAAGGACCTCTGCATGAATTTGGTTACATTCTATGTTGCAATAAAAAAACTAAACTAGCTGTGCTGTGTCTGTGAGACTTCTGAGAAGAAAGATTCTAGACATGTAGCTAAGTGTCTGAAGAGTTGAGATTTACTGCCTTTGTTGATGTGAAGTCTATTATCTTAAGAGCAAGAGTCAAAAGGCAGACTTTTTAAGCTATGGAAAATGCAGTCCAACTTAATTCATGGATATGATATGCAGGGCTTTAGGGAGAAAAATGTAAATGTTTTATTTATTATTTATTTATAATGCTGTTTATTGCCGTCTTTTCTCCTGCAGGTCAAAAGTACATACATAAAAATCTCCCTGATTTTCTCTTCAGAACAGTAACACTGCTGAGAAAGAGAACTGGCCTGAAGTCTCTCTAGAGTCAAGAGCTATTTTCTGTCAAAATCTAACACTTTAATCCAGGGATGTCCAACCTTGGCAACTTTACGACCTGTAGACTTCAGCTCCCAGAATTCCCCAGCCAGCCATATTGGCTGAGGAATTTTGGGAGTTGAAGCCCAGAAATCTCAAATTTGCCAAAGTTGGACATTCTTGCTTTAATCATTACACTACCCTGGTTCTCCTAGAATCATTAAACATTAGTAATCAACATAAGAGAAACTTCATTGGAATATAATTATGTGGTACTATATAAGATGAGTGTGAACTATTGCAGACATTCAATATCGAAACTGTAAGAATCTTTATAATGTTGATATTAGGAAGTAGGGGAAGAGGCCCGTATAACTGGCCCTTTCTAGCTTTCTCTGATGTTGTCAAGTTTTGTGACTTCATCACATCAGAAACTTTGGGTGCATGTGAAGAGAAATTTTAGTAAAGATCAAGTATTATTTTAAAGAATATTTATACAGTATTTGCCAGTCAACTCTACTTTCTTATGATGACTGGACAACATTTTGCATTAACATTCATAGTAATATGTAATTCTTTCAATTGCTAAAATGCACGTTGTCCTGTGAACTGAATTTAAAATATTCTTTATTGTAGTGAAAAAAATAATGATTTGAATAATTGGTTGTTTTCGTAATGCCATATGTTGAAAAGGAACTGTTTTCTTATATGTAACTATATGTTGTTAATTAAAACTTGTGAATCATCTTGATATTAGATCTTATTTATAGTTAAAGTCAATGCCTGAACATTTTTTTTCTGGAACATTTTCATCCTTCTTTAGAAAATTGTCATTTAAAATGCACATATATGTACACAACTTCTGTTTCATTTCAAATACGCCCTTTTTTTCCCATAAATAATCACATTTTTCAAGCTGCAGTGATAAAAGATTTCCTTTTTGACAAGTTGACATTATCTATACACTATTGTTCAGGTGGTTGAATCCAAGTTAACTTTTACCTACTGCTATTTTATTGTTTGCTTCACACCATTAACAGAGCTTCAGTTTCAACATGACCTACTGAAATTGAAAAGGTAACCTTCCCCAAATAATAAATGGGGGATTCACTACATTGACATCTTGTTTAGGGCTTTTTCTTTAAGCCTGTGACCTAACACATGCAGAAATTCTACAAGCTACCCACATGCAATACCAGTAATAATTATATTCTCCCAGTGGGGTCCTAGATCCGTTGATCTTCACTTGTAGTGTTAATTTTAATGATCACAAAGGTTGAAAATAATAGAATAAATGAACAGAGAGGCACAGGTATAAATAACTTAAGACTGTTGTTTTGACATTCAGAGTGTTCAAAACTTTACAAGTCAAACTCACAAGACCTGCAAAAGCATCAAACATAATTGACAGTACAATAAAATAATGATACAATTAGAAAACACGTGAATCTAGGAAAGGTTCAAATGCCCCAAGATTAGGTTACATTCATGATCAATTATATAAACAATGCACTTGCAAATTCTTGGTGGCGTTCAAAGAACAACATAACTTGCTTCTTTGCAACAGAACAGTTAATCTGAAGAGCAGTCATCCCCTCATGCCACACAATTAATGCTTTCAAAACTACAAGGATAAAAATTCATTATGGAAAGTGAAAAGCCCTTTAATTAGAAAGGAAGCTGAGAATTCTTGATCATGTCTTGTGTGTCAGGAGTCTTGGTGACTAGTCAGCATCTGCTTAGGAAAAGCCTGCAGCTTAAGTATATGGTCTACATCAGAGGTCCCCAACCCTCAGTTCCTGGGCCAGTACTAGGCCGTAGCATACCAGAAACTGGGCTGCGCAAACAAGCAAAATCCCATCTGCAAGATGCAGGCAATACACAAAACCACACCCCTTCCGGTCCACAGAAAAACCTCTCCACAACACCGGTGCCTTGTGCCCAAAAGGTTGGGGCCACTGGTTTACATGGTTATCTGTGACAGAATAAACCGAAAAGCATGACTGATTTTATTTTAATGGTCAAGATTTAGAAAGTAAGTGTAAAATTCAAAGGTGATGAGGCTTTCTGGATAACCAACACATTGTTATTTTGTAGTATAAAGATCTTTTGGGGGGGTGGGTTCATAATGTTTATGAATAAAATTATAAAAATAAAAAGATATTGGGGAAATGGACATAGAAGAAACAAGAAACAAGCATACAAGTAGAAGAACTGTAGAAAAAGAATATACAAATCCTGTACAGTGTGCAAATGTATCAGGAGATAGACTACTTTTCCAACAGAATGAACGGAAAGTGAACACAAGGAAATAGCAATAAGCACTTACACCGCTTCACAATGCTTTACAGCTCTCTCTAAGTAGTTTACAGAGTCAGTATATTGCCCTCAACAATCTGGGTCCTCATTTTACTGACCTCAGAAGGGTGGAAGGCTGAGTCAACCTTGAGCCAGTCAGGATAGAACTCTAGAGTGAATAATCTGCAGTACTACCTTCTAGCCACTGCGCCATCATCATAGAATATAGGGAGCTACTCAGAACAGAGGGAAAAGAATTATGATACAAAATATCACAGAAATATGTTGAGTGTATATTAATGGTAAGTGTAAGATGTTTGGGAGTAGCAGTGGTATATCAAGGGTGGACTAAAATTATAACATTAGTAAACAAGAAAAAATGTTGAAATCATAATTTCTCTCACAATCTTGAAAAAAAAATGGCAAAGCCGCCACAGGTGTAGTGATACAATTTGAGATGTGGTGTACTTGCAAAGTATTCTACAATAGCTTAGCATGTGAAGACTAATTGTGCCTGATAATTGGACGAATTCTCTTATTGTTCCCCTATAAAAATAGAAAGGTACCACAAGACTAAATGCAAAAGAAAATAAGGGCATTAGCTTAAATTAAGCACATTATTATGTCTGAGATTTTCCTGCTGAAATTTATGATAGTGTAAAAGGATTAATGGAAAATATTTGGGAAGTATATTTGCTTGTTTGTTTATTAAATTTATTTGCCACAAGTATTGTGATCTTATGGTAAGTAAAAGTTGCACTCAGGAGTTTTGTCTTCAACAGTTATTCGAATATATATGACTATAGAAAGAAAGTTTAATGTGCATCTGTTTACTTAGCAAAATCGCAAAATATAGCCTGAGCATTGACTATTTTGTAGCAATATGGAGTTGAAGGTTGATTATGGAATGTGGAATCTAGAGCAGTAGAATGAGATGAAATTCAGGGATAAGATTGTTTAGCTACATTTTACGCAGATGAGGCTGTGTTGTTAGCAGAGAACCCAAATGATTTGTAGAGACTGTTAAATAGATTGTATGATGCCTTGAGGAGCATGGATCTGAAAATTAATATATTTAAGCTATTTATCAATAAGTGAGAATTTGCAAATTATGTATGCCTAAATACCAAGAACAACTAGCTGAATATTCATTAAAAATGGAGAAATTTTAAAACATACACATGCTGTTAGAAAGACAGTGGGTCCTGTGGGAATGTTTTTTTTTTCCTTCAAAATATGTGAAAATATCTACATATAAAAATATGCTTTTGCCTAGAAAAACCAGTGTGAAAGAATTCTATTGTGGCATTTGAATCACACAGAGATAATTAAATGGGGATCAAAGTGCAAAACAAATATATAAAGGAAGTGAGTTGAATGGGAAAGGAAGGGGAAGTTGAATCAACTGTGGTTGGGTGAAGTTGATAAGATCCACAGTAAGAAAGAGGTAGGAAGCTTAACAAAGAAAAAAAATGTATTGTACCAGACTTCTCCCAACAGGCTAATTAAATAAGCATAGAAGATCCAAGAACTTTTGATAAGGTAGTTTTATTACAGAAAAGCTAAGAAGCTTTTAAAAAGAATTCTTAAAAGAATTTGAGTGACTGCTGGGTATCAAGTACAAGCTTTGTATATAATGACCAATATTCAGATTTCTTGTACTTCTTTCTCTTACTGGTTTTATATAAAGAACAACATCTTTTGAACGGGATATGTATTTTATATATCTGTTTCTGGATTTGGTACCAGTCTAGTGTACAAAAGGTTGTTATCTTTTGACAATATGAAAGCTAACTCAGATTATGTATGGACATGATGGAAAAGATGATGGTTTGGAAGGATAAAAAAAGTATTGCTGATGGTGTTGCAATAAATAGACTTAGTAAGGTTTTTTTTTTCTCTTTTTTCTCTTTGTGTTCTAATTTATTTTTACGTTTCTCATAGTTTTTTTCTATGCTTTGCAGAATTGCTTACTCCAAAAAAAGGAATAGATGAGGGGTATTCATATATGCATATATTTCCAATAAATAATTGATAATATCTGTTGGCATTTGGTTGGGCTTATTTCCTGAGAGGGGGTGTTTGTGTATGTATGAGGGGGCGGAGAGGGGAGGGAGACAGAGACTGATACAATTTGAGGCACTGGCTTGTTTTCCATTAGGTGACTCCATTTAGAAACGGAATTAAAATTAAAATCTCATTTGCTTTGAAACCTTGCAGATGAATAACTTAATTAGTTCTATAGTTTTCCCCTGTTACTTTGTTCCAAGATATAGGAGATGTTTGTATCTAAGTCTTCAGCTAAGATGAAGAGGCAAATGGATACCACTACTAATAACTTTATTGTCCTTCTGTTTTTCCTAACCCTCCAGATGCCCGAGAAATCCGCTGTTGTTTTGGTCCCAGCTCCAACATCTGCTTCCTCCACAGGGAATGTTTCATCAGCCAAGCACAACAGCATTTTGCACTGATTGCTCCTTCCTCTCCACATGGCCTTTCTACTAGTGTCAGCATACCTTCTGCTGACTCCTGCTCAGGCAGCTCCAGTTGAGAATGGGGCTGTCATGGAGACACTGACATCGCAAATCCTACTCAGCAATAAGAGTGAACACTATTTAGCACAAGTGAGACCTCCTGGCACAAGCAGACAAATACCTCAGACCATCATCATTGGCGTGCGTAAAGGAGGGACCAGGGCCTTACTTGAAATGTTGGATGTTCACCCAAACATTGTGGTAGCAGCTACTGAAGTCCATTTTTTTGATTGGGATGAAAACTACGTGAAAGGCATAGACTGGTATAGAAGCCTGATGCCATTTTCATATGAAAATCAAATAACTATTGAAAAAACGCCAGGCTATTTTACCTCGCCACAGGCTCCTGAAAGGATTCACGATATGAATAGCTCTATTAAACTGCTGCTTATTCTAAGAGACCCCACAGAGAGAGTTATCTCTGATTACACCCAAGTCTATTACAATAGGCTGGAAAACCACAAGCCTGTTCAGCCCTTTGAAGACATTGTTATAAAAAACGGAGCCCTTAATACCAAATACAAGGCTATCCAGAGAAGTCTGTATGACGTCCATATGGGGAGATGGCTTAAATATTTCCACTTGGATCAGATTCACATAGTTGACGGGAATACCTTGATCAGAGACCCTCTTCCTGAATTGCAAAAAGTGGAAAGATTCCTTAATCTGCCTTCCAAAATTTTGTCTTCAAATTTTTATTTTAACCAGACCAAGGGCTTCTATTGCATTAGGAGCGATGGAAGAGAAAGATGTTTGCATGAATCCAAAGGGCGCCCGCATCCTGTGGTCAACAGTACGGTCTTAGGGCAACTTTACTCCTACTTCAGAGAGCACAATGAGAAATTTTATAGAATGATTAATCATTCTTTTGACTGGCATTAGTAACTCCGATTTTGAAGAAAAGGGTTTCCTTGTAAACAGTCCTTGGATAAATTATTTTCAAGTTCTTCCTCTTAAATTCCGGGTTACATTCATTTTGATAAGAAGATGATTATTTTCCTCCCTGAGAGAGTCTAGGCGTGCATTAACGTGCTCAAGGAAGAGAGGCTTAACTTTGGCTTTTAATTACTGGAATGAACTTTGCACCAGCTTAAGTCCCCCAACCTCAGTGGAGTTATGTCAGAACTACACTTACATTGTCTGTTTCTATTCAGTTTTACGAACAAAAGAAGCTTAGCAGAAAACCACTTTAATTGATGCTTTAAGAACATATAGCTGAAATGTTATTATTCTACTTACAGGTTTTGTTGGCTGCTGTTATTTTTCTATCCAGCTCCATGACAGTGGGACTGATTTTTAGATTTTTTCATACTGTAAGATAATTATATATTAGAAGAAAAGATGACTTAGTGGTTCCATTATATCATTTTATTTATTCAGTGAAATTATAGCTGTAAAGTATATGCCATTTAAATATCAAAAGTGAGTTTAAACAGTTTTGGTTTATGTTATGGGTCCCTCTGTGTAGGAATATTTGTAATCGGTAACACAGTTATTATTCACATAGGTTTTTTTAAAAAAACAATTATTAAGGTTTTAATATTCCCAATTGAAGCAAGAAGACTCTAAAGTAACACATTATACAGAGTAGACATCAGGAATTTTTAAGCTGTGTTCTTAGACATATCAATTATGTAATCATATAATCATATAAATTATGATTAGATGATTAATCATATAAATTGTATGAGCCACCCTTCATAAATGCATAATTATTAGTCTTGTTTGTATTTTGTAATCACTTGTTCCAATAGTTTATTAATTAATAGTGTTAATTTGGCACATTTATGAGAAAAAAATGCCTGCTCTCCAAAGCGTGGATTAATTTTTGTAATATCTATTTGAAGACCAGATGTATTCAAGTGCATAGTAACTTCATGTGGTACTGTATACTATACACACAATATTCAAAATAATCAAGTATGGGTTTCTGATTTATCTATAAAACTATAAAATCTACATGGATGCATTAGGATTTGTTTATAATACATTTTTACTGAATAATGTAACAATCATCTCTGCTTCTCATATTTGCTGCCTCTGGGGTTTTTTTAGATTGAGATATAAACACATATCACTATCACACATTGTTGGCAAATGAAGATGTTTGGTTAGCATCCAAGCAGGCAAGAGGATGCTAATTTCTTACAGGGCATAAAATTGTCGTTAGAAATACTTTAACACTCACATAGTCAGTCCCCAGTCAATGTAGAAAATTCAGTTTTGTAGTATCCTTGATGGATGGCTATCTATTCTAGACGGTCCTTTAAAAAGTGAAACGCACGAAAGACCTCTGAAATATTTAAACAGCTTGTAATGTCAATATTTTAAATATAGGTTTTAAATATGTTTTAAATATAGGTAATCCTTGACTTACAACAGTTCATTTAGTGACTGTGCAAAGTTACCATGGCACTGAAAAAGTGACTAATGACAATTTTTCACACTTACAACCATTGCAACATGGCCAAGGTCACATGATCAAAATGTGGACACTTGGCAACTGGTTCATATTTATGATGATTGCAATACCCCGGGGTCATGTGATCACCTTTTGTGAACTTCTGACGAGCAAAGTCAATGGGAGAATCCAGATTCACTTAACAACTTTGTTACTAACTTAGCAACTGCAGCGATTCACTTAACAAATGTGTCAAGAAAGGTCATAAAATGGGGTAAAACTCACCTAACAACAAATGTCTTGCTTAGCAACAGAAATTTTGGGCTCAATTGTGCTCGTAAGTCAAGGACTACCTGTACTTATTTGAAATTGCTATTCTTATAATTTGAACCCGTTGATATACTTTGTTATAAATAAGAACAAAGGTACCTCACTTAGAGATATGAGATTGTTACATTACAGATAAAGTGCAACAAAAGATACTTTGGAGATATGAGTCTATATATATCCTATTAAAATATTATTTTCATTAATTGATAGATTAAATTAAAATGGAAGCTGTCATGCTGCAAAGTAATTAATCAGCATTATTATTATCTTTCTTTACCAAAATGCCTCTGAACCAAAAGAACTTGGTTGGAGCACATACAAAATAGAACCTAGAACCACAAAGAGTCCATAGTACCTTTTCCAGCATACACTTTGATCAATCATGCAACTTACAATCTCTTTATACTGTGTACAGTCAGAGGCTCTAGTTAAGTTGCAGCACATCAGATTTGTCGCAAGTATCATTTTGCTAGATAAACTTTATATTTTTCTAATCAAAAATATTTCTGTGTTACTGTTCCTGGCAAAATCTCCTTAATGCAGTGAATAAAACACGGGTGTCAAACTTGCTGCATCACATTGCCGTGACATGATGTTTCATGACATTTTTCCCACTCGCGGAGCTGGGGTGAGTGTGACACATCCAGCCCACAGGCAACCAGTTTGACACCCTTGTTTTAGAACAACTTGAAGCACTGCGTAGAGTTTTAAAGCATTGGTGAGACTTTTAAAATGAACATGAATATCTAATGACATTGAACTATAGGGGAACATACAGGCATTTAAAGAATCCTTTAAAGCCATTCCCTTAGCCTGTGGTGGAAAAGTCCAGAAAGAGGGAGTCCTTGTGACTTCCAGCCTAAAAGATCTAACCAAAAGACCCCTGACCAGATTTTTAATTGCCTTTCTTAAACCCAGACTGGTTCATGTAATTACAGGCAGTTCTTCAAAAAAAAAAAAACCCTAATCCCAAGATATGGTTAAATGTGCTTACATTTTAAATTTAATTTTTGAAGTCCACTCAAATTTATTATGTCCAGGCTAGGATATAAGCCTAGTAAATAAAAATAAATAAGTTGTAGTTTACTTGACTCCAGAAATACAGCCAATACAGATGATGCAAAATTTGTGTTAGATAGTTTGATCTTCAGAGTAAGCAAACAGTGGGATTTGGTAGCAATGAAGGTCCTGAATTGTCTTTTAAATAAGTTCTACAAACAACATTATAACAGTTAAACTGTATATAACCGGATTGCATCTCACAAGGACTGGGAAGAATGTGTTCGTTCAAATGAACAGAAAGGATTTAAACTTAATCCTGAAAGTCAGAGCTAAATACTTCAAATATAACGTACTGTATACTAGAAGTAGAATGCGGCCTGTAAAGCCATTCAACCTCAGAATTTCCCCCTGCCTCAGAATCTGCTAGAGGAAAAAAAACATTACAAAGAATAGGGTGTCCAATAAATTCCTGAGTTGTAGTTCAAAAATGGAGAAAGGCATAAATGGACCAGTTGTTCTTGATCTGTTCCCAACAAGTAGACTAGAAAATAAAAATGATAATACTTTTAAGGAAAATGGACAGCCATTTGTTGGAAATGGTATGTGGTTTCCTGCTCTTTTATTCTATTAAAGGCAGAGGTGGTATTCAGCCAGTCCTGATAGGTTCTGGAGAACCGGTAGTGGAAATTTTGAATAGTTCAGAGAACCAGCAAATGCCACCTCTGACTGGCCCCACCCCCATCTATTCTCTGCCTCCCAAGTCCCAGCTGATCGGCTGGGTCTTCTTTGGTTGCCCTGCCCAGGAGAACAGAGCTGGAAAGCAGGTTAGTGGGGTGGGGAGGGAATGGAGACTTTGCAGTATCCTTCCCCTGGAGTGGGATGGAAATGGGGATTTTACAGTATCCTTCCCCTGGCATGCCCACCAAGCCATGCCCACCAAGCCACGCCACACCACTGACTAAAGGTGACTATATAATGCTTTAAAGAAAACTAACATTTGAGTATAGTAGAAGTTTATGTTGAACTTCAAAAAGCAGATTTTAGTAATGTAATGATAATAGGACCCCATGGCAGGAGATCCACTGGAAAAAAGATCTCAAAATGGATGGGATTTTTTTTTTTTTAAAAAAGTACCAAATGTACAATAGCAAATAATTTAACAACAAAAAGGTAGCAAGGTTTTGAATGACAAAAAAAAAATAGAAGATAGCAGAAACCAATGTAATTGCACAAAAAACACAATGTTCTGAAAATCAAAACAGACACACAGAAGAAGAAGAAGAAAAGAACAAGCCAGTTCTCTTCAGAGGGAGAGGAAGAAGAATTGGTGAATCACAGTTTGACAGCACTTAGGAAGTCTCTAGAGCCAGACATAAAGTGATTGGTGATAAATCATCTTGAAAACACTACAGTGGTTAATAGAATTCAACATGGATTGCTCAAGAACAGCTCTTGCTGAGTTACCCGATACCTTTTCCATTATTCGATATATTTTTTTGTGGACTGAAAAACTGTAAACATAATGCATCTTCATTTTGACAAAGCAGTTTACATTAATTTTTACTGAAGAATTTTACACAATAATAAAAGCAGTACAAATTTTTAAAAAGATGAAAAAGAATAAAGACTATAGATAAAGAAAGGAAAAAGGCGAATGTATAGATAAGCAGCTTACAATTTTCTTTACAGCAGATACAAATACATTTATCATCCATTTTTCTCTTCTCATATTTTACCCTTTCTAAAAACCAAATCCAGGTTTTTTTTTTATGTTTTCAGCAAAAAGTCCAGAAAAGATTTCCAGTTGGTAATAAAAAAAAAAACATTTATAAATTGTTTTATGATTACCAAAATGGCTCCTTCCTCTACTTTGAGTCTGTTGTTCAGGATTTGCTTTTTTTACAAATAAGGCCCAGCAGTGAATTAATTGAAGATGCTAAGGCAGATTCCTGATTAATAAGAGTATCTGAGCTCCTCCTGAAAGTACAGAGCACATGGAACCCCTGTTTGTAATTGCATCCGACATCAGTTTTGCTCCTTCAGGTTTCCCCTATTACAAAACTTCTATTATCTGGGCTGTGCCTCTGTTTGTGTGAACACATCGACCTCAAAATTGTTTTTCAGACATTTGTCCGATGTTTCCCTGGTATTAGAGGAAAAAGAAAATAAAGCTGAATATCACTTATATGTAGATGGCTGTTTTCATCTGAAGCTCCTCATAAAACAACTCAAATTTAGGCATTTAATTGAGAAACAGGATCTGAGGGCCATTGGGGCAAAAAAACTTCCCACCACCACCTGTTGAGTAGCTACTCTAAAACGTAACCTCATCCCTTGAGCTTCACTGCTGAGGAAGTTTTGAACTTTGGATCTCCTGGTGTTGGCATCCTGAACCCACCTTCTACATGCTAAATCATTTTGATGCAGTTTTGCACTGAACTACGCAGCTAAGATTGTTGGATTTATTACCCTGTACTGCTAAAGTGTCAAGCAAAACTCTTGTGATAGATCCCTTCCCATGAACCGCCTTGTCGTCTCTTGGTATATGGTTGGAGCATTCCTATTTATTGATTGGGATAGCTGGATTGTAGCCCTTTATTTTCTGCTTTTCTATTGAACATAGGAGTCTTCCTAGAACAATCAAAACTTTTTTCTAGCCTAGCATCTTGTTTCTTTCTGGGCCAAAAAAAAAAAAATCCACCAAGAAATCTATAACTATCTCATAAGCAGAGAATGAATACAATGACATGATCCATTTGGTAGTTTGTTACCGTTTAAGTGTGATTACTTTCT
The DNA here is from genome assembly GCF_049901715.1 of Pseudonaja textilis. Classification (NCBI taxonomy): domain Eukaryota; kingdom Metazoa; phylum Chordata; class Lepidosauria; order Squamata; family Elapidae; genus Pseudonaja; species Pseudonaja textilis. The sequence continues at coordinate 28,019,020 of NC_141993.1, forward strand.
TGATTCTGTTTTTTTTAATAAAATAAGCAATTACACTGCATTGGTCCTCATACTTTCTGAATTTCACCCAATAATTGTTGGCTGCATTGTCTTGAATTTTCAATTTTTTTTTAACAGCAGTATTTAAAATTATTGTAATCTTTATTTTTTCTTATTGGTCCCTTGTAGTTAGAACAGAACAGAATAGAATAGAATAGAATAGAATAGAATAGAATAGAATAGAATAGAATAGAATAGAATTCTTCATTGGTCAAGTGTGATTGGACACACAAGGGATGTGTTTTCAGTGCATAAACTCTCTCTACATAAAAAAATATGCTCATCAAGAATCATAAGATACAACACTTGGTGATAGCCATGGGATACTAAATAAGCAATCAAATCATACTAGGAAACTAAATAAAGCAATATAACTTGTAAAGATACAAGCAACAAGGTTATAGCAAAGGAGATAATTAATAGGAAGGATGAGAAGAATGTGTACAGTCTTAGTAAATAATTTGACTGTTATGGGAATTAGTGGTTTAACAGAATGGTAGCATGTGGGAAAAAACTCTTTGTGTCTAGTTGTTCTGATATGCAATGCTCTATAATATCATTTTGAGGGTAAAAGTTGAAACAATTTATGTCCAGGATGCAAGGGGTCTGTAGATATTTTCACAGCCCTCTTTTTGACTCGTACAGTATACAGGTCCTCAACAGAAGGCAGGTTGGTAGCAGTTGCTTTTTCCGCAGTTCTAATTATCCATTGAAGTCTGTGTTTGTCTTGTTTGATTGCAGAGCCAAACCAGACCAGTTATAGAGGTGCAAATGACAGACTCAATAGTTCCCCTGTAGAACTGAATCAGCAGCTTATGGTCCCTAATAATTATAATTAATAACTGAGACAACATTGTTCCCAGGGAGCTGTCACCAATGGCTATTATACTGAGCCTATGTGTTAGCTATTAGAACTACCTGGTAATTATGACTGCAGTTGTTGCACATCTCATTTGAAGCAACCTACTTTCTGAGCAAAAAGCATTGCTCAGCTGCCAGGAAACGTAGCCCATGCCTGAGGCAGAGTCAAAGCTATTATGTCTCAAAACAGTAGGAACAATGGCAATTTTTCCTAACTTCAGAAATACTACCCACCAGAAAGATTAGAGCTTGGCTACCATTGTCCTTTTGGCTACAATAGGTAGGAATAACTGGAATTAAAATTCAACATGTCCAGAAGGTAGAGATAGGGAAAAGCCAAGGAAATATTAGCTCCAGTGATCACATAAAAGAGACTCTGGTCCTGTGACACAGTGCAGCCATGCTGTAGGTTGACTGGTGCCAGCCATGAATACAGATAGTCCTTGACTTACAACATTTCATTTAGTGACTTCGAAGTTACAACAGCACTGAAGAAAGTCTATGGAGATTCTCAGTCATCCAGAATCATAAGGTGCTTTTCTTCAAGAGACAAACTGGACTTTCCGGTTTTTCTTCAAAGACGGTTCACTTCTCATTCAAGAAGAAAGTGCCTTACGACCGTTCCTCACACTTAGAACCATGGCAGCCATCCCTACGGTCGTGTGATCAAAATTCAGACGCTTGGCAACCGGCTCCTATTTATGACAGTTGCAGATGTCCTGGGGTTACGTGATCCCTTTTGTGACCTTCTGACTCAATGCAAACTCAATGAGGAAGCTGGATTCATTGCACAACCTACTTACTAGCTTAATAACAAAACTAACTTAACAAATGTCTCCCTTGTAGTCATAATTCGAGGACTTCTTGCAGTGGTTGCGATTACTTAGTGGTGGGCAATGAAACCGTGGATAGGAACTACCATTGCTGCTTTGTGATCTCACTCTGTTATTGTACAGGTAGTCCTCAACTTACAACAGTTTGTGTAGTGAAAGTTCAGGGTTACATAAACCACTGGAAAAAAGTGACTTATGACCATTTATCACATTTATGACTCTTGGAGCATTCCCGTGGTCATGTGATCAAAATGCTTTGTCCCAAAGGTGCTTTTTTTCCCCAAGAGGCAACTGGATTTTCTTGTTGACCTGGACAACTGAGAATCTCTGTAGACATTTGGATGATTGGCAAGTGGTTTCATATTTATGACGTTTGCAGTGTCCTGGGGTCACGCGAACAGCTTTTGGGACCTTCTGATGAACCAACTCAATGGGAAAGCCAGAAACACTTAACAGGCGTGTTACTAACTTAACAACCACAATGCTTCACCTAGCAACTGTGGCTAGAAAGGTCATAAGATGGGGCAAAAATTCACTTCGGAAACGCCGCATGTAATGACGTATATTTGGGGCTCAATCGTGTTCCTAAGTCGAGGGCTCCCGATAGCTGTGCTTTCTCCAATGTTTCCAGAATACAGCCCTGCAATTGTTTTTCTTTTACTAATTGTGTTAAAGTTATCAAAGTATAAAATACAAATGAAAACGAAAATAATGGGGAAATGGGGGGGGGGAAGTGGGGAGGAGAAAGAAAGAAGTGTAAAGAAAAGGGGAGGAGAGACAGCTGTTGGAATCTGATTCCGAAGGGGAGGTCGGACAGCTGACAGGGAGTGGGAGTGTGGCTCCGGTGGCTGTAGAGGAAACTGGGGAAGGGTGCAGTCCATCTGGGCATTCAGAGGAAGATCCAGGCCCACCCCCTCTTCATCCTAGGGCACGTAGGGAGGAACGGATAAGGGAGCAACCTGGGTTACGGGGGAGAAAAAGGCCCTGATTCCCTTCATTAGCTGCAGCTGGGAAAACAGGATATAAAGGGTGTTTGCGCACAGCACCTTGCTGGAAGCAAAGCATGCATTATCTTTGTTTGTCAAGTCTTATCTGGGTTCTGGCATCCTCCCAACTGTGTGTGTTTCGTTATCTTTTGAATTCTGCAACTCCTTATCCTGCCTGGTCTCATGAATTGCTGCAGCATGGGTTGTATTGGTTTTTATTTATAATTTATCTGAATTTTGGGTTCAGACTGAATTCCTTCCCTTTAAAAACTGTTCTTGGAAGAGTTTTTTCTCCAGCCAATGATAACTGGACACTGGGGGCCAAGTTGGAGGAATTAAAGGGACTTTACCTACTTTTGTGACTTTATTGCTTTTGTACCAGCCACGGGTCATCACAAAAGCATTGATTTCCAACTCTTTTTAGCGCAGTACGGTAACAATGCTTCCAACTGTTTAAGGCACTCCCAAGATTTGGCATGCCAATGGCAATGCTATTGCCCTATTTCTGTGATGGTGAACCTATGGCATGCTGCCAAAAGTGGCACCCAGAGCCCTCTCTGTGGGCATGCGAACTGTTGCCCCCACTCAGCTTTGCCACACGTTTGCGGGCATGCTTCCCACCGGCCAGCTGGTCTTCAGGTCTCTGTGCGCATGCGTGGAGGGCAGGGTGCATGCAGGGGGTGGGGTGCATGCGCAGGGGACATGTGTGCAGGGTGGGGTGCATGCGCAGGAGATGCACTTGCATTGCATTTTGGACATGTGCACGCATATATGCTTTGGGCACTCAGTGCTGAAAAGGTTAGCCATCACTGCCCTATCTGATACAGCAATACAAAGCTGTATAAAGCTTTTGTACATTGGTGAAAAAAATCTTTTTAAATTAGTTTGGTATTTTCCCCTGAAATTAACCTTCCAAAGAATGCTGTCTAGATGGATTACTGGTATATCAGTCTGGTTTATCAGAAAAGCCTTCACCCATTTACTTCCTCGGCAATTCCAAGAAACTTTTGTGAGAATAAATTCTTTTTAACAACTGACTAGTGTCAGTGAGAAGTCTATTATATTTAGCAGAACTGTGCTTGCCACATTTTTCCTTCAAGTCTAAATCCTTTAGATTGAATTTTAATCCAATTCTCCGAACCAGTTTTAGCTTCTGAGCTTCTATCCCACGGCTTGCGAGAGTTCCCACAGTAGCATTTCTTGCTCAGTCGGTGATTAGTTTAAATAATCCGGTGAGTGCAAATGTGCAGAAAGTTACCAAGGAATCAATTCTTAATAAAAGAGTGTGGCGGGTCAGAATTGATGTATGTTTTTTCTGTTTGGTGTCCCCAGTTGTTGACTTTCCTTAGCGCTTCATACATTAAATAATTTCAGCGTGCCTTGGTGAGAAGTTTACTTCAGTTCAAATTAATTGTTCTGTTTTCATCACTAGACTGAAAAATTGAAGAAGAATACTTCAATGCGGGTTAGATGTAATGATCATAGCCGGTTTTACGGTTTTATCAGGGGTGGGATTCAAATTTTTTAACAACTGGTTCTGTGGGTGTGGCTTAGTTGGTGGGCATGGCTTGGTAGTCATGTGACTGGGTGGACATGGCTTGGTGGTCATGTTATTGGCTGGGTGTGGCCAACTCAATATCACTCACATTGAGGCACACATCTCCTCACCTGGCCTCTCATGACTGTGGGGATGCTGCAACAATCATAAGTGTGAAAAACGGTCATGTCACTTTTTTCAGTGCCATTATAACTTTGAATGGTCACTCCCCAAAAGCCAAGTACCAGCAAAGGAGGGGAATAAAACTCCAGAGAAGCTCCTGAGACAGGAAGTCTAGTCCTGCCAAGAATGTAATAAGGGTTAACGGAGAGGCAGTTTCTGTAAGCAACACCAGAATGTTTCCTTCCTGCCTTCCTTACAGGATTAGGCCAGTAATTTCTTCTGACAACCGGTTCTCCGAACTGCTTAGAATGTTAACAACTGGTTCTAGCAAATAGGTGTGAACTGGTAGAATCCCACCCCTGGGTTTTATCCAATACAGTTTGCATTAAAAAATCCCACCAGGCTCAAGGTTGACTCTGCCTTCTATCCTTTCAAGGTGGGTAAAATGAGGGCCCAGATTGCCGGGGGCTGTAGACTGACTCTGTAAAACCGCTTAGAAAGGGCTGTAAAAGCACTATAAAGTGGTATATAAGTCTAAGTGCTATTGCTATTAGGCCAGTAGTAGCTAACCTTTTGGGACTCCTGTGCCAAAAATTGTGCATGCGCTTTCATGCCAGCACCCAGAAGGCAATGCACATGGGGGGGCACACCCCTGCACATGCATGCAAAACCACCCCGTGTTCACCGCACATCTCTGCAATGCGTGAGCATCTTCCGCATCACCCCGCCGTCCCCCACGCATGTGCACCAGATAGCTGACAATCAGGTGTTGGGCAGGTGGCACATGCGCATGTGTAGTAGACCTGCTCTGGGCGAGGACTCACATGCCAACAGTAATGGCTCTGCGTGCCACTTCTGGCATGTGTGCCATAGGTTCGCCATCAGGGCATTAGGCTATTCTTTCATTAAATCATATCATCCCAATAGTAAAAAAAAATAATTAATTATTATTATTAATTAATATTAATAATAAATATTTTCATTGCAAGACACATTCTAAGTTGGATAATTGAGCTGTCACATTACAAGTAGTCCTTAACTTACGATCACAACTGAGGTCAGAATTTATGTGGTTAAGTGAGAAATCCATGGGTTTTGCCCCATTTTATGACTTTTCCTGCCACAATTGTTCAGTGGATTGCTGCAGTTGTTAAGTTAGTAATACGGTTGTTGAGTGAATCTGGCTTTCCCGTTGATTTTGCTTGTCAGAAGATTGCAAAAGTCAATCACATGATCTCTAGGACCACAGCAACGGTCATAAATATGAACCAAGTGCCAAGTGTCTGAATTTCGATCGCGTGACCATGGGGATGCCGCAATGGTCATAAGCGTGAAAAATTATCCTAAGTCACTTTTTTGAGTGCCATTGTAACTTCAAATGGTCACTAAATGAACTCCCTATAAGTCAAGGACTATCTGCACTTTTATGTAAAGATGATACAATGTTCTTCCTGAGCTTGATCTAAGGCAGGAATCCCCACACTTGGCAATTTAAGAGTTGTGTCCACAATTCTGGGAGTTGAAGTCCACAATTCTGGCTGGAGAATTCTGGGAGCTGAAGTCCACAATTCTGGGAGCTGAAGTCCACAATTCTGCCTGGAGAATTCTGGGAGTTGAAGTCCACAATTCTGGGAACTGAAGTCCACAATTCTGCCTGGAGAATTCTGAGAGTTGAAGTCCACAATTCTGGGAGTTGAAGTCCACAATTCTGGCTGGAGAATTCTGGGAGTTGAAGTCCACAATTCTGGGAACTGAAGTCCACAATTCTGCCTGGAGAATTCTGGGAGCTGAAGTCCACAATTCTGGGAGTTGAAGTCCACAATTCTGGCTGGAGAATTCTGGGAGTTGAAGTCCACAATTCTGGGAACTGAAGTCCACAATTCTGCCTGGAGAATTCTGAGAGTTGAAGTCCACAATTCTGGGAGCTGAAGTCCACAATTCTGCCTGGAGAATTCTGGGAGTTTAAGTCCACAATTCTGGGAGTTGAAGTCCACAATTCTGGGGGCTGAAGTCCACAATTCTGGGAGTTGAAGTCCACAATTCTGGGAGCTGAAGTGCACAATTCTGGCTAGAGAATTCTGGGAGCTGAAGTTCCCAATCTTAAAGTTGCCAAGTTTGGAGACTTCTACATTAAGGCCTACAACAACCTGCTTACAAATATAAATAGTAGCAGATTGCCTTTAGTAAATCTTCTATACTAAAACTACTCTTAGTATAAGGTGGTTCTGGACTTACAACCATTCATTTAGTGACCGTTCAAAGTTACAATAGCACTGAAAAGTGAATTATGAACATTTTTCAACTTAATGACGCTTGCAGTGTCCTGGGGTCATGTGATCACATTTTGTGATACGCAAAGTAAATGGGAACAACAGATTCACCTAACAACTGGCTCACTAACTTAACAATGGCAGTGATTCACTTAACAGCCACAGAATTCTGGAAGCTGAAGTCCACAAGTCTTAAAGTTGCCAAGTTTGGAGAGCTCTGGTCTAAGGAGATGTTTGGCAGCCTTTGTCACCTACAGATAGACTTTGAGTTACAACCATAATCGGGACCAGAATTTCTATTGCTGAGAGAAGTCATTGATGAGTGAGTCATGCCCGCTTTGATATAATTTTTTTGCCACAATTGTTAAGCAATCACTGTGGTTAATCACACAGCCATTAAATGAATCTGATTTTTCCCATTGACTTGGCTTGTCGGAAGCCAGCTGGGAAGGTCAAAATGATGATCGCCGTGACCAAGATCACGTCAACCATTCTAAATACATGCTGGTGCCAAGTGCCCAAATTTTGATCATGACTGGGGATGCTGGATTGTCATAAGTGTGAAGACCGATTGCTCTTCCAAAACACGGTAAAGGTAGAGCTGGTAAATGTCATACATATCCTTAAATCAAGCCATCGACTTCATATGCACGATGCCTGTTTCCTGAAAATGTGTGGATGGGTTAATTTTACATATTTTTTCTTTGATCCGAATGGTACCCTGCTGTTTCTCAGAAGGTTCTACATAATTGTAATCTCTGTGTCCCAATAGCTGGTTAAAGTGATTCCATTTTTTAAAAAGATGTCTGTCTGTCTGTTTGTCTCTCTCTCTCTCTCTCTCTCTCTCTCTCTCTCTCTCTCTCTGTTTTATGTATGTGTTGGATATAGTTCAGATGAGAGAACTTCTAATAGGAGTTAATTTTGTCTTTTGATCACATTTGTAGAACTTGTCATGCCCTTGTTGGAATTTGATTCTGAGGGGGAGATTGAGGAGCTGACAGGGAGTGGGAGTGTGGCTCCAGTGGCTGTGGAAGAAACACAGTCCGGCTGGGCATTCAGAGGAAGACCCAGGGCCATCCCCTCTTCATCCCAGGGCACGCAGGGAGGAACGGAGAAGGGAGCAACATGTCTTATGGGAGAGGAAAAAGCCCTGATCCTTTTCATTTAGTTGCAGCTGGGAGAACAGAATACAAGTGGGGCATTTTAAATAGCTCTTTGCTGGAAGCAAAGCGTGCTTTATCTTGGTCAAGGCTTATTTGGGTTTTGGTGTCTTCCCAAGTGTGGTTGCTGCGTTATCTTGTGGAAGTCTGCAATTTATCATCCTGGCCTGCCGTGTTAATGACTCCAATGTGGTTCGTACTGGGTTTTTCTTTTTATTTCTGATTATTTTTACTCTTGGTTTGGACTTCATTTACTCTCTTCGCAGACTGTTTTTGGAAGAGTTTGATATCAAGTCGAGCATACTTGGACATTGAGGCCCAAGTTGAAGGCATTAAAGGGAATTTATTCTACTTTTGTGACTGTATTATTTTTGTGTCACACCCCAGGTCATCGCAGAACCGTTGAGCCTCAAAAGAGATTATTTCTTTCTGGTTAGTCTTTCAGTTGCTTCCAACTCTCCATAACTGAATGGACATCTTCTTGTTTCAACTATCTGTTATTAACTTCTTGTTAATAGAAGAAGTCTGTTGCTGACATTAGCAATACCTTCCTATTTTGTTTTAGGCAAACCTTTTTTTGATTGCCTTCATTTTTTCCAAGTATTGGGTCTTCTCCAATGACTCTGGCCCTTGCGTTGTATCTCCAAAATATCTCTGGTAAGCATTCTGAATTTACTTCATTCAGTACTGAACATTTTTCTTCAACCCTAAATAATTCTCAATAATCTTCTCCAATAACAGAGTTCAAAGGAATATGTTTTTCTTCAATCTTCACAATTATCCTGCTTCAATGGCATGTTCATGAGGAAATAATACTGTATTGTTAGGGAAACAATATTGTATGTATTTTGGTTGCCAGTGTGAGCTCTCTGCACATTTGTCCTAGATTTGTCACTACCTTTTTCACAACAGCATATACCTCTTTATTTCATCACCATTCCTGTGCATTTTTCCACCTAGCAAGATAAAGTCCTAAGTAGATTCCCCAATAATGTCACAGTACCCACTAGTGATATGAAATTTTGAGCTTTAGTCTATGACAAAACGACTTGGGGGGAATCTGCAGTTCGAACTTTTCTAGCACAAAAACTAAATGAGAATTTAGACAAGAAGCCATGGACGGAAGCTAATCAAGGAGAGAAGCAACCTGGAATTCAGGAGAAACTTCCTACCTTGTCCTTTCTAACTGTCCTTCCTAACTGAGGACAATTAACCAGTGGAACAGTTTTCCTTCAGAAGTTGTAGGTGCTTCATCACTGGAGGCTTTTAAGGAAAGACTGGACAACCACCTATCTAAAATGGTATACGTTCTCCTGCTTGAGCAGGTGGTTGGACTAGTACAGGGGCCCCCAATCTGCGGGCTGTGGCCCATTACTGGTCTGCAGCCTATTCACCACTGGGTCACATGAGTTGCAGGTGCTGAGGGCCTCACACAAGTGTTGCGTGCCCCTGGGCCCCAATCACAAGAGTGTCACGGGTGCTCTTGGCCCCACTCTCATGAGCATTGAGTTCTTACACACGCATGAACACACACCTGCCCCTCCCATAAAACCATCTCCTCTTCCCCCCCACCCCCCATTGCTCTGGGCCTCCAACCCGGAAACGTTGGGGAACCCTCGACTAGAAGATCTCCAACATCTCTTCCAGCTCTATTCTGAATGATGCTTGATTGAATCAGAGAGTGAAGCTGGAGAAGTTCAACCTTTTCCTGCATGAGATAATAGTTTCCCCAAAATATATTTCATAATGACAGCTGGTTGGATCCAGTGTTTAAAGCACCAAGCTGGAAACCAGGAAGCTACATTCATTCTGAGAATCAGTGTGATGTAGCAGTTAAAGGCACCAGCTAAAGACTCTGAGACTGTAGGTTCTAGTTCCACCTCAGGCATAAAACCAGCTGGGTGATCTTGGGCCAGTAACTCTCTTTCAGCCCTAAGACGGAGGCAATGGCAAACCATTTCCAAAAAAATGTTGCCAAGAAACCTGCAGGGCATTTTTCAGGGCAATTCCCAAAAGACAGGACTGAATTGAAAGGGGGGAGGAGGAGGAGGAGGAGGAGGAAGATACAGCAGAGGGGTTTTAAATGTCTCTGAAATGTGGGCCCAATCCACTCACTCCACTTAGAACAATGCAGAAGTCTAATTAGCTGCTTGGAGAGTCTATAAATCCATTTCTTTGGAGGGTGTTAATGAAAAACTAGAGCTGAACCTGTTCAGAAAGGAAGGAGTTGAAGATTGTACAGATGAGGATAGAACTTTACACTTAAATCACCTTTGAACTCTCTCCCTGGTTAAGCTGGAAAGAAAAGAAGTGGGGGAGGAAGGAAGGGAGGATAATAAAAGGGAAAACATTGTGAGCCCGTGCCTTCAAGAACTTCCTAGCTTTATAAAAAGAAATTAAGCTTGTTTAAGCTATTGCATTTTAAAAATTAATTGAACGTGCACATCCTCCTTCCCATTGCTAGGATACAAGATGTGAATGAAATGTTGCTTGCTTTATTCATTCAGTTTTCAGAAATCTAGTGGCTATAATGAAAGCATCTCTTTTCTTTTTTTTGATTCAGGACAGATGAGCTAAAGCCTAATCAAAACACTTGGGATGTCATTCTTGCTACCCCAAGTAGTTTTTCTTTTAAACTATTTGAGTAAGTTTCCACAAAAGCAGTTTGCAAATTACTTCTTGTAGACAATCATATGGGTTCTCCTTATTAACCTTGGCTTTGCTGGTTAAAAAAATTGATACTGTGCAATAATTCTCAACTATATAATTATAGCAGAGGTTTGTTTAAGGAAGCCTCAGAAAAAGAATAAGCAAGTAACTGTCTTGCTATATTTCTTGCTATCCTCATGTTGCTCCTATTTAGCCATTATGTTAAAAGTATTTAATATTTTTGGCCAATAATAACAGATTGTAAGCAATTTTACAAAATGGCAGTCATGTGGATTATGGCCAGCCATATATACTCATATATATATACACGAAGACACACGAAGACGACATCATCATCTCGGGCGACCTGAATGGTCATGTAGGGCGGGACAAAAACGGACACCAGTGCCACGGTGGGCACGGCACAGGCGATACGAATGAGAATGGCCAGAGGATCCTGGACTTTGCCGACTCCCATGATATGACCATCACGAATACCTGCTTCATTAGGCGAGAATCTCAACTCCTCACCTACCATAGCAGAAACGGGAGCCACCACACACAGATCGACTACATCATCGCATTACGAAGAGCCGCTAAAAACGTGCTCAACGCCAAGGTGTACCCGCATTTAATCGAGCAGTCAGCACAGGCCGCTGATGGCGAAGATCAGGATCAGCAAGCCCAAGACCAGGATTGACAAAAGGAATGCAGACCAGCCACGAATCAAGTGGTGGAACCAGAAGAAGATGGCGGGACCCTCATCAAACCGGAGCAGTTCCGCAGATGGTCGACGGGCCACAGGAAGCGTGGTCCATGCTGAAGAGCACTGTTCACACTGCCGCTGCCAACAGCTTGGTTGCACCAAGCCAGGACGGAGACGCATCGAACGAGATACATGGCTCTGGACACCGGAAGTACAAGATGCCGTACACCTGAAGAAACGGCTCTACAAGGCCTTTCTTCAGGACAAGACCAGCGAGAAGCTCTGCGAATACAAGGCGGCCAAAAGGCAGCCAAGAAAGCAGTAGCGAAAGCCAGAAGCTCCCACTACGATGACATCTACGAGAAGCTGAACACGCGAGAAGGCGAGAATGAGATCTACCGCCTAGCCAAACACAGACACAGGAAGACCCTGGACATTGACCAGTTTCATGGGATCAACGATGAAAGGGGAAATTTGATCGTCAACCCCAGAGACGCTGCGGAGAGGTGGCGGCAATACTTCGAGAAGATCTCCACCGAGGAGTTCCACACCCACGAACCCCGCGAGGTGACCCAGTTGAAGGCCCAGTCTCAGGCATTTATGCCAGCGAGGTCGCCGACGCCATCAAGGCCATGAAAAACGGTAAGGCAACAGGACCAGACGACATCCCTGCCGACTTCTGGAAAAAGGCACTACCGGGCTCGGCATTGTGGCTGTGCGAGCTGTTCAACAACATCGTCTCCACGGGAAAAGTGCCACACGACTGGTACCGCAGCACCACTGTTCCGATCTGGAAGGGAAAGGGCAGCCCAGCGGACTGCTCCAACTACAGACCGGTCAGGTTACTGTCACACACTATGAAGATCTTTGAACGCGTCCTTGATAAGCGCATTCGGGACATCGTCGACATCAGCGCCAACCAGGCTGGATTCATCAAGAACTGCGGCACCACCGACGCCATCTTCGGTGTGCGGATGCTGATGGAGGCTCACAGAGAGAAGAAAATCCCGCCCCACACCGCCTTCCTAGACTTGGAAAAGGCCTTCGACCGAGTCCCGCACGATCTCATCTGGTACGCACTGCGAGATCACGGCGTGCCTGAGCTGCTCGTACAATGGGTCCAACTCCTATACAGATGTCACAAAAGCCGTGTAAAAGCGGCAGCTGGGATATCAGAGGAGTTTAATATTACCGTCGGCGTACACCAGGGCTCTGCTCTCTCACCACTGCTGTTCATTCTGGTGATGGACACAATTACACACGACCTGTACACGCCCGCCCCATGGACGCTGCTCTACGCCGATGATGTGTTCCTGGCCAACCTGTGCAAGGCTGAACTCGAGCACCGAGTCCAACAGTGGCACGACCGCCTCGAGCAGTTCGGGCTCCGGCTGAACCTAAAGAAGTCCGAATACCTGACCACTGATAATGAAATGACAGGCTCCATCCACGTGAACGGGCAGGAGCTACCACGCGCCTCCACCTTCAAGTACCTGGGAACTACTCTTGGGGAAGAAGGCCTACTACAAACTGAGGTGGCAGCCAGGATCAATGCAGCGTGGGGCAAATGGAAGTCCGTCACGGGCGTCCTCTGTGACAAGAAGATGCCGATGCGCCTGAAGGCAAAAATCTATAACTCTGTGGTGCGCCCCGTGGCCATATACGGCGCAGAGTGCTGGCCGACGACCAAAGAAGCCGAAAGCAGACTCCAGATAATGGAGATGCGAATGCTCCGATGGTCGGTAGGCCTCACCCTACTCGATCGGGTCAGGAACGAAGAAGTGCGTAGACGGTTCAACGTCGTGCCCATCCCCACGGTCATGAGGCAGTCCCGGCTACGATGGTTCGGCCACGTGAGCCGCGCCAAGGAAGAATCCATCATCAAATCTGTAATGAAGGTGACTGTCGGAGGAGTGAGACCGCGTGGTAGACCTAAACAACGCTGGATGGACACGATCAAGGCCGATCTAGAGATCGCGAAGGCAGACCCGACACACGTGGCAGACAGAGAGGTGTGGAAGCAGTACTCAAGGACATTAGCGGACCTCGCCCGAGCGCGAGACAAACGCTGAAGAAAAAGAAGAAGAAGAAGAAGATATATACTCATTAGTAGAGATGTTTTTCAGGCTCTCCATCATTCCGGTTTAACTTTCCCATTTTTTTACTTCTGGGCATGTGCAAAACAAAATAAAAATCGCTAAGGTAACGCAACACTCATCAGTATTATTTCTAAAAGTTCCTACTGCACAGGGTCCACATATATTATTTTACATAGAAACAAAGCTAGGGTTTGAGAGTTTGCATTGTGGCTTCCAAACTAATTTTGAATTAAAAGGGGTTTTGAAAAGTTTGGGAGAGGCATATAACCTAGTAGGTACTAAGTAGAACTATCATAGCTATTAAGTTGTGGGAAAGAAGGAGCCAGAGACAATGGATCCGCAATCAACGTTTTACTGCTAAGTACTTAATTCCAACTGCAACACCACGAGGGCTAGCAGCTGGCGGGCTCCCTTATATAGTGGTTGCCTGCTATGCCATTAGCCAATTAAATAACTGTATTTTCCACTCTACTAACGGCAGGTTATTCTGTGTTTGTGGCTGCGCAGACACAACAATAGCTGGTCTTTTTTTAAAAATCTGAAGTGACCACCAGATGGAAGCAAAGGAATAAAGAAATCCAACATTTTTACAGGCCAGATCTGTTTCCTACATAAACAGAAAGCAGAGTTGGAAGAGCTCCTGGAAGCCTTCTAGTAGTTCACCTTTTCTCACAGGAGACCCTATACCATTTCAGACAAATGGTTCTCCAATCTTGTTGTGATATTCCCTGTTAGGAAAATGAGTGCACTCAGGGAAATGTAGTGAGAGTGATGAGGAATAACACACAACCAGCATACAGATTCACTAATAGTAAAATATAAGTTTTACTTCCTTAAATGGGTAAACAAAGTCCAACAAACAGTCCAAATCATACATGGTTAAAGCAGGTAGTATTCAATACAATCAGTTCAGGGATAATCCAAAAAATGAAGTCAAGTATCATAAACGAAGTTCAGTAAATGGAGTTTGCTAACAGTTGCAAGACTCACAGCAATACGAGCAGAACAATGATCAGGCAATACTGCAAAACAGGAAATGCAAGGAGAAAGAAACCAGGTTTCTGGCTCCATCTTATGGCCATTGGAGGAACCTCAGCCAATCACAATTACAGCATTCTCTTAAAGATACAGTATTAAATTACTATCCTGGTTTATATATTTCCAACCCAACTGTTAGGTGACTATCATTCCTAACAAATCTCTTCTTGCCCTCAGTGTTAGAGCACCCACAACTTCTGGAGGCAAGTTGTTCCACTGGCTAATTGTTTTTATTGCCATGAAATTTCTCCTTAGTTAGTTCTAAGTTGCTTCTCTCCTTGATTAGTTTCCACCCATTGCTTCTTGACCTGCTTTCAGGTCCTTTGGTGAATAGGTTGACCCCCCTCTTCTCTGTGGCAGCCCCTTAAATATTGGAACACTGCTATCAGGTCACCTTTAGTGCTCAGATGGCACCGATGTCGGCTGCCTCGGTGAAATGCTCTCTAATGGTTTCTTTATGATTTATATTGATTGTTTCCTAGTATGATTGATTGCTTATTGTACCCTATGACTATCATTAAGTACCTTATGATTCTCGACTCCTGACAATGTATCTTTTCTTTTATGTTTACAGAGAGTATTTACACCAAGACAAACTCCTTGTGTATCCAACCCACACTTGGCCAATAAAGTATTCTGTTCTATTCTAGTCCTTCTTTTCATTAAGCTAGACATCACATACCCGATTCCTGCAACTGTTCTTCATTTGTTTCAGCCTCCAGTCCCCTAATCACCTTTCTCGTTCTTCTCTGCCCTCTGCACAAGCTCCAACATGGAAGTTGCCCACTGTGTGTTAAATGTTACACCACTCTGGGATCACTATGCCATTGTTCTTCACACTTTCCTTAAAGACAATGTTGCTGGGTTTGTTCTTTTCTTCTATAAATCATCCTAGTCAGTCCATATCTGTCACTGGGCAATATTCCTTCTGGCTGAAATTTAATATTAATTTATCTCAATCATTCTCATCTCAGGACCATTCAAATGTATTTAGAACACGGGGGTGTGGATTTTTTTATTTTTTATTTTAGAATTTCCCACCAACAGCCATTCCAGGAGCTAAAATCCCAAGCTTGTTCTTGGGAACTACTTCAAGAGGGCAGACCAATCCAGAGAGATGGTATAAGGGAGTGGCTTAAACCACTGCCTTCTATTATCGAACCAGACTATTTTACCCTCTGTCCTTTATTTTCTATATTGATTTGTTGCAGCTTGAAAAGTTCTCTCTAAGGGTTTCTGATAGCTGGGATGTAACCTGAGCAAAGGTCAACGAAGCAGATCTAACTGCAACAGAAAGGAAATGTATTTCCAGGAATTACATTATAGGGAAAGGCAAAGGCTAACACCTAATTAGCTACACCCAGCCAGGAATTGAGTCACAAGAGCACCTGGGAATAAAAGCAGAAGGAAGTAACCCCAGATTAGCAATTTCATAGACAAAAGAAAAGGCAAAGTAAGGAAGACTAAGGCCTTAATTCACTTAGCTATATCCCTAGCTATATAACCTGTCCCCTTGCGGTTAGTAGGTCATGCGATGTTAAAGAGTCCGTGCCATTAACTTTGGACCTCAAACACGATTTGCTTTCTAGCATTTCAAATGGCAAGATTTAACTAGAGATGCCAGAGATTTGAGTATATATTATAGTAGTCCTTTTCCATATATTATATTTTGGTATATATTATAGTATATACTGTAGTATAGTATAATTAGAGTAGTCTTTTGCTGTAATCAATCTCTTTTTCTCTGCTTCTCAATAGTCTCTTTGGAGAGGGTTTTTTCTAGGTCCTTCCTAAAATAGGTTAAGTATTTGCAAATGGATGGCTTGGTATCAAGGCAATAAATAAATATAACCTTACAGAGCCTGTTTGGTGTAGCAGTTAGGTAGCAGGCTCAAAAGTGGAAGACCATGAGTTCAAGTCCGACTTTAGACAGCTGGTTGACTTTGAGCCAGGCACTCTCTCTCAGCCTAACACATCTCACAGGGTGGTTGTGAGTAAAATAGGAGGAGGAAGGTGTATCAGATATGTTTGCTGCCTTGAGTTGTTCATAAAAAAATAATAAAGGTGGGATACAAATAAATAAAAATAAGTAAAAGTAACCTTACAGGGTATGTTATTTCAGAATCTGGTGTCTGTCACACACTTTCTTGCTGACCTATTTTGTTATGTCCTGAGGACTCAAGGAGTTCTCACTCAGGTCCACTCACTTGTGTGGGCGTTATTTCCCCCATTCCCATTGGTCAGTTCTCCCCAGCAGCCAGCTATAAAAGCAGGCTGCGGGGTCCAACTGGCTGCTGATTGCTGCGAGCCAGTTCCAGGCTTGGCAAGCACGGTCAGCCCTTTATTTGTAAATAAAGTACTGTTGCACTCACGCTCTGGTTCAGCCTCTCATTGCTCAAACTTAACACTGGCGACGAGGGTGGGATGGCTACCAGAAGCACCTTGCAACCGCTGAGTCACTAGCCACCGATCTACAGCCCAGAGAGAGCGATCGGTTGGTAACAGGGGAACGCTGATCCGCAGCCAGAGAGAGCGGTCAGCTAGCGAAACGAGCGATCAAAAAGAGCAAACGCAGATCCGCAGCCAGAGAAAGCGGTCTGAGTCAAATAGTTAGAAGCGCCTGTAGCCGCTTGTTAGCCACGCCACGGGAAAGTGAAGCGCTGCAAGCCGCAGCCGCTTGCATTTGGCGCGAAATTCAAACGGGTGTCATTTGAATTTCGGGCCAGTAGGAATCACAGCACAGCGCTGTAGAGAGTCACTAACGCCCACTTTTGGGCGCGAATCAAGACACCTCCAACGGCTAGCAGCCAACGTGGTAACCCAGAGAGAAAGAAAGAGAGGGTAGCAAAAAACCTCTCCAGAGCTGATATCACTTGTAACTCACGAGCGTCGTAGTCCCAGAGAGATTTCTCCCGCAGGTAGCCCAGCCGCTCCAGCACCATGAGTTCCAATCCAGTATTCCCGGCGTTTAAACCAGACGAAGAGAAGTGGGAATCATATAAGAACCGTTTCAATCATTACATCGATGCGGTCGCCTGTCGGATGCGGGAGAGCATCGGAAAAACTTATTTCCTAATCTACTGCGGAGCCACCGTCTTACGATACCGCTGCAGCACTCGTGGCGCCGAGAGAATTAAAAACGCCCGTGGTCCGAGTTGCTTGAGATCCTCACAAACCACTACGCCCCAGACCTTCACAAATCGCCAGGAGGTTCACGTTCCGAATGAGAAAGCAATCAAGTAAGGAGACCATCAACCAATATATGGCCGCCTCAGAACAGCAGCCCTGCACTGCGGGTTTGGAACATACCTAGAGGACATGCTCCTCGATCAATTGGTTTGTGGGGTCAAGGATCTAAACCTACAGAGACGACTGCTAGCTAAGAAAGACCTCAACCTCGCGCAAGCGGTAGAGGAGGCCCTAGCAGCCGAGCTAGCCACGAACTCAGCCACCGAAATTCAGGGCCCAAGCGCCAAGCTAGCAGCGTTCCCAGTCCATTCCGAAGAGGTGGAAGCGGAGGAAGGCCACAACGATGAGAACGATGTCCATCGCCTCACCAATGACAGACGGTCGCAGGTAGGGGCCAAACAAGAATACACCAGTCCACCCAAGCACATCACCCTGTGCCTAGCCTGTGGGGATCACATCAAAGGGCCACCTGCAAGTTTAAAGGAGCCGCTTTGCAACAACTGCCATAAGAGGGGGCACATTGCGAGAGTCTGCCAAGCCCCCCAAAGCGCTGCACAAAGACCCCCGTCCTCGCACTCGGGACCACAGAGGCAAGTATTAAACTGTCGCACGCACCGCCTTGCCAGGCGTATTGCCACTCTGTTAGTAAAATTTCTCTCCGTTTCCCTAGAAGGTAAACCGTGCCACATGGAGGTTGACACAGGGTCAGCGCTCTCAATAATCTCGTGGAACACCCTCAAGAGACTCCACCCCAGCCTATCTACTACCCGGCTTCAGAGATGCCAGTTCGGTCTGAAGGACTACCAGGGGAAGGCCATTCCCGTGATCGGCAGAGGCAAGTTCTTTGTCAGTTTTAGAGCTTTTAAAGGCCACCTACCTCTAGTGGTAGTTAACGGCAACCTACCCACCTTATTGGGGCTCGATTGGTTTCCCCACCTCGCCTAGGGTTAACAGGAGTCCATGCTGTCTCAACCTCAGACACTGACTCCTTATTCGCTGACTACGCAGATGTGTTCAGCGAGGAGCTGGGGTGTTATAATGGAACCCCATCTCGTTCACCGTTGACCCCCAGGCAGCCCCAATCAGATTAAAACCACGTAGGGTTCCATTTGCTATTCGACCAAAACTAGACGCTGAATTGGATAAACTACTAAAACAAGGGGTCATTGAGCCAACAGATTTCGCCAAGTGGGAGACGCCCATTGTCACACCCTAAAAAAGATGGTAGCCTGAGAATTTGCTCGACTACAAGACAACAATCAATAAATATTTACAAGTTAGCGCATACATTCGAACCGGGCAGTATTTTTGCTAAATTGACATGTCTCAAGCATATCAACAGTTCCCTGTTGATAACCAAACAGCGGAACTTCAGACCATCGCCACTCACAGGGTGCCTTCCGATGCAAGCGCTCTCCAATTTGGCGTAAGTGTTGCCCGGGCATTTTTCAATCCTCATGGAGCGGATTTTACAGGGCCTCCCTGGTGTAGCACCCTACTTCGACGACATCTTGGTCTCGGCCAGGGACAGACCCCAACTCTTCCAGAGAGTGCGAGCAGTGTTAGAGAGGTTCAGACAGCATGGCCTCAAGTTAAAAAAAAAAAATGCGCCATTGCCACTAGACAGGTGGACTTTCTGGGTTATAAAATTGACGCCTCTGGCATTCACCCTGGAGTCCAAGGTCAGGGCGATCCACGAAGCTCCCACACCAACCTCCAAAACGGAGCTACAAGCTTTCTTGGGACTCCTAAACTTTTATGCATCCTTCTTGCCCCATAAAGCCTCAGTAGCCGAACCCCTACACAGATTACTAGACAAAAAGTCACCGTGGCACTGGGGGCACAAAGAAGACCAGGCGTTTAACGCCACAAATCACTACTTACGCCAGAGGCAGTGCTCATCCAATTCGACCCCAACCTTCCTTTAGTACTGGCAGCAGACGATCCCCTTTTGGAATTGGGGCGGTCCTTAGTCACCGACTCGCCAATGGCGCCGAAGCCCCCATCGCTTTTTTCTCCAGGACGCTCTCGGCCACGGAGCGAAACTACAGCCAAATAGACAAGGAAGCCCTAGCAGCTGTTGCAGCCGTGAAAAAGTTTCACGAATTCCTTTTGGCCACTTCTTCGAACTGGTCACCGACCATAAACCCCTCCTGGGCCTACTGGCCGGCGACAAACAGACACCTCAAGTCCTCTCCCTCGGATGACACGGTGGACGCTTTTTCTAGCGGCCTACTCATACAAACTTATCCACCGCCCGGCAAAACTTCATCCCATGCTGACGCACTCAGTCGCTGCCCTTACCCGCTCCGGCTGAAGACCCAGCTCCTGTCAATGCCATTTTTGAAATCACCCAGTTGGACCTGCCCATCACCGCCCTTGACATCGCCGCCAAAACCAAGGCAGACCAAACGCCGCCCAGGTGCTCGACTGGGTGAGGAGGGGGTGGCCGGGAGGCAATGTTGATAACAAATTCGCACCCTTTAAGACTCGCATGCAGGAGCTGTCCAGTTTGCAGGGTTGTCTACTGTGGGCACTCGAGTGATCATTCCGACCTCGCCATGCACTCCGAGTCCTGGAGGCGCTGCACGAGGGACACCCCGGCATTGTGAGAATGAAGGCGTGGCACGCAGCTACGTATGGTGGCCGGGTCTAGACGAGGACATTGTCAATTGGGTAAGTTCCTGCAGCATTTGCCAGGAATCCCGCCCTGCTCCCCCATCGCCACCCCTACCAGATGGGAGAGCGCCAGCGCCCTTGGTCTAGAATCCATATCGATCTGGCCGGCCCTGCATGGAAAGATGTTCCTAGTGGTCGTGGACGCTTATTCCAAGTGGATAGACGTGGCACTGCTATCCACGACCACCACACTAGCAATCACCAACGCGTTAACGCGCCTGTTCGTTACCCATGGACTACCCGACTCTTGGTCTCCGATAATGGCCCACAGTTCGCATCAGTAGAATTCAGCCGCTTTGCAGCCAACCTAGGCATTCGCCACATTTTAACAGCCCCATTCCACCCTGCGAGTAATGGGTTGGCTGAAAGGGCCGCAGACCACCAAAGAGGCCCTCGCTAGGTTTGGCAGAGATGACTGGCACCACAAACTCTCACGGTTCCTGATGAGCCAGCACTCAACCCCTGTGCAGTCACCAACAAGTCCCCAGCGGAACTTCTGATGGGCCGACGCCTGAGGACTGTATTGGATAGACTGCACCCACAATACTGCCCTGACTCTCCCTCGCTTCCACTTCGGGGTTAGACATTTTATGTTACAGGAGCCGATATTCGCCAGGAATTTCGCTGGGGACCCACTTTGATTCCGGGCGAAGTCATCGCCGTCCACCGGGCCGAGATCATATAGAGTCAGGCTAGAGGACGGTCGCGCCTGGAGGAGACACATAGACCAACTCAGAAGGCGCCTCAGCAACCTCGCAAACAAGGATCCAGAGTCTCCAGTCGAAGGGGAACCGTCCCATCCGCCACCCAGCCACATCGCACCCAGTGACCAGTCTGCGCCAGCGGTCGCCCGGTCAGCCCAAACCCGGACAACAGCGCCCAGAGAGTTGATCAGCCGGATCCAACCCACGAGAGTTTGACTCAGAAACCAACCCGGTGGTTTCCGAGGATGCCCAGTCCAGAGAGAGTGTTGGTGACACTATGCCAGCTCAACCGTCACAGACTGATGCCGAACAGTCAGACAATGTTCCCGAGTTGCGCCGCTCCGGGCGCCAACACAAACCCCCATCTACCTCAAGGACTATGCGTGTTCGCATCTGGGGGAAGGGGTGTTATGTCCTGAGGACTCAAGGAGTTCTCACTCAGGTCCACTCACTTGTGTGGGCGTTATTTCCCCCATTCCCATTGGTCAGTTCTCCCCAGCAGCCAGCTATAAAAGCAGGCTGCGGGGTCCAACTGGCTGCTGATTGCTGCGAGCCAGTTCCAGGCTTGGCAAGCACGGTCAGCCCTTTATTTGTAAATAAAGTACTGTTGCACTCACGCTCTGGTTCAGCCTCTCATTGCTCAAACTTAACATATTTATTCTCATTGGACAAACACCCCACACAGGAAGCAAAAAACAGTAAAAGTATTCCATTGATACAAGATACGATAAGGGGAAAAGAGACCTCAGAATTAAAAAGAAGTTTGAAGCTTCACCTGACTTGTGAGACTCTTTGATACATAAATCACAAAATGGGTTTACAAATATAGACAATTTTCTCTTGCCCCAATTTTCTCGTGCCTGGATATGCCTCTCGCACCATCAGGCCCAGATATTTGCCAAAATGGAGACCACACTGAAAGACTACATAGGATGGAACACGTAGAATCCATCCTCTCCCCCTCCACTTGGATCCCAAGAGTCTGCTCTCCTTTTTCTTCCACCATCCCACCACAAAGCTCAGCTCACAAATATGAACCTGCAGGATTTGGGGATTCAGTCCCTCATGCCCTTTGTACTTACAGGGTCTGCTTTAACTGTATTCGTAAAAGCTTTCTTCCAGAGGAACCAAAGGTAGGAAATGCTTTATATTTACTCAGTCCGTTGTCCCATTCAATTACAGCAGCGTGCCTCAAATTTGGCAACTTTAAGATGTGTGGACTTCAACTCCCAGAATTCCCTTCGCTGGGGAATTCTGGCAGTTGGAATCCACACGTCTCTATGTTGCCAAGTTTGAGGAACACCAAATTGTAACATCAATGGTCATTTTGAAAGGTTCAATTCCAGGACCTCTCCAATCCTACAAGATGGTTCCTGTCAAGATCACATTTGGCATTTTGCAATCAAAGCATATATAGTCTCTCACTGAATCGCAACTTTCTCCCTGCAGGCTGGAGCACAATGACAAGCTGAAACATAAAATACTCTTCTGAGTCCACACCCTGCAAAAGAGGCCGCCTACAGTTTAGTCTGGGTAAAGTGACGTATCATTGTTATTCTTCTCTGACCTTCCCCCATGACTATTTATCTCTGTCCTACACATAACCCAATTATACAAGTAATTTCTGCCTAGGCAGCCACTCTAAAACCTCTTCAAAGTTGCATTTTGAACACCAGGCAAAGGGATGCACAATGGTTGCCTTTAGTCAGACTCCAGCTGTGCAGAACAGATGTCGGGTGCTCCAACATGGCTCCATCGTTTTGCAATTGGGGTTGGGTAACTCTTCTGTGCATTGCAATCAAAGGAAGACAGATCCCATTTCTCAGCTTTCATACTGAAGCCCAAGCTAGTCGTTTTACATAAATGTACTTTCGCTGTCACTCACTGCTGGGCTTTGATTTGTCTCCCTTCAGAGCCCGTTTGAAATCCTGAGTTAATTCTAACTTGATTAATTCATGAAATGAAGATGTTTGACCTTAAAATGTTTCTTCCACAGTTGAAGGAACAAAAACATCAACAAACGGTTACCTTTTTCCTTTGCTTTCACTTGTAATTGGAAGCTTTTATTCTACATTTTATTTCTGTTGCTGGCAATCATACTTGAAAAGAGCTATTTTCCCTTCCTAAGCAACAAAGTAGCTCCCATAAAGAAATATTAACTGCAGCTACAATAAAACTATATATAATTTTTCATATCTGGCAACTTTAAGATGGGTGGATTTCAACTCCCAGAGTTCTCCAACCAACATGGTGGCTGGAGACTTCTGAGAGTTGAAGTCTACCCATCTTAAAGTTGCCAAATTGGAAAAACACCGTACTTATATGCTTCTCATGATACTCCTTTTCATTCCCCCTTCAGTTTTTTTTAATCTTTCTAACTAATTCTTAGTATTCCATAACTAAAAAATCAAAAAGCTACCAGTAGCATCTTTTCAAGATAATTGAAATTGATTTTTGGCTATGTGGACTAGCCAAGACAGTTCTTCTACTATGACTCCATAACTACTAAGCATAGTCAATTCTCACTAGGCTATAATGAGTAGCAGTGACATTAGAAGAGGTAGGACACGGTCTCCTCCTTTGACCAAGGGCTTTTGGCATTACCTTCATAGCACAATGTGAAGAATGTCATAGACAGTTATATGCATACGACATTCTGTTCCCACGTGGAGCACATCTACCGTAATCCCAGATGATTGTATAGTTAAGTTCAAGAGTACAATTCAAGGTGTTGGTTGTCACTTTTAAAGCCCTGCATGGCTTGTGGACAGGATATTTGAAGGACTGCTTCTCATTACAACTACTCAGCCTACCAGGGCACACAGTCAGGACATGTTATGCATCCCATTGATTAGGGATTGTCATCTGGTGGGACAATGGAAAAGGATTTTCTTGGTGGTGGCCTCTTGCTTATGAAGCATCATTCTTCTAAGGGATGGTGGCCCTGTTGCTTTTCTGAAAGGACCTAAACACTTAGTTCTGTCAGCAGGCTTGGGCACCATGAATGGAAACAGAGACAACCAAGTGGCTGATTTGATTGTGTTATTGCTACCATAGGAGGTGGAACCTTTTCAATGGGTTTCTAGTAAATGAAGGATTTTTTTTTAAATTTTGTAAACCACCCAGAGTTACCTACAGTATGGGTGAGTTGGGCAGCCTAATAAATTGGTTTAATAAGTGAGTACATTTAATTTCTAGACTTAAAGTTTTAATAGTTGTGAGGAAAGAACAGTGCATTTCTCAAACCTCACCAGGCTCAAGATTGACTCAGCCTTCCATTCTTCTGAGGTAGTTAAAATGAGGAGCCAGAATTATTGGGGGCAATATGCTGATTCTGTAAAACCCCTTAGAGAGGACTGTAAAGCACTGTGAAGTGGTATATAAATCTAAGGGCTATTGCTATTTCTTTACTTAATTAACAGTGTGATGAACCAGATCTCCTAAGCTGCTAGGCTCTCCTGCTCCCTCTGCTGAGATGGGTTTCAGACTATGTGAGATTCTGGGTCCCACAACAACGCTGAACCCTGATGACATCTCCAATGCAGAATGAAGCGTTGCACATTGATGATTAATTCAGCATATATAACCAATCCTTGGCATTAATGTATGAATTAAACATGGGGTAGAAATACTGTGAAATCCTCTTTTTCCCCCTCAATGAAGTCTTCAGTAAAAACTAGAATTCAGCAAATTAGCAAATGACAGGCAGGATGTCTTTTTAAAAAAAAAAAAAATTGGAATATAAGTAGGAAAAAGTTTACATCTCTGCCCTTGTTCTGTCAACATGTCACACAAATTGCTGAACATAAGGAAGGGGGGGGGGCAGTGCTTCCTATGTCAGCAGTAACTTAATGGATGCTGCTTCTCACAGGTCTCAAGACCTATGGAATCTATAGGTTCTGCCCCTAAATTCCATTCGTTATAGCCAAAACAGGCTGGTGTTTTGTTTTTTTTCAAAATTATTGTGGGGATTTCGCTTTTCTCAAATTCTAGCATTGTAATGAGAGAGGATGGTAGGAGGAGAGAAGTATCTCATCTATTTTCCCGAAACAGCACTGCAGGGTTTTGGTTTTTTTTTTTTTTTTTACAAAATGGCAGGAGACAGAGATCAGTATGAAATATGGCTTAGCAAGAAATGAATTTCTTCACTTAATGAACACTTTGACACTCATTAACCCTCTATAACTAAATACCTGGGTTGGTTTCGTGGCCTCCTTTTCAAAGCTCCTTTCCAAAGCCAATGAATTTAAGGCAGGTAGACAGAATGAAAAACAAGAAAAAACCCCAAAATAAATAAATCCCAGTGGCATTCATTCAGCTTTCCTTGTTTCCTGCCTGCCTGCCTACCTGCTTGAAGAGCAGCAGAGAAGCCATCAAAGCCCCCGCCTGCCTTTTAAAAATGTGAATCCCATCAGATACAGTCCAGGGGCTTTCCCCATAGCTAAACAGAAGTCCTCTTGCAACCGTGAATTTGAAGAAAACTACATCAACATGGATTTGTCATCTCAATTATTGGTCATTGAATCTCCCTCCCAGGTTAAATCCTAATGGAATTCCCACATCTGGAGGGTGTCTTTAGATCAGGGCCATCTTAATAGCATTATGGGCCCTGGGCAAAGCAGTGTACTGGGGCCCCTACCAGTGGTAGTATGCTACCGGTTCAGCCGAACCGGTAGTAAAAAAACAAAAAGCCTCGACAGTCAACTGAGGGGAGAAAGAAGAGAGAAGTGCGGGATCGGCCCTCCCATGTGCCCTGGGTCATGCCCGTGGTAGAGTCGAACTCTGAGGGAGAGTTTCTCAACCGTGGCAACTTGAAGATGTGTGGATTTCAACCGTCCCTTGTCAAATGAATCATCTGTATGGATGGTACAGTGTGTCCAAAGTTTTGAAAAAGTGGGATAAAAGGAAGAGTCCCATGGCATAGATACTTTATTTCCATCGTATGTGTGTGTATGAAAGAGAGAGAGAGAGACAGGCAGGCAGGCAGGCAGGCAGGCAGGCAGGCAGGCAGGCATAAAATCTGGGTAAATATAAAGTATATTTTCTGGACTGGCTGCAACTGTCACTAAAGTGAAGGTGTCACAAGTCATTCCTTTCAAATTTAAGAAAATTCCAATTGTTGTGGAGGGCATAGCCTCTCTGTACTTTGCCTTTAGAAAATCTTCAGGACCTGTTCTCTGTCCAAGACAATGCATCACAAAAAATAGATACAATAACTTGGCAACCCAAAATAAGAACGAATCAGTAGGTCCAGCAGCTATTTTTTCAGAACTTGAGAGGAATTCCAGATTAGAAGGCTTGAAGCAAATTCACCTGACCTCTCTAGAGGATGCCCTTTGATCTCTTATGGACTCAGATGAGGGCAAGACAGTATAACAATAAAATGTAATTAGAGTTCTTTCTTTCTTTCTTTCTTTCTTTCTTTCTTTCTTTCTTTCTTTCTTTCTTTCTTTCTTTCTTTCTTTCTTTCTCTCTCTCTCTCTCTCTCTCTCTCTTTCCCTCTCCTCTCTCTCTCCCTCTTTCTCCCTTTTCCCTGTCCTTCTCCCTCTCTCTCTATCCTTACTTTCTTCTTTTCTTTTCTTTTTCCTTCTTCCTCTTTTTTTGGGTGGTGGTGGTGGGAGATACAACCGCTTCAAGTTGCTTGGAGTACACATCATTCATGTTTTTTTGTTGGTGTCAAGGATTGGCTGAAACAAAAGAGTAAATTGTATTATAAATATGATTTGGGTTGACAGTAAAGAAGCTAGTCCTCTTTTTTCACCCAAAGCCTGCCAAGCAAGGCTTGAATAATAAATAATAAATAAAAGGATTAAAATTAGCATTTGTTTATGAGGAAAACACGACATGTTTAAGCCAATTTCGGCACATCACTGCCCAGTCATAAGAGCCCATTACAATGTAGAGCGAAGAGGAAATAGAATTGAGGGCAGTCCAAATACACTGCAGGCAAGAATTCTTAACGTCTTTATTTTCTTTATGTAAGAGAAGAGATGTGATTTGTTCCTGCTCCCTTTGGGGAAAATTATAGCTGAGAAAAATGCAACATGATCACCAGAATCTGTTCATCACTCTCATCTCATAATGAAAGGGACTCGCAGTGCCTCCTTGCCCACTTCTGAAAACAGCTCCAGATTCAGTCCTGTTACAATGCCAGGTTTTCTTTAGGGCTGGGGTCCACAACCCCTGGTCCATGGACCGACACCAGGCCACGCATGCAGACATCAGGACGTGCAAGCAAGCGATGCCCCATCCACAGGATACAGGTACAGTACAAAACCACATACTCTCCAGTCCACAGAAAAACGTCTCTCCAAGGAACTGGTCCCTGGTACCCAAAAGGTTGGGGGCCTCTGCTTTAGGGCTTAATCCAAGAGTCTCCAAACTTGGCAACTTTAGGACCTCAAGGTCACCTGAGTAGTGCTCCTGCTTCCTGTGTCTCTGAAGACACAGATAAACCTCCAAGTGCTTCAAGGACCCTCTAAAAGGATGCAAATGACCAGCTGTCTGCAAGGAATATAAATCCTTCCATTCCCCACCATTCAGTCAGAGCTGAAGAAGCTTCTTGGATGAGAAGTGAAATGTCTTCAAAGAAAAAAACAAGACCAGTTGCCTCCTGAAAAGGCACTTTTGGGAGAACCATGACCTGGATGACTGAGAATCTCTACAGACTGTAGTCATAAGCTAACTTCTCCCAATCATTCATATCATCCACATGCCATCAATTGTACCAGCATCCCTGCCTTGTATACAGGGGTGGGATTCAAAATTTTTAACAACCGGTTCTGTGGGTGTGGCTTAGTTGGTGGGCGTGGCTTGGTGGTCATGTGACTGGGTGGACATGGCTTGGTGGTCATGTTATTGGCTGGGTGTGGCCAACTCAATATTACTCACATCAAGGCACGCATCTCCTCGCCTGGCCTCTCATGACTGGGGATGCTGCAACAGTCGTAAGTGTAAAAAATGGTCACAAGCCACATTTTTCCTTCAAGTCTAAATCCTTTAGATTGAATTTTAATCCAATTCTCCGAACCAGTTTTAGCTTCTGAGCTTCTATCCCACGGCTTGCGAGAGTTCCCACAGTAGCATTTCTTGCTCAGTCGGTGATTAGTTTAAATAATCCGGTGAGTGCAAATGTGCAGAAAGTTACCAAGGAATCAATTCTTAATAAAAGAGTGTGGCGGGTCAGAATTGATGTATGTTTTTTCTGTTTGGTGTCCCCAGTTGTTGACTTTCCTTAGCGCTTCATACATTAAATAATTTCAGCGTGCCTTGGTGAGAAGTTTACTTCAGTTCAAATTAATTGTTCTGTTTTCATCACTAGACTGAAAAATTGAAGAAGAAGAAGAATACTTCAATGCGGGTTAGATGTAATGATCATAGCCGGTTTTACGGTTTTATCAGGGGTGGGATTCAAATTTTTTAACAACTGGTTCTGTGGGTGTGGCTTAGTTGGTGGGCGTAGCTTGGTGGTCATGTGACTGGGTGGACATAGCTTGGTGGTCATGTTATTGGCTGGGTGTGGCCAACTCAATATCACTCACATTGAGGCACACATCTCCTCACCTGGCCTCTCATGACTGTGGGGATCCTGCAACAGTCATAAGTGTGAAAAAGTCATAAGTCACTTTTTTTCAGTGCCATTATAACTTTGAATGGTCACTCCCCACAAGCCAAGTACCGGCAAAGGAGGGGAATAAAACTCCAGAGACGTTCCTGAGACAGGAAGTCTAGTCCTGCCAAGAATATAATAAGGGTTAATGGAGAGGCAGTTTCTGTAAGCAACACCAGAATGTTTCCTTCCTGCCTTCCTTACAGGATTAGGCCAATATTTTCTTCTAACAACCGGTTCTCCAACCTGCTTAGAATGTTAACAACCGGTTCTAGCAAATAGGTGCGAACTGGTATATAGCAAGAAGAAAAATGCACCCAAAGCCCAACTACCATTTTGAAGGACAATGCAGTGCGGTTCTAGTGCGGCCCTCAAACACAACTGCCAAATGAAATCTCCTCAGGCTGTGTGCGGGATACCAATCCTCCCAGTGAAATGAAACACCTAAGCTCTAAAAAGATTCACACCCGCCCACATGCTCCAATGTGTAACTTTGCTGGCAGCATTTAGAAAAATCTATAAAAACAGTGCTTTTCAGTCACCAGGCTTTTCAGCGAATTTTTAGCATTAGTGTTAATTTTAAAAACAGATTTAGCTTTTTAGTTTCACTGTTTAAAAATTATCTGAGCTGCGAGTGTTAGAATAAGAAAGTCAGGTATAAATGCAATGAAGTAAAAAAAAAAAAAACCAAAATGAGAAGTAATAGTACCATCAAAGAGCCTCTCTAGGAAAAATGCACCTTCTACATCTATGACGCAGGCACCCCATAAGTATGAGGCACTGATGCTGTCAGTCCACCTCATGGCTTGGTCTGCCAGCTGTGAGAAGGGAACAGCTATTTACCTTCACCTTAGCATGCAAGTTCATGTGTCTTCCCTCCCGTTCCTAAACTTCTTTATATCTTCTGCAGATATCAGCTTTATAAAGTAGTCAACACAAGGAGCACACCCAAAAGTACCAGCTTTAATTTTATTATAAAGTTCCAGTAACAGATTCTTCCAAGTCTGACAGAAGATCTCTCTGTTTTTACAATGCAAGAACTAAGAAAGGTCAGTCCCCTCTCAGACATTTGCTACACCTTCCTCCCTCCCTTCCTTCTTCAGATTTAACTGCTGCTTAACCTGCTGAATGGAACAATTCGCCACAGGACAATTTAACCGTTTGATTTAATTATTTAAAATAAATTTTAAAAAAGTTTTCATTTTTGTCATTCACATTCTGTCCCACCTTTTTGCATCCTTTCTTTAACGTTATATTCCACCATTTCTTTAATATTAGTGTAATCTTGTCCCACAGTGAATTGTCCCAGGACGAGTTGGCCGTGGCAAGTTGGCCATGTTGGGTTGGCCATGTTGAATGCAGAGGTGGTGTCAGCTGGTGCTCCATTCAAAATCCAAGAAAGAAATACTTAGACTCCTTTAATCAGAGAAAAGATATCTTTTACTGGAAATCAAGTGGTAGCAACAGAAGAATTCTGAATCTGAGAAAATGGGCGCGTAAATCATATATACAAAGTAATGGCAACGTTCCCACCCCCAATAATAGTTCAATTGGTTCATCCAATTAAAAGTTGTGTATATCATCATGTGGGCATCTCCAGGTGGTGATGAGGTTTCTGTCCATTGACCTTGACATATTTTGATAAAGAGTTGCAGCTGCGCATAGCATAGAATAGAAACTTAAGCAAGAATGTCCCCCCACCCCACCCCCCAGTTTATACAGTTCTGGTTTGTAACACCTCCAGCTCACTTCCCATAACCATTCTCCCCCTCCTCCCCCTGTTACTTATGACAGCCAAAAGATGCAAAGCAAAGAGAGAAAATCTTGAAGGCTGACAGGTGGTATTCAGCAGGTTCTGAGCAGTTCTGGAAAACCAGTAGTGGAAATTTTCAGTAGTTCAGAATATCACCTCTGACTGGCCCCACACCCATCTATTCTCTGCCTCCCAAGTCCCAGCTGATCGGCTGGGTCTTCTTTTGTTGCCCTGCACAGGAGAATGGAGCTGGAAAGCAGGTTAGTTGGGTGAGGAGGGAATTGGATTTTGTAGTAACCTTCCCCCAGGAGTGGGAAGGGAATGGAGATTTTACATTATCCTTCTCCTGCCAGGCCCACAAAGAAATGCCCACAAAGCCACACCCACAGATCCGATAGTAAAAAAAAAAAAAGGAATCCCACCACTGGGTGAATGGTCATAGATCCACTTATCTGGCCCTTGTCTAGTTTGCGGCTCTTCCTCCTATCTCCCACAGTCTTTCTCACAAACTACTGCACCAGAACAGTGCAGTTGAGGACCCTCTGTGGCTCTTGGAACCCAGATTTTCTTTTCTTCTTAAGGAATTTTTTTTAATTTCTCATCTCAGTTTAAGGGAGAAGAGCCTGACAGAGACGGGACCCTGTTTCTTGTTCTCTGTGGCTCTGTTGGAGCAACAGGAAAGAAGTGATGCCAGCAGAGATGGGTGGAGCAATCTGTGAATGGTTGCTGAAAAGCAGGAAATCAGAACAGAGATGCATGTGTATATAGGTTTGTGTCAGAGGTGGTATTCAGCAGGTTCTGACCAGTTCTGGCGAACCGGTAGCAGAAATTTTGACTAGCTCGGAGAACCGGCAAATCCCACCTCTGACTGGCTCCACCCCCATCTATTCTTTGCCTCCTGAGTCCCAGCTGATTGGCTGGGGCTTCTTTTGTTGCCCTGCACAGGAGAACGGAGCTGGAAAGCAGGTTAGATTTTGCAGCAACCTTTCCCCTGGAGTGGGGAGGGAATGGAGATTTTACAGTATCCTTCCCTTGCCATGCCCACCAAGCCATGGCCACAGAACTGGTAGTAAAAAAAAAATTGAATCCCACCACTGGTATGTATGGATGTATATGATTGTAAGATTTATTTTTTTTTAATTTGATTTGATGTTTTTGTCCACCCCTCTTGAAATACAGGTAGTCCTCGACTTATAAGCACAATTGAGCCCCAAATTTATGTTGCTAAGTGAGAATTTTCTTAAGTGAGTTTTATCCCATGTTACGACCTTTCTTGCCACCCCTTTAAAAATGAGTCATTGCAATTACTAAGTTAGTTAGATGGTTGTTAAGTGAATCTGGCTTCCCCACTGACTTTGCTTACTGGAAGGTTGCAAAAGTTGATCACCTGACCCCGGGACATTGCAAGTGTTATAAATATGAGTCAATTGCAGACTGTACGAATTTTGATCACGTGACCAAGGCGGTGGCTGCAATGGCCCTGTGAAAAACGGTCCTAAGTCACCATCACTAAGTGAACTGTTGTAAGACAAGGACTACCTGTGGGGTCACAGTGTGATGCGGCATCATTTTTTGAACTGAAGATATATTTCTCAGCAAAGGTAGCAAAATAAACACAACAGTGGAGGCTTTCTTGTGCTTTTTATTATATATATATAGTATAGTATATGAGGTGACTGTTAAACAAACACAGCAGTCATTAAGTGAATGCAGTGGTTATCTAAAGCAAACACAGTGGTCATTAAGCAAACACATTGTTTGCCATGGTGCAGTTTTGCCCAGAGCCAAAAGTGAGTGACTTTTTTGGCAAAAGCTGTACTAAAACAAGGTCATGTGACCATGGGAAGTGGCAAATGGCCATACATGAGGCCATGTTGCCAAGTGCCTGAAGTGAGGATCATGTGACCACCTAAATGTATCGACTGTTGGAAATTTCAGATTGAGGTTATAAGTCCCCATTTAGAGGCTGGTCCTAACTTTGAGCATTGGCTAAGACACGAGTATTACCAATATTATCTTGAGAAAGTTATAGACGATAACAATACATAATGTAACATAAAATAGGTGGTAAGCTGAAAGTGGAAATAATAGGGGATAAAGAATTGAAAATATATGTGAGGATGAAATGATTTTGATATTGAATTAATGAATTGAAATATGGAAGGGAAATTTATCTAAAGATTAGTTGAATGGATAATAATTTGAGATGATATTAATTAAGAAAGTTGAAAATGTAACTATGACTGTGTATAAATATTGTAATCGGGAACCACGTTGCTCATGTGAAGAGATGTGTAAAAAATAAAAATAAAAAAAACTGGGGGTGGGGAGTGTTACCAATATTAGAGCCTGTTCAACATTATTTCAGCTAATATACCGTATTTTACCGTATGCTAAGTATAAGACGTACCTAGCTTTTGGGAAAGAAAACAAGGGGAAAAAAATCTGCCTCTGCCTCCCAAGCAATTTCCCTCTTTGCAGCAAACAGCAAACATCCTGTTTCAGCTTAAGCACAGCCTGATTAGCACAAGCAGCTGTTTGTTGGCTGGATTGGCCTCCCAATGATCAGCTGTTTCAGGCTGCAGGAATTGCCATTGCCTATTGCCACCTCTGCGTGCCCCATTTTCAGCCTCTGCATCCCATTTTCGGTCTCTGCGCACCCCATTTTTGCCCCATTCCAGGCAGTGGGGATCAGTACTGGTGGAAAATGGTGTTCGGAGGCGGCAATAGGCAATGGCAATCCCCGCAGCCTGAAATAGCTGATGGACGGGAAGCCGACCCAACCGACAATCAGCTGCTTGTGCTAATCAGGCTGTGCTGAAGCTGAAACAAGCTGTTTGCTACAAGGAGGCAAATTGCTGGGAAGCAGAGGCCAAAGGGTGTGGGGGGCTGCGGGTGGACGGGGCTTCGGTAACATTCACTGTATAAGTCGCACAGATATTGCCACCCATTTTTTAGGGTGGAAAAAGTGTGTCTTATTCTCCAAAAAATATGGTACCTTCCTTATCTGTATTGGGGAAAGAACCTCTCTCAGGGAGTTTTGCCAAGTTTCCCCCACAAACATTTTCTACTGGCAACCAATTCCCCCTGCAACCAACTGGATCCCTCTGGGGATCTGTGTCTTCAGAGAAGTTCCTCCTTGCATAGTGAACCACTGCTCCACCAAAAGAGATGATGCAATGCACATTTGCAAAGTTTCTCTTGTAGGAAAGATCCAAGAAACTTCCAGAACTTCCTTCAAGGAAGAGGGCTGGCCCAATCTGAGCAATTGTGTGCTGTAAAAATCACTGGTTAGAAAAGCTGATGGGGACCAAGGGCTAATGAGTCTATAGACAGATCCAATTACATCACAGAAAATTGGAATGGTACTTTCCGAGTATTTGAGGAACGTGGCCACTATTCTTCAAAAATGGCTTAAAGGCATCACAGAAAAAGCCAGCAAAGGTGGTGTTGCCCTAAGATGGATCAACCTTCCCTTCCCTGGGGGATGGAAGACATTCACAATGCTATTTCTTAATCCTATATGAAAGTGTCACCTGAGATGAAGGATAAGAGAAATTCTTGTTCTTGTTTTGCAGGATTCGTTTTAGAAAAATGGAAAAATACATCTTAAAATAATAATAATGCTAATGCCGAATGGCCAAACCATCATAGGCTATCAGGATGAAGCCTAGAGGTATCTGGCATTTTATAATTTAATAATATCAATATGGACTTGTTAAAAGTGTGATTAGGAAAGAATACATCCAAAGAGTGAGAAAATTGCAAAAGGCAAAACTAAACACTGGATATACCGTTAAAGCATTGAGTCATGCAGTGCAGAGGTGGTATTCAGCAGGTTCTGACCAGTTCTGGAGAAACGGTAGCAGAAATTTTGAATAGTTTGGATAACCAGCAAATACCACCTCTGACTGGTCTAGTCTAGTCTCTGCCTCCCATTGAGTCCCAGCTGATTGGCTGGGTCTTTTTCTGTTGCCCTGCACAGGAGAGCAGAGCTGGAAAGCAGGTTAGTAGGGTGGGTAGGGAATAGAGATTTTACAGAATCCTTCCACTGCCACATCCACAAGCCAAGCCAAGCTCACCAAGCCATGCCCACAGAACCAGTAGTAAAAAAATCGTGAATCCCACCACTGGTGCAGTGGCCTAGAGGTGGAGTTCTCACTTCACAATCAGGAGGCTGTGAGTTCAATCCTAGGTAGAAGTAATTATTTCTCTCTCTGGGCACACTGAAAATAAATCTGCTGAACAAAACTCCACATTGGTGACAGGAAGAGCATCCAGCCATTAAAACACTCTGCTCACTCCATTCAGTTTGTTTGTTTGTTTGTTTGTTTGTTTATTTATTTGTTTGTTTGTTTATCAAGCAATTATAAGATAACAGGTATAAGTATAAACATAGTTGTGAATACATGAAATGGATACATATAAGAAAAAAAAAACAATAGGACAGGGACGGTAGGCACATTGGTGCGCTTATGCACGCCCCCTACAGACCTCTTAGGAAAGGGCTGAGGTCAATAGTAGACAGTCTAAGGTTAAAGTTTTTGGGGTTTGGGGAAGAAACGACAGAGTCAGTTAGAGTATTCCAGACATTGACCACTCTGTTGCTGAAGTCGTATTTCCTGCAATCAAGTTTGGTGCAGTTAACCTTGAGTTTATATCTATTGTGTGCTCTTGTTATGGTTGAAGCTGAAGTATTCGTTGACAGGTAGGACATTGCAATGTATGATTTTATGTACTATACTTAGATCGGACCAGAGGTGGCATAGTTCTAGGTTTTCTAGGTCTAGAGTTTCAAGTCTGGTGGCATAAAGTATTCTGCAATGAGTAGAGGAGCGGAGAACTCTTCTTGTGAAATCTTTCTGGACTTTCTCAACTGTATTAATATCAGATACGTAATGTGGGTTCCAGACTGATGAGCTGTATTCAAGTATTGGTCTAGCAAATGTAAAAGTTGCCCAGACTCCACCCCGCAAGGGATTATGGGGTCATTAAATGAAGATGATGATACCATCAAATCAACATATATGGGCCCTACCTTTGACCCGATATGCTGCAAAAATTATTACTTGGACATAAGCTAAGAAAGCCTATTACTACTCACTATTGCATTATATCCCTGTAGTGGTATTGATATATTATATACCTGCCCCACAAAAATTAAGGCAGAGGTTTACTTCAAATCAAACAAACAGTTGAGAAAGAAAAACACACATTGGCTAATTATGTAAATGAGAGTCAAGAAGAAACATTGTTTCAAGTTAGAAATTATATCCAGTGAAGATGCTGTCATCATCATCCAACAACATCTGCCCATCCAAGATCCTTGGGAAGGACTTGATAGGTGGATAATAATGCCAAATCCAGCGTAAACATCTCGCTGATTGTGTAACCCACCATCATAATAACAAATTAATCTCGAACTATGCTTTAAGTGATAGCTTTAATGATAAATGAAAGGGATTAGATTCAGCCAGTTTGCACCACTTCAAGAGAACTGAAGTGGTTCTTTTTCTGAGCAGTTTGGTGAACTGGTTGTTGGAAAAAAATCATTAGGGCAGAGAACCGGTTGTTAAATTTCTTGAATCCCACCACTGATTAGAGCTCAAAACAACTTATCTGATTAGACGGTATATTACAAGAATGAAGTGGGGGAAGGGGAATCCATGACTGCTTGCTCCATAATCAAATAGTTTTAAAAAGTGGTTCATAGCGTTTTCATTTGATCATTTTAAATTCATTTGGATGCCAGCTGGTTAAAAGCAGGGAGGGTGGGAAAATCAAATAATTGTAGGGAGAATTACAAGGCACGCTTTATTTTAAAATGGTCCTTTGAAAAAAGCAAACAACCTTCCCATTATATCAATGGAGATCCTTTTTTAAAATTAAACAGGCTCCTTTAAAAATTATCAGCTGTGATCTCTACTTACTCAACAAGTCCAGCTTTCAATTCCCTTGAATGAAAAGGAAAATATAAATGCATTTTTTTTCCTTTCAAAGCAATAGACGTTCTGTTAAGCCTCGTGTGCAATCAATTTTTACCTGGGAATAAGTTACTGAACATAGTAGATTTTACCTTTGAGTAACCCTGCATATCAAACGCTGCAAACTGGTGAAATCATAATTTATATTGCAAAAAGATAGAATGATAATTGGACTGCGGATCTCCAACTCAAGTGACAAATTAATCTCATAAAGTATTTTGATGGAATTTATCTTAATGTCATCATTCTTTCAGATAAAAGGTTTACAATTAATTCAACTAAAACGAAGGAAAAAATGAAAATTACATAGCAATTTGATCTGCTAAAATAAGAAGCTTTTGATCAGGCTAAAATCATTTGCTTTGCCTTCCTAACTTGTTTTGAGGACAAAAACTGAACAGCAAACCTCTCTGTTTTTCGGTGATGTGTTGGCTGATTTGCTGTAATGTTAAGTAACCTACCAAAAGGTTGGGCTCTCCCTGAGGTTAGGAAAGCTGGAAATTGGAGGGAGGAAGGCAGGAACTGAACTTTTTTTCCAGGATCACTGTAAGACAGTATTGAAGTCATGCATTATGTATTTTATTTTGGAGAAAAAATTACATTTCAGATGTTTCTCAGTACAGTTATTTCTTACTTGATATATTGTAATGGAGCATTTTTATGAGAACATCTCGGAGATAAGCATTAAATATAATCACCATAAAATTACTTCTTGGACTTAATTCTGAAGATAGCAACCAACTGGGAACTTAATATAAGCTTCCACCCATCATATGTAAAAGTAAAGCACATTTGCATTCCAGTGATCTTATTTGTAACTAAGTCTTCCACTCCAATCAGACAATCAATTGATTGTTTGCACAGGAACACCACCCAGAGGTGGTATTCAGCAGATTCTGACTACTTCTGGAGAACCGGTAGCAAAAATTTTGAGATGTTCAGAGAACCGGCCAATACCACCTCTGACTGGAGATTTTACAGTATCCTTCCCCTGCCACGCCCACCAAGCCACGCCCACAGAACTGGTAGTAAACAAAATTTGAATTCCACCACTGATACCACCTTATGGGAGGCCACAGGAAAATGAAGTAGAAGAGGGTTCATATCGCCCAAGAGGCAGGATTTGAAGGTGAGGGCAGAGAACCAGGTCTGAGGGTCATCCTAGATTTTGATGGAAAGCAAATAATCTATTGAGTGTGAAATCTGGCGTAATTTGCTTCCATTAGATTTTTGATCAGCAAGGTTTTATTTCAACTGGATCCAAAAAACCCATCTAATCCATGTAATATTTTCTTACAAAGTTGCTGATAGCGTCTGGTTTTTCTCTGAGAGAAGGTTGGACAAGAAAAGGCAAGAAACAATGGATGGAACCTAGAACCGAGGAGGAATTTCCTAACAGGGAGAACAATTAACCAGTGGAACAACTTGCCTTCAAAAGTTGTGGGTGCCCCAACACTGGAGACTGTTAAGAAGAGACTGGACAGCCACTTGTCTGGAATGGTAGAGATTCTCCTCCTTGAGCAGTGGGTCGGATTAGAACACTTCCAAGGCCTCTTCCAACTCTGTTATTCTACAATATCCTGTAGCCCTTCATCCAACATCTCTGGGTGCTTAGCAATGCTTAGCAATGCTTTCAAAGGTTACATAGCAAACAAGAACAAGATCAGCTCTTGTTCTTTTTCTCCTTGCCAATTTATTTTCTGTCCACCTGCCAGCTTCACCCGCTATCAATTTACTTGCTTATTTCAGCTGTCTCACACCTTTTCCCCCACCAAATGATTTAGCGTTATCTATCAATGGTTGACAGTTACTTCTGGGAATGTATGTAACCGCACCGTAATCACCAGGATATCACACCAACCGATTACATCCGCAGCAGGCAAAAAACGGTCCTGGCATGAGATTTCAACACTACTAGTAGTAGGCAGAAAAGGGATAAGAGCCAAATGAACAAATGGGAATGCTTCCTTGGATTCATTTTTTTTTCTTATTTGGTATATTTTATATCTTCTGTTGGTTCATAGGTCAGAGAAGGAGGGTAGGCAACTGTCGGATTTTACTAATTTGAATTAATTGCTCTATACTATTGAGACTAGGTTTTATTATGTGCTTTCCAGATATTTTGTTAAAAGGATATAATATGTGATTATTACTGTAAATATGCATATTTTATTTTAGTTCAGTTTCATTCTGAAATGTATGTGTATTTTAATATTTTATATAATTAATCAAATATCTAAATTCCAATTGTTCAGACTTTTCATTAGGTTTGTCTCAAATTCATGGTAATAAGACCTTTCCTTCAAAATTTTAATTAGTCAAATGAAGTAGCTATTTATGCAGGGTTAAAAGACTCACAAAATTACAGTAGTATTTCCTTTTTCCCCCCTCAAGATCTAGCAAATTAGAGGATATAAACTTCCTTTCAAATGTTACCCATCTGCTCCCAGTACCAAAGGTTTTTTTTTTTATTAAAAACTTAATAAATCTTCTCTTCCCAACCTAACTAAAACATATTAACATATCAGAAGGAAATTTATCAGCCATGTCATATGTATTGTGTCTCATTTATCAGTTTGTCATTCTTGTGCCCGGTCTTTTTTAGGATAATGGAAATTATTTCAAATAGGTATTGGTGAGTGAATGTTCACTGCTGCAATTCATTCTAGTTCTTTGAGTAACACAGGGTGGTGGATCCTACTTTTATTTAGTGCCGCATGTTGTCAATGTAGGAAGACACTCTAAAGCTGAGACATCATTCTGGGATCAGCAATAGACCCAACATTTGCAGAAACCTTGGAACTTAGTCAAGTTGCATAAAAATCGTAAAGTGATGGTCCTAAAGGCAGAGCTATTATGCTATACAAGTAGCAAGTATCTTATCTATGGAGATTCTCAATCATTCAGGTCATGGTTGTCCCAAAGGTGCTTTTTCAAGAGGCAGCTGGTTTTTCTTTGAAGACGTTTCACTTCTTATCCAAGAAGCTTGGGACTAGCAAGTATCTTGCATACCGTTTTTTGTAGTGAATACTCATTAAAATTCAGCATCGTCATGACTGATTATGTGCCATCAAGTCATTGTCAAACTCTTAGTGAGCAC
Source organism: Pseudonaja textilis (assembly GCF_049901715.1). Classification (NCBI taxonomy): domain Eukaryota; kingdom Metazoa; phylum Chordata; class Lepidosauria; order Squamata; family Elapidae; genus Pseudonaja; species Pseudonaja textilis. The sequence goes on from NC_141993.1 coordinate 28,058,339, forward strand.
ATAGATGGATTTTCTCCATATGATCTGTCCCCAGCCTGGTCTTTTAGGAGTTCCAACAGTGCATCCATTGCCACTGAAACTGAGTCTATCCATCTTGGTGCTGGTTATTCTTTTCTTCTAGCTTTCCCAGGATTAGAGCCTTCTCCAAAGAACTGTGCCTTTGTATAATGTGACAGTTTGAACCTGGTTATTTGTGTCTCGACCAAGACCATAATATCTTTACGCAAATGACATCATCTGGAAGCCTGTAGGTAGAATTCACAATTATTGAATTATATACTATATACAATTATTGAATTATATACTCCTGCTCTTTTGTTTATCCTAGACTTCTTGCTAAAACAAATTTGTGTTTCCATTCTGATTTAGGAGATGACCAAGCTGAGCCCAAAGGAGGGGTCAAATGCATCATCAGTCAAGACTCTCCTTCACATCCACAAGAGATCTAAGTCCAGTCCACCTGAATTCCTTATCTGCCGCCAATTTCCTTTGGCCATTAGTAAGTTCAGATTCTTGTAGGGTGTTAACTCGTAAAGCATTCCTATGCCCGTTTTCAAGTTGCCATAAGCAGGCGGGGGGGGGGGACCTGAAGGAGCAGTATGGCAATTAAAACCAGAAGTGCATTCCATGATTATCTTAAAAAGATTGTAGCCTAGACTACTGGATCTTCTGCCCATGAAAATCCTTCATTGGAGAATGTGATTGATGACATCCAGTCTGTGAATGTGCTTTATTGGAGAATCTGATTTATGATACACCCAGGGGGGAGGAGGGAAACAGGGTCACAGGTGACCTTAAATTATGTGTGGCAGAGTTGGCTTCATATGGCTCAAAGCCAACATGTTGCTCCAATAAGTTTGGCTCAAGGCTCATGATTTAATTAGGGCAATTGCCGGAACCCTGACAGAGGGAGCTTAAGTTTGCAATAAACCTTTATACCCATTTGAACTGCCTGGATCTCCTGTTTTCTTTGGTGCTTGACATTTATATCCCTTACAATTCCTTATCATTTCCATATCTCCTGACTACAGTAAGAGGAAAAACACTATGGCAGGAAAACCATATTGAAGAGACATTTTCCTTCATCTGTACCTATAGAGGGAAGAACAGAGAAAAGAGATTGGAAAAGAGATTAGAAAAATGGGGTTTCCCTCTGCCTAGCATTTTGCAGAGAAGCCAAATGGAGGTTAGAATATCTACTTTTTACAGTAGATTCACACTAGTTCTAAAAATAAAAGGGATCTCTGTATGTTCCCTCAGTATGTTGCTAGCTTCAAATGAATACACTCAAGTCAGAGGCAAGTACCAATAGCTGGATTGCTGAGTGGCTGACGTTTCAGGACTCTAGCATGTGTTACATAAGGAGATGGCACATTTAAGCATAATGCATATCCTTTTGACTAAAGAATGAAGAAGAAAACATGATTCCAGGAAAATAAGGATGTGGGACAGCCAGGAGGAAGGTTTAATTGTTGTGGGAATGATGGAAAGAAGTAGAATCAACTGGGAACTACATGCCAGCAAACAAGCAAGTCTACAGTCTGAGATAAAAGGAGAAATTTACCTCTGGGTGACTCACCCAATCTGAAATCACAAGAAAATGAGAGAACTATATATGCTACAATATATGCTGGTAGCTAAAAAAAAAAAACGCTGAGTAAAGTGACTGCAAAACTGAAACAGTTCTGAGAGAAGGAGGAATAAAGTCAACATCACTTAAAGGAGCAAAGATTAAAAAGCAGATTAAAAGATTAAAAAGAATTCTCTGGTTAATTTGGTTATAGGAAATTATCTGGCATATGGGTTATGTATAAGAGCAGGATTAAGCCTTCATGTTAGTAAAGCACAAGTGCTACCTGTGTATCTGTGAAGTAATCAATAGCATCCTTTGAGGGTGAAATATGTATTTATTCATGCCTGAACTATACAGGACAAAGACATGTGTTCATGGAATCCAAGTATTGTTCGATTCCTGAGGTCCTGTTGAGGAAAGGTACAATTCCTATCATCTCTACTCCATGCTGAAAGGAAATAAAATAAATTGACAACAACTCCCCCACCCCCTGTTTTTAGTTCATGCAATTGCGTATTTGTGTACATGCATATTTGTGAAAAGTTACTCTGATGGGAAGTTGTGTGATGGATGGTAGATTGTTCCTCCAAAGGTAAGCCAACATACTAGCATCCTCTCAAGGGTACCCAGCCATCTTGGCACCATTCCCCTGCTATGTCTAGAAATCTTGGGAAGTCATAAAGATGAAATGATACAATACCAACAATCTTCTATTCTTTTTCCAATAGCTAAAGTTATGGTGCCATAGAGATTTGTAGAGCCTCGATTGTGCCCATTTTCAAGCAATCTTTAAAAACTTAATTTATTCCTCAGGCCTTAGGTTACAGAGTTTGAATGGATCCCCTTGAGTTGGAAGCGATGTGGTAAGATAGCAATAGCACTTAGACTTCTGTACTACTTTGCAGTGCTTTACAGACCACTCTAAGCAGTTTACAGAGTCAGCCTACTGCACCCAGCGATCTGGGTTCTCATTTTACCCACCTCCGAAAGATGGAAGGCTGAGTCAACCTTGAGCCTGGTGAGATTCGAATTGCCAAATTGCAGGCAACCGGCAGTCAGTAGAAGTAGCCTGCACTCTAACCACTGAACCACCATGGCTCATGATGTCATGTTCTCCCTTGGACGGTGGTTGCTTTCACTTAATGTTGGGTTGTTGTTTTTAAAATGCATGAATTACCCAGAATCGTTTTGGAGTTGGGCAACATAGAATTTCAATAAATAAGTGAAGAAATAATAAATTATACATACCGGTACATTAGAGAAGGTAGAGATAATGGATACACAAAGAGACAAATTCCTGGAATGTGAAAGGAGAGTGGGGAGAAAATAAAAACTGGTGAGGCACTAGGAAAACAAACCACTCAAAATATTTTCAGAATTTGAAAATGAAGTCATCTTTGCTAAGTTTTCAGATAAATGTGAACCATATCCCGCAAAAATCCAGTTATTAAAAAAAAAGCAGTGTAAGAACAATCAGGTCCAAAATCAATCCTTATGCAGCGCGCAACCATTGTGTGGAAGTGTCTTTCATGGTTCTACAACTCTATAGTTGCATTTCTACCCATTTAACTTTCTCCGTTGTCATTGTACAAGGCTTTCAGTTTTCTCTGTCTTCCTCTGCTTTTAACAAACTCACGGGAGTCACATATGCTTGACAAAATTGCTCAGATAAGACAGCAGTGTGAATGACAGCAGCTCACCGTGGACTCCAAACCATGCACGGCAAACAGCATGCTCACTCCATTTATGCCATTTCAACCCCCCAAAAAAACACCTTAGCATGCTCTCATCTTTACTGAAATGCTCACCAAGCAGTTCAGTCATCACAGATTTTTATGAAACTCTGAATCTGTGAAAGTTTCCAGATGAAAAAGCCATCAGACCTTCCCATTTTGTAGAAAGGCCAAGTGATGGAAGAATAAAGATGGACAAGCCCAGCTTAGAAATGTTCACGTGGTGGGTGGGGAAGAACTCTACAGACATGCATGACAAAACCAACATAACAGGAGCCATCCAGGTATTACTGTGTTTTGGGACAGCCAATAAAATTGGGTAAGCAATTGACACAACGTTAGATGAATTCTCTCAAGGAGAGAAATGGTGGGTAGAATAAATAATAATAAAGAAAATGTAATTGTTTCAAAATTGACCAGTTTGGGTTCAAAACTTGGCTGGATATTAATTCATCAGCTTCTTGGATAATTGTTGTCACTGCACACTTGTTGTCTACAATTAACAGCAAATCATCTATGGTATGCCTCACATCTAAGAAATATTGAAGTATTCATTTTGAGAGCCAGTTTGATCTCCTGGTTAAGATACCAGATTAGAAAGTGACAGATTTTGAGTTCTAATCCTGCCTTAGCCATGGAAGCCAGTTGGGTGACCATGGGTCAGTCACTCTCTCTCTCTCTCTCTCTCTCTCTCACCCCACAGGGTTGTTGTTGTGAAAATAGGAGGATGAAGCAGCAATATATATATATATATATATATATATATATATATATATATATATATATATATGTTTTCTTAAGTTTTCGCTGGTACTTACATGTATGGCATTCAGCTTTGTTCGGGTATTTTCCCACGTTCACTATTCACTCAAGTCCCGATAAAAGAGACCCTTGAAATCATCAAAAATAAATACCAACCAGCTAAACACCTCATGGAACTAACAGAACATTGCTTAACCAACACATATTTCATATACAAAGGACAAAGATACAAAAAAATTGAAGGAGTCCCTATGGGATCACCACTGTCACCCATCATTGCAAACATGTTCATGGAAGAATTCGAATCCAGGGCCCTGGCCAATGCCATCCACAAACCCAAACTATGGTTAAGATACATCGATGACACATTTGTGATTTGGCCCCATGGAAAAGAAAACGTAAACAATTTCCTAACACACCTAAACAGCACACACCCCAAAATCAAGTTCACCATGGAAACAGAAACAAACAAACAACTACCATTCCAAGATGTACTAATCTACAAAAAAACAGGTATACCAGAAGAAAACACACACTAACCGCTACCTCAACGCCCAATCCCACCACCACCCTGCACAGATAAACTCCGTGGCTAAAACACTAATTACTAGAACCAAACGCCTGGCAGACAAGACACACATTAAGACTGAACTATGCACCCTGATTAAGGTACTGACAGCCAACGGCTTCCACAAAAGCAAAATCACCGGCTTGATCCACAAAAACACACTGAGACATAATAGAGACCCAGAAGATGAACAGACCTATGGAAGAGCTGTCCTGCCCTACATAAGAGGTACTACAGACAAAATTAGTAAGATACTGCACAGACATCACATCAAGACTGCCTTCAAAGCAGACAGAAAAATAGCAGCCATCCTTAGAAACCGCAAAGATAAAATTGACCTGGAAAACCAAGGCATATACGAAGTCCCCTGTGCATCATGCCCGGCCACATACATTGGACAGACCAATAGAAGAATAAGTACCCACCTGGATGAACACAAAAATGCAGTCAAAAAGCTGGAACACACTTCCTCACTAGTCCAACACATGGAAGCCACAGGTCATAGCATCAACTTCAATGGCACCAAAACCCTAGCCACTACAGAAAACCCCAGCCACAGAATCATCAGAGAAGCCATAGAGATTGAAAAAAGACCAGAAAGCATGAATAGAAGAGATGATTCCACCAGACTGTCAATCATTTGGAAGCCTGCACTCGCAAACAAAAAAAATCTCCACACCACAAGCCAGGCAAACACCTGGGCACAGACAGATCCCCCCTGATACCTCCAGCTCAAACACACCCCAACCAGGCACCCAGATGAAACCTAGCTTCCTAACTAATGATAGCCGTCCATTTACCCGGAGCCAAGCAGCACTAAAGGCCTCCAATAAAGTAACACAATGTTGCCAGCCAATCAAGAGACAAAAAGAGCCAAAAAACAGACAGGAGATATTAGAAACACCAATCAAGCAGAACACAGCGAACTCCAAGACCAATAAACATAGACCAAGACTCCCAACCAATCAGGGTGAAGAAAAAACCATTCTGGCACAGCAATAGGCTGCCCCAAATTTAAATCTGAAACCATTATAAAAGCCTGACTCACAGATGAACACTATACAGAAGCATATATATATATGCCACCTTGAGTTGTTTAAAAAAATAACAAAGGTGGGATATATAAATAAATAAATTCTTGAATAATGGCCTTTGGAGTCCTAACACCAGATTTTTTATTATTAATAGAGGCTTAGGTGAAGAGCCAGGTCTTCATGGCTCTTCTAAAGAACAGCTGAGTAAGAGCCATTTGCATTTCAAGGATGCTTCCAGAAGCCAGGGGCTAGATGGTTTTAGATTGACAGCATGGTTTTAGATTGCGCAGTGCTTTTTCAACAATGTCTTCTGTAAAATCGATATGTATTAGATCATTGTAGTTGTCTGTGGTTCAACTAGGAAATACTGGGCTTGATCCATTGCTGTTTACAAATACTGAGACAAAGAATGTGTTAAAGAGGTTTGCTTTGATGGTGCAGTCGATGCAGTCTTTGCCATTAGGTCCTTTCAGGGGTGGGATGGACCTTGAGTCTTTTAGTTTGTTTTGGTTTGTTGTTTACAAAATTGTAGAAAGCACGGGTGAAGAGTTCAGACAACCAGTTGAATAAATATGGCCACCACAGTAATGTGTGGTGTAAGATCATGATTCCACACCATATGATACGTTTTCTCTTGCAAGGTCTTACTCACTGGGAAACTGCTATTTCCTTGCCTCAGGGCAGTTGGTGGGAATAGAAGAAACAAACCTTATTCTGTGACCATATAAGCTTAGCGATCTCTCTCCCTTGGGACATACTTCTTGGTCCCTCACTTAATTTTTTTCAACATCAGATTTAGAGATCTTTTATTTAGGCAGGTGCTTGGTTTTCCATTTGATTAATCTCCCTTACTTGTTTTCATCCTCTCTGTTATGGTTTTCCTTCTCTGCTGTGCTTCGTTTCCCATTTTGATATGAATGCGCACTTAGAACACTGCAAGCAGATCGTGTTTTATGTTAAAGTCCCATAAATAGCAATTGAATAGGTTGGTCACTAATCCAGAAATTTATTAACTTAATATTCCAGGAGTTCATCCGTCATGTATTTAATATAAAAGCTTGTTTCTTCTCTGTAAGAGATAGCAAACTTTAGAATACAAAAAGAGATATATGCTGCAGTGTTTTTGCTTTCTTTCTTTAACTTTCTCTATGGCTAAAAGGGTGAAAATTCATTCTCTAACAGTATGAAACAACTTCTTGAAACACCACCCTATTTCTCTTGAGGTCAGTCTCAAAGCCAAATTGCATGTAGTTAGACTTTCATTTGATTCCATCCATTTAAAAAAATTTTTTAATCTTCTTTTTTCCTTAACAGTATGTTTGTCTTGATTTAACAAAAGGGTTTATTTTTCATAAATGAATAGTTTTATGAATTAATAGCATCAGTGTGGGAGTGAGTTTTTTAAAAATGTTTCTCAGAACTGTTTGTGAACTGAGTAGACTGGAGCTTGTTATTACTGTGCATGGAGGCAAAATGAGTTTCTATATTTGTTCAACTGTGGCCTACATGCTGTAATTGTGTTGAGTGGCTCAGGAATAGCATTAAGTACTGAAGCAGTTCTGGGAACCAAGCTGGAAACCAGATTAAGTGTGATACTAAGTGTGGTATTTAGAAATCAGGGGCCATTATTTTCTATTGTTTGTAGAGAATGATGGACCTCCTTGAAATAAATCTGGTTGGTGGTCTGTCAAGTTCAGCATGGTATGTATCATGATTGAGAACTTGTTCAAGGAAGGAAGGGAGGGAGGGTGGGAGGGACTGAGGGAGGGAGGGAGGGAGGAAGGAAGGAAGGAGGAGTGGGAGGGATTGAGAGAGGGAGGGAGGAAGGAAGGAAGGAAGGAGGAGTGGGAGGGACTGAGGGAGGAAGGGAGGGAGGAAGGAAGGAAGGAAGGAGTGGGAGGGATTGAGGGAGGGAGGGAGGAAGGAAGGAAGGAAGGAGGAGTGGGAGGGACTGAGGGAGGGAGGGAGGGAGGAAGGAAGGAAGGAAGGAAGGAAGGAAGGAAGGAAGGAAGGAAGGGTGGGAGGGACCGAGGGAGGGAGGGTGGGAAGAAGGAAGTGTAGGAAGCTAATCCCCCTCCTAGAAGAATGAAATATTTTGAGAATTATTTTAAAAAGGAAGGATGAAATATTTCTCCTAAAAGAGAAATTAAAAAAAATCTTAAGTGAGACAGAAACTCAGAGCCCCAGATCCGTGCCCCCAGCAGATATTTTGTGCCCATTAAGAAAGACTGGGCCAGCCTATCTATAAAACAAAAGACCTTCAGCTGCATGACCCTTCAGGACACAATAGGATTAACCCACTAAGACATAGAGCTCACTACATTGCACAATCTCCTAAAGACATTGCATCACCCTCAGAAACTTCAGCCAAACCTGGAAGCTCAGACAACCTACAGAGCCAGCTATGACCCCTACATAACCTCTACATGGCCCCATGGGAGTCTGACAACAGCCAATAGAATACATATTCTTGCACAGGAACAGGAACTTCAACTGTAAAGCCCAAGAAAAGGTATAAACCCCACTCTCAATTCCATGTGGTCAGCTGCATGCACCAGAACCCATGTGCTTTGTGGTTCTACTTCATAATTAAACCAATCAGCCTCCATTTTGTTTCCAGTGTCTTTCTCCCTGCTTGGAACTGAACCAAATGGATATTTCTTCCAAAATGGTATCATTGCAACTTTGAATGGTCTCTGGACCAGGGCTCACTAAGCCAGGACTACCTGTACTTCTGAACGAAAGTAGCCTAGTTTTTTTAAAGCCAATAATAAATATATGCATGGAAGTAGAAGCATGGGCTTAATTATGAATGAAAGGTTTATAATATATCAGAAGGCATTACTGCTGTATTCATGTGTAAACCAGTCTGTGGATAAGACAGTCCTTTAATTTTTAACCAAAATGCCATGAAAAATGTGCCATCCATGCATTAACCTGCATTTTTCATAGTGTTTTCTTTAAAAATTTGAAGGCCTGCTTATCTCCAGATGGGCTTTTACAACTCAGGCTCCAACCTCATCCTATCCCAATACCTGAGGGAAAACCCAATCCTTCAGGGACAAAATGTCCTATTGATTAGCAACTAGCGTAAGTAAAACTGCATCAGAATAGATGGAATGCTTAGCAAATAAATCATAATCAAACAGAAAGTCAGATGCCCAACATCCCTTTGTTTAAAATACTGTATTAAGGACATATAATGTATAAAGATTACTTGTGGAGATATTAATGGTCTTTTGGTTGCAGAAGGGAATTTTGTATACAAGCAATTTTGTATACAGACAGCACAGTGTTGTTTGGCTGAGAATCCTAATGATTTGTAGCAATTGTGATAGTGTGCGATGCAGGGCCCTCTGTGTGGAACCGAAAAGTCATGCATTGAAGACTGAAATAGTTTTGTTTGGTAGGAGTGAATTGTGCAAGGTAGATTTTCTTGATAAAATGTTGTAAGACGCAGGTGTTATGGTATATTGGGTCTAGGGATTGCTAAGAAAATTGTTTAGAGAAATTGGAAACGTAGTACTGTATTATTCCTGATATTAGCAGGCAGATTCATATGAAATTTCATGTACTTTTGAAAATAATTTGAGTGACTAATTAAAAAATGATGCAATGTTTCCATCTGATGTAAACATCAAGGTATTGTACAACAATAAAGTATTATTGCTGTATTTTTCTCAATAATTTAGATTTACAACTGTTATGTGTTGTTTAATACATAATGGATATGTGATATGTGGACATGACTTGCAATCCCCTTTACGTGTTTTATTTTTGGATTACTTTAATGGGATTTTTGGAGGGTCTGTGTGTATTTTTTGTAAAAACTGATTAAAATAAGTAAATAAATACATTAAAATAGGTGTCTTTTTTTTTTATATCCAGACTCTAATTTCAGATTTTTTTTTCTAAGCTTTGCAAAATGTTGACTTGGATGGAATAATAGGCACCCAAGTAATAGGCATGTACTTAGGGTAATTTACAGTACAGGTACAACAGTTCATTTAGTGATGATTTATAGTTACAGTGGCACTGAAAATAGCGACCATTTTTCATAGTTATGAAGGTTGAAGCATCCCCATGACCATTTGATCCAAATTCAGATGCTTGGCAACTGGTTCATATTTATGACCTGTGCTGTGTCCTAGGAAGTGATGTGATCCCCTTCTACGACCTTCTGACACACAAAGTCAATGGGGAAGCCAGATTCACTTAACAACTGGGTTACTAACTTATCAACTGCAGTGATTCACATAATAAGGGTGGCAAGAAAAGTCATAAAATGGGGCAAAACTCACTTAACAAATGTCTTCACTTAACAACAGAAATGTAGGGCTCAATTGTGGTCATAAGCCAATGTATTGCTTACCATCATTGTTGTGGCCATTCAATCATGTTCCACCCTAGGCCGCTCTATAAATCTGCAGTCTTTATGTCCCTCTGTCTCTCACTTTCCGATCTGCCATGGTCAACCTGGTGTCATCCTTTATAGCAGTGGTTGGTGGGCCAGGGACCACTGGTGGTCCACAAGAAAATTTTGGGGGTCTGCAGAGAAACAGAAGGCTGCACTGCCTACATGGCCTGCCCACCCGCTGGCCCGTTCCCTTTGGCTGAGCGCAAACCTTACCTTGAGTACAGCCATGCAAGCTGGAACTGAACAGTAAGACCAATAGTGGGGGAAGGGAATCCGCCGCAGGGTGGCTTGCTGACATTGGTGAGAAAGTCAGTCCCATATTCCAGAGCTTCAGTAGTCATAGGACTGGCCCTTTGGTCATCCTGGAGAAGTTCCTCCAATTCATGGCAGGCCGGTGCACCCAGGTGGAGGAGCAGCTACTCCAGGATGACCAAAGGGCCAGTCCTGTGACTACTGCAGCTATGGAATAGGGAACCGACTTTCCCACCAACATCAGCAAGCCACCGTCAGTCAAATTTCATATTAGTGGTCCGCGGGATTTAAAATTATGAGTTTGGTGGTCCCTGAGGTCCAAAAGGTTGGTGACCCCTGCTTTATAGTGTCCACACTATAGGGCAGCCCCTTCTCTTTTCCCCGCTGATCACTTCCAACAAAATTGATGTTATCTCTTACCATTAGTCATGATTATTCATGGGAATTGTTATTCAGCTACATCAGAAGGTTCACAAGATTCACACAGTCTTAGTTCACACACAGAGTGACAATGGCACTGCAGAATTTCAGCAGGGATCTCCATTGGCCTCCTCGGAGGTGCCAGGAATTAAATCAAGTTAATTTGTCATGCAAGGTGTTTTGCTCTACCATTCTGGAGTTGCCACTTCCTAAGAGAAACTGAGCTATTGAACTGTGATCCAAATGCAGAACTTTGCTTGAACAGAGATATCTTAACCCCTTTCCTATTTCATAAGGAACCAAGCAATAGTTGCTTGTTCTCTGGCTTATGTATCACACTTTTTTTAACAGCTGCACAGTTTTTAGCGGAGCACATAGAAATGATAGTCATTTACTCAAGTGGTTTAGAGAATCTGCAGTATAGATTTTTTTTACCATTGCACAGTCCTTGAGAGATAGTACTCTACCCTTTCTGTCTTTAGCCAATTATTCCTCCATTGAGCAGCTCATATTATTAGAAACAGAAATAACTGTCAAGCCCCAAGAACCAAGAAGCTACATGGAGCTATTTAAGAGTTTCCTTTATTGTTCTTCACCTATAAACAAAATCTTGCCAGATTTAAAGCAGCTATTTACAGATGCTCTGGGAAAAGCTAGTGAGGAGTCAATTTAATCCTCTTTCTGCTGACCTAACTTTCCAAGGTCTGTTGTCTCTTTCTCCTCTGGAGAGCAGCCACTCCCTCCTGGGAATCCAGACTACATTCCACCACAATAGCTTGCCTTATCATTTCCATGTGCTGTGTCTTGTCTGCTCCACCTCCTATCTGAAATCCATATCATGTCTCTCCTCTATTTTTTCTTCAAATGAGGTACCAAACAGACTTGAGTTTTCCAAAAAGGGCAGCAGGATCCGAGCTCCTTAATCAAATTGGAAAGTAAAATATGGAACCAAAAATCAAAATGGTTCTCATTTCTACTGATGTTAACAAAAAGTCTTTCCTAAAGCAGCACCCAATAACAAGTCAAACATGTGTTTGGAGGATTCTTTGATTTTGAGTTTGAGGTCTGAAATAATCAGCAGGGCTAAAATCATTTCAGGCAGTGCCAAGTTCCGTATGATCCTGTACATACCCAACTCAGAAGGAAGTCTCATTAAATTCAAGGGAGATTACTCACAGATAATTGAATATACAATTGCAAACTAATGATCTGTTACTGCTGAGAAATCAAGAAAACCAGAGTCATTTTACAGGGATTTTTCACATACAATGCACCTTCCACTTTTTTTCAGCAGGGTTACAGTATTTTTCAAATATCTGAAGCTGATATTCAGAGAAAGAAACAGTCTATCAGCAGAATGTGATCTTCAGCCTTATTGTTCCCACAAACAAAGGGGGAAATGTCCATTTTTTTCTGAGCTCCTGTCAAAAAACTAGAGATAATCCCCCTTAAGCTGTCCTCTCTACAGTTTGCAAGACTGTCAGCAAAGTTCTGCTGAGAACTGAAAAGAAAATGCTTTAACGTAAGAAATATGCTGGATTTCTTGAAGCAGTGATGTCCAACCTTTTTTTTTTTTTGGTACAAGTTTAAAATTTACAGCCTATCAGCTCTGTTTCTGTTGCACCAGGATGACAAGTGGCAATTCAAGCCTATTACTTGTCTTCATACTGTGGTGTGTTTTCAGTTATTTCATCTTTTCAGACCAGGAAAGAAATTAGAATAATGTCTTTAGTATGAAATTAGCATTTGATTTTCTTTTAAATGCTAGTTTCAGAGATTTAGAAAACTGCTATGGACCAGCAGGATCCACATTTATTTTTATTTATTTATTTGTATCCCACCTTTATTATTTTTACAAATAACTCAAGGTAGCAAATGTATCTAACACACCTTCCTCCTTCTATTTTCCCAATGACAACCCTGTGAACTAGGTTGAGTTGAGGAAAAAGTGACTGGCCCAAGGTCACCCAGCTGGTTTTAGCACCTAAAGCAGGATTAGAACTCACTGTCTCCTAGTTTCTCATCTGTAGCCTCCTTAGCTGCTACTTATGAAAAGATCTAGTCTTCAAAATATTTCAGATTGTTCTCTCATTTTCTGTATTCAACTTGTAAGCATGCTGGTAATTATTGTTTTATTTATAAAATACGGATATCCAAAAAGTATGTTCAGGAATTATAGTTGGTTAGTTATTCAGGACAGAATTTCTGGCATATTTGTTGATCTTTTCCCCCTGTTAGGTTAAAAAAGGGGTGGGTGGGGGAATAAATCCTTTATGAAATTGGAAAATAAGTTAGCATTTGGTTTGTAGCATGAGGAAACAGTCAGATCATAAAGTCTGACATGGGCCATTGTAAATTAATGTTCATTACTATTTGGTTGTCCCTAATGATTAACTGTATCTATTTTTGCTGTGCTCAAACATATAGTACATGAATTTCATCTTCATTGGGTTGTTTTAACATACTGAGTGGGTTTGCCTTCAAACCTACTTGAAAAAGATACACTGAAATTTAACCAGGCATTTTGGGATTAAATAAGCCTGTACTTTTCCAGCCAGACTGATGGGTCTGTTCTTTTCTAAATGTCATCTGGTACATGAGTGGCTTTCACCTTCTTGTGATCCTAAGCAATCTTTCCTCTTCCACACAGCTGTTCTCTTGAGAGATACAGCTGATGGTGACATTCACCTTCTAGTGGAACTCTCTTCTCCAAATGTTTGGATAATCTGTCTCTTTGCTTGTTGCCTGCATCTTTTTAAGACACCTTTTTTCCAGCACATCTTTAACTGCTTTGGCTTATTATGGGTTAGTTACAAATTCAGGTTATTTCCTTCCCTTTGATTTGCATTCTTAAGTCACTTCATTGCTGATACCAAAAAATAATTCAAAATTAAAATTAAGATGACCTGCCTTCTCATAGCTGCATATATTTCCTTTGGAAATGTAAATCAATCTGGTGAAGTTTAACAGCTTAGACAAGTCTAAAATCTACTTGCAAGAGCTTCTCCAATAGAAAATCTATCCTGTGAAGTTGTAAGATGCCACCTTTCTGTAGATATTTGACACCTAAACTGTCTTATATGTGACAAGAATTCCACCAAAATATCTTGTCGTGTTTTTAATCTGGAGCTCAGCTCAACTTTAGGATGGATGTTTAGATCTGTTGCACACTTGACAATTGTTCATCTTTTAATTTTAAGAGCTGTTTGGAAAAGGGTTCTACTTTCAAGCATCTCACACCCTCCAAATATCGAGAGAATTTGTGTATCCTTCAAAGGCTGATAAGTCATCCCACTTCTTGAGGGATCTCTCTAATAAGGCAGTCAGTTTAGCTCATTTGAACTTTGGGGTTTCTCCTTTGACTTTGATTAGAAATGACAATGCCTAGCAAAGCAGTGGATATCAAATAAATACACTTCTGTGCAATTAGAATGAAGCTATTCTCTATTTTCAGCTTTACTGTTTTTAGGATGTAGAAGGCATAGTGTGAACTGAGCAGGGTTTTTTTTTTTAAAGGAAAAAGAAATAAATAACAATTCCAATTACAGAAGTGCTTAAAGTAGGTGGAGGTTGAAAATTAATTGCCTCACATCAGAATGGTCACAAAGTTACTAACTGAATCAAGCTGCAAAAACAAACTGGCTCTGCTCTTAATTAGGTCAATGTTGGCATCAACTGTCTGTCCACTGTGCTCGTCTGCTCTCCAACACTTTTCTCCCCCACATTTACTTTATTTTATTTTATTTATATTTATTTATTTACGTATTTATTTGTCAAGCGATTATAAGATAATATGCATAAGTATAAACATAGTTATGAATACATGAAATTGATACATATAAGAAAAATAAAAAGAAACAATAGGACAGAGATGGTAGGCACGTTGGTGCGCTTATGCACGCCCACTACAGACCTCTTAGGAAAGGGGTGAGGTCAATAGTAGACAATCTAAGGTTAAAGTTTTTGGGGTTTGGGGAAGAAACCACAGAGTCAGGTAGAGTATTCCAGACACTGACCACTCTGTTGCTGAAATCGTATTTCCTGCACTCAAGTTTGGTGTGGTTAACCTTGAGTTTGAATCGATTGTGTGCTTTTGTGTTGTTATGGTTGAAGCAGAAGTATTCATTGACAGGTAGGACATTGCAATATATAATTTGATATACTATACTTAGATCAGACCAAAGGAGGCATACATCAGGAGGCATAGTTCTAGGTTTTCTAGGTCTAAAATTTCAAGTCTGGTGGCATAAGGTATTTTGCAATGAATAGAGGAGTGGAGAGAGGGAAAGAAAAACAGAATGGAAGGGTTTTGTAACTGGTGATGCAACAGAGACATGCAAACATGTCCATCTCCGGATTACGCAAAGAGTTGGGATTGTGGTATTTCATTCTCTCTGCATGGAGTAATGTATTTAATTCATGAATTGCAATATCAGCCCTGGGCTTTCAACTGATGCATATCTAACAGTCGAAATCTCTCGTCAATGACAAAGATATGGATTGCCTCACTCTTGTCTTTATTTTTGCACATGGTAATATAAATCTTTGTTGGGACATTTCATTCTAGTTCAATTTTCCCAGTCTTGGAAACTTCTGGATGGTGTCATTCAGGTCCTGGAATTCTAAGTAGCAAATGGCCACACAGGCTGGAGAGCTTGAGGAATGGGAATCCATGGATATAGAAATTCCAAGGAAACAATATTTTTGCATATTTGAGAAAGCTTAAGCAAAGGAACCCTGTCATAATTGCTGCTATTGCTTGTACAGGAACAGCAAAATCAAGATTGCCTTTTGTGCCATCAAATTCTGTTGCGCAACTTAATCACATGTGATCTTCCATAGGAAGCATTATGGCAGCTGGAATCAACTTCAGACTTTACTATTTCTATTTATTTCCATTTCTGAAGACTGCCAGGAATGTGACTATAACATAAGAATGGGCGGGACTGATCTGAACAACCTTGGCATCCAGCTTTCTGGAATCAAAGAGCTATTTAAGAAGCAAAATGGATGCAATTACCTCTCATCATTTTATATATATTTACCTTGCTTCTAATTGAAAGGGCGGTGAGTGTGGATGGAAAGATGGGAGAAAAAAATTGCTACTAAAGTTCAACTTCATCGGGAGGCAGAAAAATTCCCAGAATGCCTATATAAAGCATTGTCAACAATTAGATGGAGAACACTACTCCAGCATTCGTAAGGTAACCCAGTCAAAAGCAAAAGGAATAAAACTGATATGACAGTCATGCCTAAGGGATCTGACGGTTCTGTCGTGGCTGTGGGCAAGCAAAAACAGAGTGGGTGGGCATCCGTGTGGCAGGCTGGATTGTGTGCTTCCCCCGTGCCTCTGCCTTAGCCTGATTGGTGGGCCAGCCCTTTGGCCAGAGCAGTCTGCACAGCACAGGTGAGTCTGAGCATTGCAACCACCAGGTCAGTCCTCCAAGCAGCAGGCAGAGGCAGAGGCATGGAGGGGAGGTGGAGGCACATGATCTGGCCTACCAGACGTGCTGCGTGGCCTCCCACCTACTCTATCTCATCATGTGTCTTTGCTTGCCCATGGCCATGACCGAGCAGGTGGCCACAGGGAGCATCCAGCAGGCTGGATTGTGTGCCTCCCCTCCCTGCCTCTGCCTGCTGCTGGTGCCACCAGTGTGAGGCAAGGCAGGTGGCGGGGCAGTGGTGCCACATGGTGGCCCTGCACGCTCGGCCTCCGTCATCCAACCTCATCCTCCAGCACACACACGGGATGACATCATCTGAAAATAAGCCCTAATGCCCTTAATTTTTTGGAGGAAAAATCAATACAAGACCCAGTCTTATTTTCAGGGAAACATGGTATTTAACCTAACTGGCTCTCCCTCTCATATGTCCTCAGCTTTCATTCCAGTTCCTCTCAACCTCCCATAAGTTCACATTCACCTGCATTTAAGACCTCATCCAACTTCTGGCACTTACTAGCACCGTCAGAATATTTATTTTTATTAACTAAAAATGTTGGGAGAATGGGGTAATAAACACAGGGAAGAACTTCGCCCTGTCCCCCATAATTGAAAACTAGAGGAATGAATGATACTAATTTCTTGATTTTAACCAGGGATCTTTATTTATTGTTAAGAAGAAAGCAGTTTAGATTTGGTTAATGACAACCAGCAATGAGCAATTTACACTATAGTTTCCATTCCTGACTAATTTAATTTTGTGCTGTTTCCAAGGAGTTTTAATTGCTGTCAGAAGTAGAAACCAAGAAGGGAAGAAATGGTTCAGATGTTGACATAAATGTCAAATATAATGTCCTATATAATCCAGAATTAAGCTTAATTGGTTAAAAAACTGGGACTTAAAAAAAACTTTATTTTTTGACTGACAATTTTCCAGGGTACAGATTTTCTTTATAGCAATGTTATGATGGGAATGGGAACAGGGGTGAAAAATAATGTATATGATGAATGGTATGCTCCAAAACCTCATATATTTAAATGGCTCCTTATTCTTTCAATAAAGGAAAGTATTCTTCATATGTACAGTGAATTGGTAGGCAGAAACTGAATGGAATGATTGAAGTTGTAATATACTATTCTAGTCAAAGTCAAAAGCAAAAGCATTTTAATTACTTAAATTGAGTAGGATCTGATATATAAACAACATCAGATGAGTAATTAATGCCCTCTTATCTTCTTTGCCCATCAGGAAACATAAAATCCTATCATTTACCCCATTCCCAACATGGATATTTACAAACATGTTGCATCTTAGTTTGTTGGGTTCCAACTCTCTTCACCATATCTGACACTGTCATAAGATATAAAAAGAAGATGGAAATTAAACTCTCACGCATCTTGAGAAGACTACTGTTTCTGAAGATGCTAGTTTGGAGAAGGTGGAATTAAAAAAACCTGGCCAAATGATTATCCAAAGATGGAAAATGTGAATGAACATGAAGCAACTATCTTGCCAAGTCATCAGTTTAATTCATTGTGCTATTTTGCTCTCTGAATTTTAAAATGGATATAAAATCCATGGCTGCCTTATGAAATATTACATCATGTTTACAGTGCTTTGTGGCTGGGATTCCCAATTCCCTTAACTAATTTTCATATGTGAGGCTTTCTAAGATGATTACGTCAATGCTTATATTGATTTTTATAAAATAAAAGATACTGCGCAGCACAATTTGTTAATGAGAATCGGGAAAATTATTTGTTGTCTCTCATTTGGGGGGATACAAGGAAGCAAAAAGAGAACCAGCCAATCCTTCAAATCACTTTTTCCAACCTGGTTTTTCCTCTATTGCAGCTCTCATTAGTTCTGACCATGGTCACTATGGGAGAGGTGGCTAGGAGGTTTCATTAGCCCTTTGGGCATTATTCTTAAATTCCGGGGCATCTTTTGAGGAAATACAATAATTTATCTCAGCTCTACAATAGTACAAAATATAACAATTCTCCTCTCACCCTACCTAAAATATTGAATTCAATCCTTCTTACAAATGTTAATAATGGTGTACTGTTTGAATTCCTGAGATGAAGTATGCAACTTAGTCTGGACACTTTAAATATTACACAGAAACTAATACTTGATGTTGAAGCAATGTTGATGCTTCAAGGGAGAAAATCCAAAAGTAGCAGGGTCTGGAGCTAACCATTATTGACAAAATCATTTCTGGTCCAGTCACAAATGCGTGCAACGAAGCTGATCGGGAATGAGAGCTGAAGCCAAAACACAGGAATAATATGGTCAGTGAAGAAAGCTTTCTCACCTTCATCCACAAAAGAATACAATATATTTGGTATATCTGTTCCAATTCCATATTCCTTTGCTAACAAATCGTGGAAAGAAAGAGCATTTGCCATTGATTAAGCACAATAAGGAAAACGGTTTATCTTACTTCAGTGGTGGAATTCAAAAAAAATTATTACTGGTTCTGTAGGCGTGGCTTGGTGGGAGTGGCATGGCTTGGTGGGCGTGGCTTGGTTGGTGTGGCAGGAGAAGGATACTGCAAAATTTCCATTTCCACCCCACTCCTGGAGGAAGGATACTGCAAAATCTCCATTCTCTCCACACTCCTGGGGGGAAGGTTACCACCAGTTCTCCAAACTACTCGAAATTTCCGCTACTGGTTTTCTAGAATTGGTCAGAACCTGCTGAATACTACCTCTGTCTTACTTTTGTTACCCCAGCCTTCTGCCCACCCTTTTGTAATTTATCTAGGATGCCCAAGATAGCTTTGAATATTGACTCCTTTGTACGCTTTAATTAAGTTCCTCCTTGGATCTCCCTTGGTCTGACGTAATTTCTCGTCTCCGTTCTCTCTTCTTTCTTTCTCTTTTAAGAGCAAGCAAACAATAAATCCTTCTAAGTTACTTGAAGACACAATTTGTCTCTCACAGCTTTAATTTTAGCATTGGAAAAGCTAATCAAGATCTGTGAAATGTTGAGCTTCCTGCTGATAAGTTCAGTGGGCATAATTACTGCTGCTTTTCTTTGGGCTGGAAGAAACACGTGGGGAGCTGGAAAATGATCAAGAGGGGAGGATCTCATGTCAGGCATCTCATCTAAAATAAACGATAAAACTGCTTTTTCGAAGAGTGGCTCTGCGTCATCTCAAGAAATGTACTGGCATCAAAATAACTAGTTTTCCTGCTCTGCTAACCACAGTGTTTCTCAACCTTGACGACCTTAAGATGAGTGGACTTCAACTCCCAGAATTCCCACCCAGCCTTGAGGGAAGTCATCTATCCTATTGGAGCTGTAAAAACTTGAACAATCACAAGATGGCAGCAAAACAATAGAGAAAGCCCTTAACACCTTGTTCCCATCATTTCGATGCTGCCCATGTGAAATTGACCTAGGTATCAGGAAGTTCTTTTGTGTCTAGATCTGGTTAAGAGCTAAATGATAAAGTGTAGTGGCCTGGCATTTGTCTAAAATGTATTTGGAAAGGAACACTTGAGGAAAGATTAAATACCACCAATATTAATGAAAGTATTTATACAGAAGATGAATCCCTTGACTGACATACTGTAAAATATGCCTATTATTATCACTTTCCTCTGATTTTTTTTTATTTCTAAATTACTTCAGAGGGGAAAATATGCAAGTTTAACCCTTATTGTACTCATACAGAAAGCTTTTAAAATAAGAGCATTTGATTATATCTGTGGATAACAGCTCACAAAGCTATGGGTCAGTCTTTTTACCCTGGAGCAGTATTTCTCAGTCTCTGCAACTTTTAAGCTGTTCAGATTTCAACTTCCAGAATTCCCCTGGGAAAATTCTGCACGTAGAAAGACTGTCCTGGAGGAATTCTTGAAATATTTTCAAGACGTCCTTCTATTATGCAAGAGGGAAACCTTGCATAAAATTTGCAAAAAAAAAAACCCAACCCAAAACATCACCGTATAATTTATTTCTAACTTACACAGTTTACAATCTTTATAACATTAAAATAGCCAGACAGCAACTAAGTCATGGCACGCAAAAATTGCCATCACTGCCAACCCCAGCATTCTACAGCACACAAATTTCAAAACATGAAGGTTTTTTTTCAGACCAAACTTCTGAAGAACTTCTAGCAATCTATAGCTAAACCCTATTTGAGAAAGGTTATTATAAGTGTAACATAGGCTAATATATATTCTGTGTGGATGCTTTAATGTATTATTACTGTTTAAGTCTGATTTTCAGACTTAAAGCCATATTCATATAAACCAGACTTCTATGTATCGTTCCAGAAACATTGATTGGCCTTTTCAGAATTCCACCCAGAATGCTATAACTCAAATGACAGAAGTAGATCTACATCCATTGCAGAATTGGCACTGTTTCATTTCAAACTCCCTGTTGATTCCATCTACTGATCCTATGAAGAACATGGGAAACAAGTTAGAAACTCTAATACTACACAGCAGTAATTCCAATGGGGGTATGCCTTGTTCACTGCCTGAACACCATGCCAAGGTAATACAATACTACCTTGGCATGGTGTCCAGGAAATGATATGGCATTATCATGTCAGTTGGCCTATGACCTTCAAAACCTATCTAGATATCCAGGAAGATAAAGACAGTCAATCTTCCCATGTTCCCATCTTCTACCAGACTTAGCTCCTTGTAAAAAAACAACAACACCTAGGCCTGAAGCTAGGAATATAATTTATTTAGCTTATATGTTTCTTTTATGACAGTCTGGAATTGCCTGACCCTCAGATTCTCAAGCATGTTGCACAACTATCATTTTGCCACTAGCCAGCAGTATTCACAAACCTTGGAATCTCTGGAAGCTTTGTTAAAGAACTGCTAACTCTCTCTCTCTCTCTCTCAAAAGTCAGGGGACATCCTTAAATTACCTCCTAGAACCATTCTAGGCCAATATACTTTATGCTTTTGACAGCCTGCTTTTTTCCTCAAAGGGAGAATAACTAATTAAATCTATAGATTTGCAGTCTCCAATTGAAAGTTAAAACAGAGATCAAAAACATTAAAGATGTAAGTTGAAAAGGGGAAATCATTAGCTGTAGTAAGACAAAATGCAACCCTGAGTAATTAATAGCCAGCAGTATTTGCCTGGCCATTTTTCACTGAAAAGAAACATTTTTATTGCAGCTGGGGGCAGATGTTGGCCTTCTTCTTCGCCTTTTCAAATGGTATTGGTTCAGTCAGAAACACAAACAACAAAAGCCCACTCTAAGATGTCCCCTAAAGGTTCGTAATAATCTCCTGTTTCCTACCACTGTGCTACAAGTTCACTGAGCAAAATTATTTAAAACCAACTCTCCGATGTTCAGTAAAGAAGAGTTGCTAAGTCTGAAGGCATGCCCACATTTCTGGAGTCTTTCCTAAAATAAACCATCAAAATTTGCAGTTCTGTGGCTGGTGGGCAACTAACCGTGCTGACCCCAAGTATATTACTACTAATATGGCAGACATAATTGTGTCTTTCCAGCAAATCTGCATATGGAAGCTGACTGAACTAGCAATTAGATGCTACTGCAGTCCTTGTTAAAGAACAAAATATTTCACTACATTGGAGAAAGCAAGCTATGTCAAGGGCCCAGGACAGTCTGAGGCATTTAAACAAGACATTTCTGTTCTTTAGTTTATAATACTGAATGAGAATATTTGCCCTAGCCACGGCTGTGAGGTGGAATACCTTCCACTGAGTATCCGTTCTTCATTCTGCTTAACCCCTGATAATTTATCAATTGGTGAACACCATTCCCATAACAGTCATTACACACTGTCACAATGTGTGCATATATTTTAGCTTTGATCTTTGCCTTCTCTTCTCTTTGCTCAACATTTTCAGCAGAGAATATACAGTCATTATCCATGGAGATTATCACAGGTTGAAATGGAGACAGGATTTTGGAAAGATGAAGGCTCTTAGATATTCAGACTTTATTGTCTAAGTGAATAATAATCTGGAACAGATTAATATTGGCAAATCTATTTCCATTGCTGTTTTGAGTTACTTAGAGTAACTAAAAATCAGGTCGTCTGCTAGCAGCTTTTTGACTAACTTATTTTTTGACTAGCATATAAAATACGCTCAGGAAAGCATATTTTATTAACATGCTTTCCTGAGTTTGCAACTTATTTCATCAGATGGCAGACATTAGTGGCTAACTAATGTAAGATTTAATATGGGATGAGTTGCAGGCAGAAAGAGAGGAAAACAAGATGGTTATGTCAATGTAGTTCACACTTGAGATAGGTTACAAGTGCCTTATCAATTAGTAATTGTAATTTGTTAAGCATCCTTTGTGTTTTTGAAACAGTAAGATAAACTAAGAACCCAATCCTCAATTTAATAAAAAAAATACTGGAAAGAAGATTCAGTACTATAGATAAAAATGTATTGGAAAGTTGGATAGTAGTAATGTAAATCCACCAGAGGGAAGCAAGTTGCGGGTCTGTGGACTCCATATTGAGTTTGTGCATCTGCCCCTAATTTGCAGTTTCTTTCCAATTAGATTATTATCCTATTGTATGTATTTTCATGTCCTTTTACATTCGAAATATGGGTAGATGATGAGCTGGTCTTGAACAATGTCGACCTGATAAACTAAGTCAGAGGAAGCTATTATACCCATATGACAAGATGCTTGAAAATAAGACAGACCTCTCAATCATCTATCAGTCCCCATGACTTGGCTCATGAATTGTCTGCATACAAAGTTTTACAATGAGTGATAACAAATATTGTTCTGATTAGAGTTGGTAGGTGTTCTTATGCACCTGGCTTTTATCTGTGCTTTAATACACAACAATCTATTTGATTTACCCTCTTCTCACCAGATGGCGATCAAGGTTGTTATGCTAAATCTTTGTTTGTAAAAGTAATTGGCTGGATGGAGAATAACAACCTTTATTCTTTTCTCGGGAGTCAATGTCTTGTAGGAGTCACTGACCTTGTGAGATAAAATTGTTCATGTGACTTAAGCAAATACTGGCATGTCTTATGAAAAAAAAAAAACACTCCAAAGATATCGTTATAAAGTTGTGAAAAGAATGTATCAGAATCCATGGTACTTTATAATTGAAGTAAAATGGCCCTTATCTATAAACCATCTTATGAGGGTTCCTTTGCATCTTCATAATCCTTTGTGACATTCAGTTTAAACATTCATAGGAATGAGATTTTATTTGCGCATACATTCAGCTTTCCATACATACTAAATTAAGTAATGTGGTACTTTGCCAGTAACTCCTTATACCAAGAGCCCTTTCGAAGTTGTGCTGTAGGCCACCACACCATAAATCCAGAGCAGATCCTCCCAAAATAACTTTTGCCTCAGTGTTGTAACAGATGAAACATCTACACAGATCAAAATAAAAGTGTTGTTTGGCTTAACAAATACTGCCATCTAGTGCTGCAGCATGTTCCGCATACTTTATTTATTTTATTTATTTGATACTGTGAAACAAAAACTCTACATTTGTAGGAAATAATTGGGGAAAAAAAGATTTCCCTTTGGGAAAAGACCATTCAGATTTCACAATCATTAATGCCTGGTCTATCGTTGTTTTTACGGAATGTGATTTATTTTATGTATTTATTTATTTATTTTATTTGTTAAGAGTTTACAATATAACAGAAACAAGAACAAACATAAGTTTAAATACAAGAAATAGGAACTAATAATTGGGGACAATAGGACAGGGAGGGTAGGCACGATTGTGCGCTTATGCACGCCCCTTACAGACCTCTTAGGAATGGGGTGAGGTCAATAGAGGTTAGTTTGAGGGTAAAGGAGTGGAGGTTTGAGCAGGTGACAACAGAATCAGGTAGTGAGTTCCAGACATTGACCACTTTGTTGCTGAAATTGTACTTCCTGCAATCAAGCTTGGAGTGATTTACATTTAGTTTATATCTGTTCTGTGATTATGTGTTAGACCATTCAACACATAATCAAGGTCTTTTTGAAGGACGGTAGCATTGACAGTTGTGTTGAATAGTTTTACATCATCAGCGAAGAGGACGTAGTTGCTAATAAGGTGATCACAAAGGTCATTAATATATAGTGTAAAGAGTGTGGGTCCTAGAATGCTCCTTTGTGGGACGCCGCTGACAACATTTAAATTTAAATATTTAAATGAATTAATTGCTGATATGGGAATACAAATTGGGAGGAAGCTAGGCCCTTTCGCCCATTGTACATTTACACAATTGTCTATCTTGGCCAGGCCCACAGAAATCACAGGCCCTCAAGTAAGTTTAGTGCATTTTTACTAAAAAAAGATTTTTCAAACAGAACTCCACCAGCAAAAAATAAATAAAAAAAATTGTAGGTTTTCACACCCAAAGACCCCAGTCTACAAAAGCTCAACTAGTTTAAAGTAGTGGCAAGAGAGAGTTCAAATCCTCAATAAAGTACCAGAAGGTCAAATAAACATAGTTTAAGAGACTACAGTCAGTACTTCAGAAGACAGACTAAGACGCTGCTGAACATGCTATGAAATAAATGGAGAATTGTCCATGTATCTATGAGGTGCGCAACTCTCCTTATATAGGCGTGGCAAGACTTGGTTCCTTTGGTGGGATGGAATTCTTTCTGGCCAACAGTCTTGCAATATGCCTTTCTTCAACCCTCCTCTCTTTGAGGCGGGCCCTTGCATTGGGAGAAGAAGATGTTAGCCAGCAATAGCTGCCTTCTCCTGGTTGCTAGGCAACACTACTTTCCCCGCTTGTGATTTTTTCCCCCACTGAATTCCTTCAGGCTGGTGACTCTCCTGTCACTCCTCTTCATCTTCTGACTCAGAGATGCTCGTGACAGTTCTATTCTTTTGACATGAAGACCCCTTCAAATTTCCTACCATCAAAACCATAAGCTATCGTACTACTGAAACTATGTAAAAAAGCAGGATCAACATTAAAAGATGTATAATATAAATATATAACCCCCCAAAAAAAAGAAACAATAAACAAGCTAGCAGTGGAAAGCAGAATAGTATATTGTTATATAGTACACCACAACCATGATTTGCAAAATTTTTCAGATTTCTGGCTGCCTTCGGCTGCCCTGTTCCAATGACCCTCAGGAGCTTGACATACATAAACAATAACAATTTTAAAGAACAGTTTAAAAAATTGCAGGACTTTAATTGTATAGCAATAGTACCAGAGATGGTATTCAGCAGGTTCTGACCAGTTCTGGAGAACCGGTAGCAGAAATTTTGAGTAATTCGGAGAACCGGCAAATACCACCTCTGACTGGAGATTTTACAATATCCTTCCCCTGCCAGCCCACCAAGCCACGCCCACAGAACCGGTAGTAAAAATTTTTGAATCCCACCACTGATATAGCACTTAGACTTATATACCAAACCACAGTACTTTATAGCATTTTCTGGATGGTTTATAATCTTAGCATATTGACCCCAACAATCTGAGTCCTCATTTTACTGACTTCAGAAGGATTGGAAGGCTGAGTCAACCTTGAGCCCCACCAGAATCGAACTCCAGGCAGTGGACAAAGTTAGCCTGCAATGCTGCATTCTAACTATACTAGTAGTATGTAGTATGGTCACCATACTACCCAAAAAAATGTTGAGACCCTGGAAAAAGTTCAGAAAAGAACAACTAAGATGATCAAAGGCCTGTAAACTAAACCATATGAAGAAGGGCTGCAGGTTTTGGGTCTGGCTAGTCTAAAGAAAAGAAGAATTAGGAGTGACATGATAGCAGTATTCCAATATTTGAGAGGCTGCCACAAAGAAGAAGGGGTCAAATTATTCTCCAAAGCACCAGAGGGCAGGACAAGGAATAATGGATGGAAACTAATCAAAGAGAGAAGCAACCTGGAATTAAGGAGAAACTTCCAAACAGTGAGGACAATGAACCAGTAGAAGAGCTTGCCTTCAGAAGTTGTGGGTGCTTTATCACCGGAGGTTTTTAAGAAGAGACTAGACAGTTAGTTGTCTGAAATGGTATAGGTCCGTGATAACGAACCTATGGCATGTGTGCCAGAGGTGGCATGCAGAGACCTCTCTGTGGACACGCAAGCTGTCGTCCTAGCTCAGCTCTGCTGTGCCTCCTGCTGGCCAGCTGATCTTTGGGTGTCTGCCACGCATACTGAGGTTGGGGCGCATGTGGGGAGGCAGATGCACAGGGGATGCACGCACATGCTCAGGGGTTTGTGCACATATTGCATTTTGGGAATGCGTGCTTTGGGAAAGGTCACTGATATAGGTTCTCCTGCTTGAGCAGGGAGCTCGACTAGAAGACCTCCAAGGTCCCTTTAGCTATTCTATTCTATTCTATTCTATTCTATTCTATTCTATTCTATTCTATTCTATTCTATTCTATTCTATTCTTCTACTCTACTCTACTCTACTCTACTCTACTCTACTCTACTCTACTCTACTCTACTCTATTCTAACCACTGCATCACCAGGGCTCCTAATCACATAGCTGTAGCCACAATCTTGAATTTTTTTGACCAGCTCCCTGAAGATATCCCTAACATTAGACAATATGTTAATGTGCTCCTCTTTTTGGCAAAAATGTGAGATTTATTTTAAACTGAACATAAATTTGAGGTATAGTCTATATCTAATCTATAAATTTTACTGAGCATTACCAACAATATAGTTCTATCGTGGTTAGATGGCTTAAAACTTGAGGGGGAGCCTGTTGCCATGGGCAAAATACATAATTAACCTGAATACCAAAGAACTTTCCAAATTTCAAGGAGGGAAAAAATCACATCTGCTATTAGGGTTTAGGTTATGGGTATCAATTACATGTTTTGCTCAGGGCACCAACTGCTAACAACTAGTTTAGCTTGTTGACACTGGGGACATTTCAGCAGCTTTCCAAGCAGAATTGCAGGCCAAGTCACTACAAAACAATGCAGAAATGGAAATAGTTATAATTGTAGCAAGTCAGTGTAGTAGAGTGTTTAGACGTTTGGATTATGAACAAAGAGGCCTACATTTCAAATTGTTCTTCAAAGAAGACATCAAGATGACCCTGAGCTAAATCACATTCTCAACTTTCTCTACTCCACAGGAATACTGTAAGGTGTCTATTCCCATATGGTCTTCAGGCGAGAAGAGATAGAGGAATTCAGCAACAGAACATTCGCCCATGATAAAATAATGAAAACAGTTTTGAAATGAAATGAAAACACTTTCTGTGTAGACAGGTTTTCTGTAGCAGCTTCAGCTTAATGAGTAATTTTGTTCCAATCTCTCATTATAATGTTTTGCCAATACAGAGACTGCTATAAAGTATTTTTGGTCTTGATTTTTCTCTTTTCTGAGTCACTACATTTCAAGCTGTCCCGTAGCTCATTTTATTTGATTGATTTCTAATGTCAAAAGGGGAACTTTGGGAAGGAGGCTTCTATAACTGAGTTAATAATAACAAAGCAAAACCCTACTGCTAGGTTTGAAAACTGCCATCTAATTAAATCCCTAATTATAGTAAATAATGAATCACAGCACAAAGCCATTATTTCACTAATACTCTATGTGTTATAACCAGTTTTGTAAGAATGGAACAAAGACACTTTAGCAGATTTCTTTTGAAATAGCTTGATGCAAATTCATTTGCAAACCTTAGCAAAATGTAAAAAAATACAATAACACAGTGTAAGGTGTATTTGGCCAAATGGACTGTTAAAGTCACAAATGGAAAAGAAAATAATATGCGAAATATGCAACATTATTTTGCTGCTCAGAAAGTAATGCTACCTTTATTAAAAGTCTGACAATATATAATTCTATTTGTCACATAGCGAATCTAAGAACATTGTTTGCCCCATGGCATAGTTTGTTTGAAATGATGTTGCTGTAGTTTAAGACAACTTGGGTAGATGACCAACTAAAAACAATCATCCTGTTTATTTTTGAAAGGAGACCCTTTGGCTTGACTGTCTTTGGCTTGTCCTTGACTTATAACAGTTTGTTTAGTGATCATTCAAAGTTACAATGCCATTGAAAAATGTGACTAATGACCATTTTTCACAGTTATGACCTTTGCAGCATCTCCATGACCATGTGATCCAAATTCAGATGCTTGGCAACTGGTTCATATTTATGACCATTGCTATGTCCCAAAGTCATGTGATCCCTTTTGTGACCTTCTAACAAGCAAAATCAATGGGGAAGCCAGGTTCACTTAACAACCAGGTTACTAATTTATCAACTGCAGTGATGCACTTAACCACTGTGGCAAGAAAGATCATAAAATGGGGCAAAGCTCACTTAACAAATGTCTCACTTAACAACAGAAACGTTAGGCACAATTGTGGTCGTAAGTTGAGGTCTACCTGTATCGCACCATTGACAGGAAGACAGCGAAAAAAAATTGATCAATTTGTGGGCTCGTCTGCTGGTTGAGCATATTTCTGGATTGCTTCTTTCTTTAAACATTTCCAGAAAGGTTTGCAATTAAAACAGGACAAATATAAAAATAGAAATAATAGAATAAAAACAAGCTGTTAGAAACACCCAGCCACAAAATGGAGGTAAACATAAAGACACCTGAAACTTCTCAATGTTGGATTCTAGACATTACAAAAGGAAGACTATTTCACAGGCCAGTGTTCTTGTAGAACTCTTTATTGCCACTCTGCAAGTGTATGTAGGCAGCCTGGGTAAGGCAATTCTTATTCTATTGGATGCTGAAAGGAATAAAATACTGTACGTTTTTTGTAGCAGATAAGAATGGAGAATCAACTTTTAAAGTCTTGTAGAGGTCAGAAGGTTTGGATAATCAAAAGACTTAACATGACACGGTATGTGACATTAGTGAGATGGGTAATTCTACATTTTCTGCCCTACCCATGGCTACTGATGAATCAACATAGAAATAAGCAAAAATATAGAATCAGATCATCAGTCTCCATGGCAATCTCACAACAGAACAGGAATTTTACATTGCAAAAATCTAGCTATTTCTACAGTTCATTGCATAGATTGACTATAGACAAAAAATTAACAATGTCAATTCTGGAAATGTGCTATGCATCTCCATTTGGGTAAACATTGTTTGCTCCAGCAAAAATAGTGGGTTGGATCTTATCTTCCATGACTGCTTTCACTCAAGAAGTCTCCTTTACTTGCATACTTTAAATATGCAATATAGAATAGCAGAGTTGGAAGGGATCTTGGAGGTCTTCTAGTCCAACCCCCTGCTCAAGAAGGAGACTGTATACCACTGTAGACAAATGATCCAAACTCTTCTTGAAAACTGTAGGTGACAGAAGCACCTGCTTCTGGAGTCAGGCCATTCCACTGATTAATTTTTCTCAGGAAAATTCCTTCTTAACTCTGGGTTGGATCTGTCTTTGATGAACTTCCATCAGTTACTTCTTGTCCTGCCCTCAGGTGCTTTGAAGAATAGGTGGACCTTTCTCTGTGACAGCTTCTCAAGTACTGGAAGACTGGTATCATATCTCCTTCTCTTTGATAGACTAGACATACCCAGTTTCTGCAACTGTTCGTGGTATGTTTTAGTCTCCAGTCTCCTAATCATCTTTGTTGCTATTCTCTGCACTCTTTCTAGAGTCTCTACATCTTTTTTACATGGTGGTGATCAAAACTGGATGTGGTATTCCAAGTGTAGTCTTACAGATGTAATGTAAAGATGTACTAACACTTTACGCAATCTTGATATTATCCCTCTGTTGATGCTGCCTCGGACTGTGTTTTGGGGCAGCTTTTTTGGAAGCTGCAGCACTCTGCTGGCTTATACTTAAAGTGTTCACTAGGACTCCTCGAACACTCTCACAGTTATGGCTGTTTAACCAGATATCACCGATTCTACACCCATGCATTTAGTTGCCTAAGTATAAAACTTCACTTTTCTCACAACTGAATTGCACTTCGTTGCATAAGGCCCAATATCCAAGTCTGTCAGGATCCTTCTGGATCTTGAGCCTATCTTTTAAAGTGTTGGTGATTCCTCCCCCTTGATGTTATCTGTGTGTACACAGATAAGTTTCCCCTTTATACTCTCATTTGTGTACACATTCACCCCAAAATCCATTGTCTACGTTTGGGATATGCTCTGGGAACTTATAGGACAAGATACAAGTATTGTAATGAGAAAAGGAAAGAGGCAAGCACACTTTAGTACCATGGCATCTTTGGATGCACCCAAGACAGAACAATTTTCCCTTGTATTCCCTCATAAAGCATCTCCAGAGCCTATTTCAAGCCTCATTTAGAATAAGGATTGGGTTACACCACATCACTTCTTAAACATTTACTGAATTTTTAGAGCAACTAAAAACTCTCCATTACTCCTTACCATTGCATAGTCTTGTGCCTGAATGGTAGCATTCTTAGTATGGTATTTGAATTATCTTGCACAGAAGAAGGACCACTCAGTCTGGAGTTTAATGTGTCTTCTAAAATTAAGCCTATAACAAAGCTCTATATGTGATATAGACTTATAAATCTCAGAACCTTATTGACTGGTTTGAAAATAAACATTAAAAAGTGGAACACTTTTAAACACATATACCCCAGTTTTCAAATCTTTTTTAGCATTGCTTACAAATATGCAGCTAATTTCTAATTTATTGTCAAGGTCATTATTGTAACATAATAAACATTCATAGAAAGGTTTTATCAGTCATCTAGTGTTACATTTCATGAATAAGAAACAACTACAACTGGCAATTCTTAAAATGCCTCATAATAATTTGAACGGATTTTACTCTTTTCCATGGGAATTACATCTGCTCTGAAAAAAAAATCACAAAAGAGAGCTTGGTGTTCTCCAGAATATTAAGACGCCCCCCAGAATTTTAAGCTAGCATGGATCATGCTTGCTGGAAACTCTGGGAGGTGTAACTCCAATATATCTTGATACTCCCAAGATGGGGAAAGCTTAGTAGATCACTTTGTATGTCTTAAAGACATATGATAGGTCTTAAAGACATGTACATTATACTCCAGAGAACTAAATCCATATAAATTTATTTATTTATTATTTGTCAAACTATATACGGCTCATCTTATCTGAATGATTCTTGGCAGTTTATAAATAAATGTATAATTGATATGGCCACTGATTACAACATTTTTTTACAAGTTTCCTCAAGACTGTGACCAAAATCTTAGGTAACACCTTCCAAAAGCATAACATGTATAGTTATGTCCCAATAACGGAGAACATTTGTAGCTAAGGATTGAAATGAGGGGTCCTTGGTGCTTGTTTGGGGTTTTTTTTGCAGACATTTCATTACCCTAACTAGATAACATCATGAGTGCTAGTAAAGAGTGCTATGTACTGTCTTTGGCAGTTTCTTGACATTGGTTAACTTCAGACAAACAATCAAGTAAGCAATACCCAATCAAGAAACTGACAAAGAGCCATCAGGAAACAGCCTAACCAAAGAATTTCTAAGACATCCATACAGACAGCACTCCTTACTAGCACTGATGATGTTACTTAGTTAGGGTAATGAAACGTCTGCGAAAAAACAAGCAAGCTCTGGGAGCACCAAGGAGCTCTCATAGTTATGTACATTTTGGATGATTTCCAGAATAGTCAAATAACACCTCTACCAGATAGTCCAATGGTCTAGTCCAGCAGATTTCTATAGTCCTTACAAAGAAAAATTTTCCAACAGAGTCTTGTTAAGCTAGTCATACAGTAATTATTTGCAATATTCCCACCACCAGCCTGTCATAGCTATCTCTTAATCTATGTTGTCCTACAGTTACCATGCAAGATAGATCCTTCAGCACCTAATCTAATACTTTGCAGTTCCAGCCAACAGACTGTACCTCTAATCCCAGTCATCACGAACAGCATAAACCAAAAGGTAACATTGTTCTTATGCCTTTTTTTTCTTCAACATATAATTCCTGACTAGTTAGAGAAGACATTGGTAAACAGGCATTAC
This sequence comes from Pseudonaja textilis, assembly GCF_049901715.1. Taxonomy (NCBI): domain Eukaryota; kingdom Metazoa; phylum Chordata; class Lepidosauria; order Squamata; family Elapidae; genus Pseudonaja; species Pseudonaja textilis. The sequence continues at coordinate 28,090,468 of NC_141993.1, forward strand.
ATGTACAGTGAGAGAAACAGCAACAGGCACAAAATTCTAAAAATATATAAATACTGGCTGGTTGGGCCATTGCCTGTCCTAGACCCTCCATCAGTTAAAAAAAAGGGAATTACAAAGGAAAGAATTTCCCATAACACAATGTGTGTAAGTAAAAAGAATGTATCTGCATTTATCTTTTAGAAGGGTCTGTGAAGAAAAACATAAATGTATTAGATTTGAGCAGATCTGAAATGTAATCTCAGATAAGTATACTGTACTTTCAATCGGGGCCATAGTTTACTGCAATGCAATTGATCCTAAAAAAAAACATCGTTTACTTCATGACCCCTCTGCACGTGCTTGGAAATATATCAAATTGAAAAGGACTTACAGCTGAATAAACATTTATTGACTAAAGCCAGATAATTTAGAGTTGAACCAGTCTTTCACATTTTGTCTGCATATTCTGCCTTTGCCTCATTTATAGGGCCAATCTTTGTTCACTTTCCATATTCAGTCTAGCCCCAAATATTAGCCCCATTTCCAGAACTTCAACTGTTTCAAGACCAAAACAGGTGGTATGAAAGCATTCAAGTTGCTTTAGAATGTAAGTGAAGAAATTCAACCATCACCTGTCCCCAAAGGATACATGCAATTTCAATCACATTATATCGATTTATCCAATTGAAGAACAGTTCAAATTTCTAGGTATGTTTGGTCCAATGTTTTTCAAACATGGCAAAATTAAGAAGTGTGTGGACTTCAGCTGACTGGAGAATTATGGAAGTTAAAATCTACACAATGCCAAGTTTGAGGGGAAAAACCCCTGGTTTAACCTAAAGAAGAGAAGGTTAAGGGGGAGACATAATAGTGATCTTATAATGCTTGCTAATACTATATTTGAAGGGATATTACAGGGAAGAGCATCTGGATTTATTCTTCACAGTGACTAAGGATAGGTCAAGAACCAGTGGATGCAAGTGAGAGATCCAAACACAAAGTAAGAAGGGTTTTTCCTGATTTTGAGAGCTCTTAAACAACCTATCTCCTGTGGTTGTGGATGTTCCATCACTGTAAGTTTTAAAACAAAGATTGCATAGTTGTTTGTCTAGAATGAAGTGAGAATGCCTGTGCTGTACAAGGCATTCCAACCCTGTGATTCCAAATTAATTGTATACTATTGGTTGCTTTAAGTGCTGTCAATGAGGTAGCTCTTGCTATAGCCGAAATTATATTTCTCAAAGAATGGGGCAACTTTCAAGAAAGCTTAATCTTAAATAGCCAGGAACCAAGACATTCAAGGTTTTACAGGTAATAATTTGAGGTGTTGTTTTAGCCTCGGATCAAGCCAGCACAATGCTTAAAAGCATAGACACAATATGGCCTGTTTGAATTACTCCAGAGACAAAGTGGATTTCTGAACAATTTAGCAAATGAAATTGCTTTTAGGACTAGACAGAAGGGCATAGAATGGAATGGAATGGAATAACTATTCTCATCTATGCTATGCTATGCTATGCTATGCTATGCTATGCTATAGTGTAAAATGAGGCAAAACTCACTTAAGAAATGTCTCACTTAGCAACATGAATTTTGGACTCAATTATAGTTGTAAGACGAGGACTACCTGTATCTCCATCTTACTGTTTCAGTTTCAATTCCTTATACTTCCTCACATGGCTCATAACTAATCATTGTATAAACACTAACTTTGAGGAGATCTACCTCCTTGTTACATGTTACGGAGAAAGAATTCATGCTGGGAACATTTAAATAGTCTTTCCTCTTGTCCAATGAATACCTTGAGCAGAGAGAGAGAAAAAATTAGCTTTAAATTCTTTCTGAATTTTATATCTAATTCTCCCTCTCCAATTTGACCTATTGCCACCTGTACATTTTTGGATGGTTATGGTTTATACAGTTTAAAATTTAAAATGCGGGAAGAGGCCATTTGCCCTGATGGCAGAAGAACGGAGAAAATAGCAGATGTCAGGTTTGCAGCAAACATACCCAACGGAATTAAAACTCTGAGGCAGGCATATTCCTCAAAGTATAGATTTATTAGGCATGTCATATTGGCACATCTGGGGAAAACCCAACTCTCTGAAGGACCCCACCCAAACCAAACCCCCAAAGTTCTTCCCCACTGGTCACATGTCCGTCACATGGTCCAACCAGATCACAGCCACCATCCTAGCTGGCTTTGGTCCATGCCTCTCCAGACACCTGGGAGAACGTCCTTGGCTCCCACGGGAAAGAATGTTGTTTTGGCTACACATCCCCAGCTATCTCTATCTCCCACTTCGCATTCCCACAGCTGCAACTAGCCTTGCTGTGATAGCCCTGAAGATGCTCCCAAGATGGCTTCAGCCCAAAATGGCTTCAGAATTATTAATATCACCTTTGCTGAAAGACCAGGTGCTCAGACTGCTCCCCACTAACATCTTAAAAGACAATCTGAACTGTTGACATCCCAACTGTAGACTTCAAAAACTGATGTCTGAGTTACCTTCCTAAAATCTCCTTTTTTCCCCCCCCGGCCTTCCCTTCTTGGATTGCAAGTTTGTGGCCACAGTTTGCCATATTACCAGTATTTGAAAGCTGCTCTAGGTTCATTTTAGTTCCAGAAGAGGAAAAGTACTTGAAATAAGTAAATCGGGGCTTTCAAAATATTATTTACTGTGATGCAGGAGCTTTGCAACAGTTAAGGGAATTTCAAAAATATCTTTTTTTAATAGATGAGAGATTGAAACATCTCTTAAGAGACTTTCGAGGAATTTGACTGCTGTTGAAAAATAAGCATAATAATCTTTTTTCTTATAACTAAAGACCTTATATTATGGGTGGGAAATTTGAAGCTCTCTAAATATTGCTGAACAAGCATCGTCTCTTTGAGATAGGCCAGGCCAGGAAATAGACACCACAAGGATTACAAGAATCTTACTTCTATTACAATAGAATTTTAAAAGCCTGACAGACTTTCCCTCTGCTCTTTCTTAAACCAAACTAACTAGAGGTGGAATTATTCTGAGTCTCTTCTTCATGATCCCTCCTGTGGGAAGCCCCACCCCAGAAGAATGAAATATTTTTGGAAATATTATAAAAAGGCAGAATATTATGTTTCCCTAAAGGAGAAATGGAGAAACGTGTTTTTAGAGGCAGAAAGCAGCCCCAGGTCTTTCTTACTAGCCCATACCAGATGCCAGCACTTAAGAGATAAAGAGCTTATTGAAAGACAGCTATGTAGATAGTTCTATTCATAAGCAAAGCGAATACTACTAGCAGAAGCCCATACCAAGACAGGATATTTTGAAACTCCTCGCAGCAAAGTTTGACAGCTAGCAAAGGCAGAATGGTAGGATTAGAACACAGCACCTCACCCAAGATCCAACACAGGACAAAAGCCATTAGCCACCATAGGAATTGCCCAACACCCTTTCAGAACATGTCCCTCCATTGCACCACCCCCAGAACGGTTCACACTTCAAAGTCACAGAAACCTATAAAGATTCACCCGTTCATCCAGCCATTTTGTCAGCTGCACCAGAATCACAAACCCTGGTGGTTCTGTTCATCAATAAATGGACCTTCTTTCCAATTAGCCTCCAGACTCTATGCTGTTTCCAGAGTCTTTCTCCCAGCTTGGAACTGAACCAGATGGATTTTTCTTCCAACATTCCTTTGTCAAAACTGAGCTGTTGTTTACTTTCTCTTCATCTCTTGTAACAGCTTGCACACCCTTCTCAGGGTTACCCAGGTGCTCCTCTACAGTGACAATTCCCTACAACCCCAACTAGTGGTTGCCCTGGCTGTGATACTTGTAGAATAGGAAGATCTGTAAAGTGATGGATTTTCCATCCCTGCCCTCACAGAATCATCCTGAAATGTTCCTGTGAAGCCTTGGCTATCGCTGTGAACATCAAATTAGACAGGGAATTTTCCATATGGGTGCCTGAAGCTTTATTTTCTGCCAACAAGACCACAGGGAAATCCCTGCAATGCTATTCTGAGATGCTTACAGGTAGTCCTCGCGTTACCACTGCAATTGAGCCCAAAATTTATGTTTCTAAGAGAAACATTCGTTAAGTGCGTTTGCCCCATTTTATGACCTTTCTCACCACAGTGGTTAAGTGAATCATTGCTTTGTTAAGTTAGGAACACGGTTGTTAAGTGAATCTGGATTTTCTCCATTGACTTTGCTTGTCAAAGGTTGCAAAAGCTGATCACATGACCCTGGGATATGGCAATCGTCATAACTGTGAACCAGTTGCCAAGCATCTGATGTTTGGTCATGTGACCATGAGGATGCTGCAATGGTTGTAAGTGTGAAAAATGGTCATAAGTCGCTTTTTCAGTGCCATTGTAACTTTGAACAGTCACTAAATGAACTGTTATAAGTCGAGGACTACCTATATTGAAAAATATATTCAAAATATTCAATCGGGATTTATCTCCCAACCAATGGGTACTGATGATAAGAAGAGATGAGATGAGACAAGACGAGACGAGACAGGAAGGGAGGTGAAGGGAAGAGAAGAGAAGGAAGGGAAGGGAAGGAAGAGAAGAGAAGAGAAGAGAAGAGAAGAGAAGAGAAGAGAAGAGAAGAGAAGAGAAGAGAAGAGAAGAGAAGAGAAGAGAAGAGAAGAGAAGAGAAGAGTCTGAAGGGACTTGGAGGTCTTCTAGTCCAACCCCCTGCTTTGGCAGGAAACCCTACACCACTTCAGACAAATGGTTATCCAACATCTTTTTTAAAACTTCCAGCGTTAGAGCATTCACAACTTCTGGAGTTGATTCATTGTTCTGTCAGGAAATTTCTCCTTAGTTCTAAGTTGCTTCTCTCCTGGATTAGTTTCCACCCATTGCTTCTTGTCCTGCTCTCAGGTGCTTTGGAGAATAGCTTGACTCCCTCTTCTTTGTGGCAGCCCCTGAGATTTTGGAACACTGCTATCATGTCTCCCCTAGTCCTTCTTTTCATCAAACTAGACATACCCAATTCCAACAACCATTCTTTATATGTTTTAGCCTCCAGTCCCCTAATCATCTTTGTTGCTTTTCTCTTCATTCTTTCTAGTCTCAACTGGTGGTGATGATGATCATGGTGATGATGGTGATAATAATGATATCCATTCCATCAAGTCCATAGAACTCTTGGCAATTCTACATCTTCTGATCTTGCACTATTTTTTTTTTATTCTCCTATGCTCTCTGGTGTCCAGCCACTGTATTCTTTGATGACCTGGTTTCCTTTTACCAGTAGGTATCAAGGTTTGACTTTCTTTGGGAATGGCCTTGGCTGTTTATTTTATTGTTTTAAATGGATTGGGCACCCAGCAATGCAGTCATAGCACATTAATTGAACCAGCAGGACAAATTCTGCAGCAGCTCCTGTTTTGTGGAACATCCTCCCACAGCCCCCACATCATTGTTACCTTACATCAAACTTTAAAAACTTGGCTGTGTTCCACTACAAGCACCAAGAGCCTCCTGGCTATATTGTTAACAGGCCAGATGTCTTGCTTTGTTTGTACTCAAATTAGACGTTTTAATGGCTTTTTAAAAATTGTTTTAGTGGTTTTTATTGTTTTAAAATGTTTTAAATATTTCAATTGTAATATACGTTTTTGAACTGTGAGCCTCCCAGAATCGTTTGCTGAAATGGGCAACTGTAGAATTCCAATCCAATCAATCAATCAATCAAGTCAGCATCTACAACTTTGGGCAACTTCCCAGTTCAGATATCAATCTATTAACTATTTTAATTTTCTACAGTGCATTTATCTAATAAAATATATGTGAGTTTGTAGAAAGCAAACATGGCAGACCTGTGCACACCTTAGAGCATGCTCACTGGGGAATTCTAGCCCACATGTCTTCAAATTGTCAAAATTGAAAAACACTGGCTTAGAGATTAACTGTTGTCTATCATTCCTAGATAAAACCAGTTGCATTCACTGGTGGAAAAGGGTTCCCACTAGTTCTCAAACCCGGAAAGAAAACTCAAACTGACTCCACTTGTATTTTGTTTGATATAAGATGGGGCAGAGAAAAACTCTGATGGGCTTTCAACATCTTATAATTGTATTCCACAACAATAAAATAGCATTCCTGCAATGTTCATTTCTTTATCTGGGTTAGTTCCACAAGTTAGTTTCAACCTGGAATGTGAGTTTCTTTCTTATGCTTTCTTCTTTCTTCTGACTGAATTGATTGCAGGAAATACAACTTCAGCAACAGAGTGGTCAATGTCTGGAATACTCTACTTGACTCTGTGGTTTCTTCCCCAAGCCCCAAAAACTTTAACCTTAGACTGTCTACTATTGACCTCACCCCTTTCCTAAGAGGTCTGTAGGGGGCGTGCATAAGCGCACCAATGTGCCTACCGTCCCTGTCCTATTGTTTCCTTTTATTTTTCTTATATGTATCCATGTATTCATAACTGTGTTTATATTTATACCTATTATCTTGTAAGCAATTGACAAATCAAATAATAAATAGATAGATAGATAGATAGATAGATAGATAGATAGATAGATAGATAGATAGTCCTTTCTGTTCCTGGGTTAGCTCAATGAGTTAGTTTAACCTGGAATGTTAGTTTCTTTCTTACGCTTTCTTCTTTCTTCTGACTGAATTGTCCTTTCTGTTCCTTTTGAATTTATTTAATTTCCCCAGTCATCTCTACACTCTTTTATAGCCTGAACTTAAGTATATTATTAGTTTAAGTCAATGTTTCTCAGCCTCAAGCACTCTAAGCATGCTGCTGGCTGGGGGATTATGGGAGCTGAAGTCCTCACATCTTAAAGTTACTGAAATTGAGAAACACTAGTTTAGGTCTACAAATCTGGTTAGATTCCCTTTATCCCTGGATAGCACAGATAAAACACGTGCTATTATTTAGTGCCCTTACTATTTATCATTTTGTATCATTCTATCCTAAACTTGCTTGCTCAAAAATTTAGATTTTAGAGGCCAAAATGTTGCACATCCATGTTATAACAAATTTGTCCTTGAAAGTCATGATCACATGTAGGAATAATGTTATTTTCTGCAAATAGGAAAAATCACTAGTGGCAACTGAAACAACAAGTCAGTTATCTGTGGGGAGACAGACACTAATTCAGTGAAGACGCTGTGGCTGTCGATATATTGAAGGGTTCAAAAGAAAACTTTTATTAACAGAACAAACTGTTCTCTATTCCTAATCTGAAATTTAAAATTCAGCGCAGAGAATAATTGAAGGACTTGAAAATGCTCTGAATTATCACCTGGAGACACATGATCAGCAAGATGTAGTGAAAAGATTGCCACTTGGGGATTTTAACCGAGAATTAAATTCGTTGCAAAGAATACCCTTTGCTAAAAAGCAATTTAATTTCCATCACATTTTCCTAATGACAGCCTTTGCTCATTTTCCGGTTGAGCCAATCACTAAGCAGTCTGACCATTCTGATAATTATTTTAAATGCATTTGTTGCATGCAAGTAACCGCACTCATGGCTTCCAATAGTCCGTTTTCTTCAATTTTACACCTAATTTACAAGATTAGCCACTCTGGTCAATTAAGTCATAATGATAATTTAGCCATAGTGGTGATTTTTTTTTTTAATGTAAACTTTTTCATAACAGATTTCTTTTCTTATTACTTAGGTGAAGATTCTCCAACCTGGAACTTTCCACGTCTATTGGACTTCCTTTATCCAAGATCTGCAGCCTGCTATAACAGGTTGCAGAACCAGGACAATTTTCCCAGATTGGGAAAAGTCATACATATGTGTTGGAAGTTAAAACCCACCCCTCCCCTAGGAAAACGAAATATTTTAGGATATACTAAAAAGGCACAATATTTTCCCTAAAAGAGAAGTGGAAACTCAGAGAGACAGAAACTCAGCCCCACCCACCCCCACCTTTCTCAATGGCCCATTAAAGCCTGAGCCAGTCAATTCTACATAACAAAGATCTACCTCTTCAGGCAGAGCCATAACAGGAATTGCCAAAAGCCCTTTCATTACCCAGCAAGAGTCAACCAAGCCTGGGACTCAAAAGACAACCTACAAAGTTACCCCTGCATGGCCCCATGGGACTCTAACAACCAATCAGAACACGAGCTCAAATTCAAATCCCAACAGAGGGCATCAAATCCTGGCATTCTCAGCATCTTTTTCACTTTTCTGCCCAGGAACCCATCGTGTTCATCAAGAAACCATCTTTCCAAGCAGTTTTTTAACTTTTTCCCCACTTGGAACTGAACCCAGAAGGATATTTCTTTCAACATATGCATAGGCAATTCAAAACAACAACAACAGCAATATGCAGACCAGCCTTCCACAGTCTGGATTGATTTTAAGATGCAAGGATTTCAACTCCCAGAATTCCCCAATTAGCTATGTTGGCTGGAGAATTCTGGGAGTTTGAAGATTAGAATTGCTGAGATGGAGAAACAGTGTTGGCGAACCTTTTTGGCACCGAGTGCTGAAACATGCATGTGTAGGGGGAGCACCGCCAGAAACCAGAAGAGCATCTCCTCTCAGCATGCATGTGCGCACTGGGAAACTGAGCTTCCGGTTTCTGGTGTGCATGTGCACATGAAGACAAACTGGCATGTTCACACCGGAACCCAGAAGAGCAACGGGCGACGGCTGGCATCCCCGGAGAGATGGCTCTGCATGCCACTTAAGGCACACCCATCATAGGTTTGCCCTCGTGGCTCTAGGTTAATTAATTCAGTGGCTTGCCAAGGGGAGGAAGAGGTGGGACCATCCCTCTAGAGCACAGATCATAAGGATGCTGCTCACACCCAGCTATTTGGTAAGTGGTGCAGCAGCAATGTGGTGGGGTTGGGAATGTGCCTTCAAGTCAATGTTGTACTTATGGACAACTTCCCCTTATGGTTTTCTTGGCTGTCTTTTCAGAAGTGGCTTGCCAGGTGTTTTCTTTCTAGGGCTGATTGGCTCAAGGTCGCCCAGTTGGTTTTGTGGCTAAGGCAGGTATTCACAGACTCTGGTTTTTAATGTGACTGCTTAATCACTATACCAAATCATCTCTCAAGGAGTAGGAGAGGGGGCCATTAAAACATATCCATTATGTGAATCAAATATGCTAGGATTGAATGGATGGATTTCCAACCACATTGGTGTCAACTCTTAGCAGTGGTGGGATTCCATTTTTTTAATCTACCGGTTCTGTGGGCATGGCTTGGTGGGCGTGACAGGGGAAGGATACTGTAAAATCTGCATTCCCACCTCACTCCAGGGGAAGGATACTACAAAATCCCCATTCTCTCCCCACCCCACTAACCTGCTTTCCAGCTCCATTCTCCTGTGCAGGGCAACAAAAGAAGACCCAGCCGATCAGCTGGCACTCAGGAGGCAGAGAATAGATGGAGGCAGGGCCAGTCAGAGGTGGTATTCCAAACTACTCAAAATTTCCGCTACCAGTTCTCCAGAACTGGTCAGAACCTGCTGAATCCCAGCTCTGACTCTTAGCAGCCACAAGGCTGGATTCTCTCCAGAATGATACAGCATGGAAAATGGATTCCCCCACCCCACCCCCACCCTATCAATGAATGCAGCTCATTCCAGGGAGGTCGCCCAAAATTTTGATAAGGCCTCTTGATTCATTTGGTCACGTGAATCTGATCTCATGAAAGAGATATTTGGGCTCATTACCTGCTTCCTCTCCTCCTGCTTTCATGTGTTGAAGTGAGATGATCTACAATAGAAAGCTTGTCTAGGCCTCCCCTTTCCCCCCACCCCACCTGCCCTTATAGTTCTCAGCCATGCACAATAAACATTCTTCCTGCTAACACCTAAAGGTGTTTTTCTTGGGTTCCAAAATAAAGTCTCTTTGCTACAATTTTCCCACCTCCAACACACAGAAGACAGTGAGGTGTTTTTTTTGTTTGTTTATTAAAACACTATCATTCAAGCACGATTACAAGATCTCAGGATGCAATTCAGGAGAACACCATTAAAATCTCAGAAAGCAGGCAGAAATTTTATAAAGTCAGCCAAGGCTTTGTTTAACAATTAATTGGGCTTGCTGCTGAATTAGGTTTTCAATCAGCTTAACACTGTTTTACTGCTGTATTGTATTGTCAACTGTGTTTTTATTGAATTTTTAATAACACTTATACATTTTATTAAGGGTACTTTATTTTTTTATCCTAATCTTTAAGAACAAATTCATCTCCCACCAAGACTATTTTTTTTGAATTTGCTTTGTTATTTGTGACATTTATGTGTTCTTATATTAGTCTCCCACCTTTCTATTGAGCCTTTAAAATAGCATACATTAAAGTCTCCTATGGTTTAATTTTATACCCAAAACATGGTAAATTTCATAGGTTTCACAGAACATGTTCAGAAAAGTTTTCAGACAGTTGTTTTCAGGTGGCACTTAAAACAAGCAAAATTGCTGTTCCGAATGCCTCAAATATTAACCATGGAAAACATTTTCCCCTCCTTTGTACCTTGACAACCAAGTATTGAGTTGTCCAATGACTTATACACTTCTAATTCTGCTGAGCAGCTAATTTCCACAATTCTGTCTAAATATATTACCCATGTACTATGGCTGTATTAATTTTATCCTTCTCATCTACCTTCTCTATTGGTATCATTATTATGATTATTATCCTTAGTTATTATTATGATTACATTGTCCTTTTTGAATGTACACTGAGAGCTTAGCCACCGCAGACAAATTCACACTTGGCCAATAAAGTATTCTATTTGTCTCCTTCCTAGAAAGCCAATCCCCCTTTTAAGAGAGTGGTTGTATTTGAATATATCTCGCCACAGTCTTACAATTTTGAACAGTGTTTCTTAACCTTGGCAGTTTTAAGATAGGTGGGAGTCCACAAATGCTGGTTGGAAAATTCTGGGAATTGAAGTCCACAAATCTTAAAGTTGCCAAGTTTGGAAAACACAGGTTTAGCCAATTGATTGATTAATTGCAAATGCTTCTATACCACTTCTCTGCATTCCTTTCTACTGAAATATTAGCAGTTTTTGGAACCCTATTTGGTTAGCCATTGGCTATGAAAATGCAGCCTGCAAATGAAGTGGCCTCTCTCAGTTATCGGCCCTTGGCTTTGCAGCACCCATAATTCTCCTGCCATGCCAGTGTTTTAACTCCAATGCGCTCTCTTTTCCAAGGTTAGCTTACACCCACACAGAGAGCAAGTAGATAATTCTTGCCTTTTTTATTTCTCCCTAGCCTGTCTGATATCTGAAACATGCACTGTTGTGATGTGAACTTTTCCTCCCTCGTCAAGGACCTCACTTTAGATTTCTTGGCTGAAGGCTAAAATTCATTTCAAGCAAAGGTCAAAATAAGAAGATGGCATCATCCATTGCACTCATCGCTGTATGAAAAAGAATTGTTGTGGTTTAAGGCAGGTTTTCAAGGTGATTATTTTTTCTAATTTACCGATTTCCCCACCCCCACCCCCGAAAAAAATTAAGAAATATAATTAAAAAGTTATACACTGCATTTAGTATTAATTCAATAGTGCAAACTATGCATATTTAAAATGCTAGTTAGAGGGAGATGTTTGTTTTAATTGATTGGGGGGAGAGAGCACCCGTTTTACTTGACTTAATTGGTGCCTGCAAATTAGATCCAGATTGGTGGAGCTATCACACAAATATTTCCTTAGAAGTACATCTTTTTGAGCCAGTTGGGAATTAATCTTGTATAAATTGGTTAACATTGTTGATATGACTCCTACTGAAATAATGGCTAACTTGTCTCAATAATGCCAATTAACCATTCAACTTAATCTGAATCCAACCTAGTGCTTCTCAACTTCGGCGATTTTAAGATATGTGGATTTCAACCCCCCCAAATTCCCCAGCCAGTACCTTGGCTGAGGAATTCTGGGAGTTGAAGACTACACATCTTAAAGCAAGGGACTTCAAACTTGGCAAGTTTAAGACTTGTGGACTTCAACTCCCAGAATTCCTGAGCTAACATGACCAGAGGAGGAATTTTGGGAGTTGAAGTCCTCAAGTCTTAAAGTTGTTTGAAGACCCCCATCTTAAAGCTTCCAAGGTTGAGAAAGATTGGTCTATCCGAATTTACTTAAGAAACGAGCTGGATCAGCCCAAGAATCTACAACCTCCAGCATAGGATTATGATAGTAGCCAGCATATTTCAGAGCATGAAGTCAATAACTTTGTTGAATAGAGATGATGAGTTATATCTCAAAAGACGCCAAGCTGAGAAAGGCTGCTATACATGGCTTCATCCAACTAAGAATCCCTGAGTTATTTGAGGTTTGCAGATGAGGAAGTAACAGCAAAGGGTTAGGATCAGATGCATTTGGAAGATACCCAATATCAGTATTGAAGAAAGGCTCAAACTGCCAGTCTGGTTAAGCTTTGCATATGGAACAAGTGAGATACCAACTTATTCTGCCATTCATGCAGCAAATAAATGAAGTATGCTCTAGAATAAACCAGTATAGGCTCAGACCTTGAACATTGTCTTTTTGCTCATAGAGAAATTTTGACTCTGAAGTCCTCTTTAATCGTCACATCAGTTAAACAGATTTTATGTTTCAGTATAGCTCAAACTAAAACAGGAAGAATGAAAATGCATGATAGGAATCAGCTTTGAATTGCTGGCCTCCTGCTAGCCTGTTCTAATATTTTATTCAGCGACCTAGGCATGGGACAGAACACTAGGAAAGTTGCCTGTTTTAAAGTTCACTTCTACTGTTGCTTCACTGAGTATCAAGATAGTTAAGCTATCACATCCAGTATTGTTAAAATTATATCTTCTACAACTGGGGACATCCATTAATGCTGTTTGGGGAGTGGGGAGAACAAGAGAATCCACGAGAGGTTGAAGATCCCAAGTGGACAAAAAGATACAGGTAATCCTCTACTTACAGTAGTTCCTTTAGTGACCATTCAAAGTTACATTACTGAAAAAAGTGACTTATGACCGTTTTTCACACTTATGACCATTGCGGCATCCTCATGGTCACATGATCAAAATTCAGACGCTTGGCAACTAACTCATAGTTATGATCGTTGTGTCAGGGTTCCGGCAGTTACTCCAATTAAATCATGAGCCTTGGGCCACACTCCCAAAACTAAAAAGGATTTATTTGAAGGTAACATTCTCCATCTGGCACTAACCTTGGCGTTGCCAACTCTGAGATACATAATTCACTGTCACCCTTGATCCTACTTCCCACACCCCCACCCCTCTGGGTGTATCATCCAACAAAACATGTCCATAGCCAAGAGTCATCAATCATGGTCTCCAATTAGATTTTTTCCGGGCAGAAGCTTCAGTCATCTAATCAGTCTTTAAAGAAAATATGAATGGAATGTACTTTCGATTTCACCCTGTTGCCTGCTCTTTGAAACTTCTCCTCTTCTTTCTGTTGTCAACTATAAAACGTGTATACAAAATGTTTTATGAGTTGACAGGTTGCAGTCTCCATGTGCAACCTTCTGTCAAGCAAAGTCAATGGGGAAACCAGATTCACTTAACAACTGTGTTACTAACTGCAGTGATTCACTTAACAACTGTGGCAAGAAAAACTGTAAAATGGGGCAAAACTCACTTAACAAACATTTCACTTAGCAACAGAAAAGCTGGGCTCAGTTGTGCTCGTAAGTTGAGGACTACCTGTGCATCTTTCATGTGTGCAGTAGTTTTGTATTTATTGCTCTGTTGAGAAACACGGGAGGAAATGTCCTTCACTAAACTACATTAAGGATACTCTGAGTTGACAATTACGGTTTTCTTTGCTTCAAATTATGGAAAAGTGAAATGTAGTGGTGCTAAGGAGGATTTGGATCTCAAAAGTGAATGTTTAAGAAGTACTGCTTAATTAAAGTCGACTTTGCGAGAACCCTAGACCCATTTGAGCTTCTCCATGTTGAGGTATCATGTCATTGTATTTTCCCACTGAAAAGTGTCTTTGCCCTGGTCCCTACATTGAAATGGCAAGAAAAGTCCTCAGATCTTAACTTTCCCAACTCTAGGGTCTCTTATTGACAATGAATTCCAGTTGCTTAGTGGTGGGATTCAAAAAAATTTACTACTGGTTCTGTGGTCATGGCTTGGTGAGCATGGCGTGGTTTAGTGGGCATGGCTTGGTGGGCATAGCGGGGAGAGGTTACTGCAAAATCCCATTCCCTCCCCACCCCACTAACCTGCTTTCCAGCTCCATTCTCCTGTGCAGAGCAACAAAAGAAGACCCAGCCAATCAGCTGGTTCTCGGGAGGCAGAGAATTGATGGGGGCAGGGCCAGTCAGAGGCGGTATTTCCCAGTTCTCCGAACTACTCAAAATTGCTGCTACCAGTTCTCCAGTACTGGTCAGAACCTGCTGAATACCACCTATGAAGTTGCTGTCCTTCTATTCCCATGCTGGCTGGGGAATTGTGGAAGTTGAAGTTCACACAACGTCAAATTGATAAAGGTAATAAATACCGGTCTAGGATACTTGGGTACATTAGCTAGGGAGGATGGGTTATAAGACCAGATCAATCAAGGCAAAAAGAAAAGTCACTCCTGATAGCAGTAACTTTAAATATTAGTCTGGAGGAGGAGGAAGAGGTAGAGGAGGAAAATTTCCCACTAACGACTTAAAGTTCAGGGGTAAACAACTGTAATTATGGACATATGTGTTCAAATGCTGGGCAATTTTAGGCACTAGGTTAGGTTTTATGGAGGGAAAGCAGAGAATTCATTTAGTCATAAACCTCAAATAGTATTTTTTGGTCCTGATATCCATCACCATCAAGATCGTTAATATTCCATGTGCTTGTACTCCTAATTTCTCAGAATAAAAACATTTGCTAGGCTTGATTAAGAAGAACAATCTTGAGCATCAGCTGTTTCCCATTTTAACTAATTTAAATTATAGCAAGCTCATGGCTAGAGAAATGTATTAATGAACAAAAAGATAACATATTTATAATTAGAAAAAAAAAAACTAAATCAGCACTGTAATCATACGAACATCCCCCTGCTTAATTCTGCCACATAGCGTATGCAATTTTTATTTCAAAAGATTAAGACTGGATGCTGCACAATCAGAATTAATCCTAAGGGACTTGGCAGGAAGGTATCATTTTAACGATTATTTATTGTTCCCCCTTTACCTGCCTTTCTCTCTGAAACCCTTGACTTTTGACCTTAGACCTAATGCTGTCCACATCCTACGTGATGGATGCCTGTTTCCATTTATCTTTCTAAATTTGAAGACAGATTTCTAACTTGGGAGTGTTTTTTCTCCGGGCGTCTGACTTAACATTTTATAGAAAAATTGATCAAACGTTTTAGAGACAGGGAAGTACCAAAATATTTTTTTATTTTTTCAGATCTACAAAATGCACCCAAATTGGCATGGGGCTTTTCATCCAGAGACTGTACAGTTTAGTCCTTGACTTATGACCACAGTCGAGCCCAAAAATTTCTGTTGCTAAGTGAAATATTTGTTAAGTGAGTTTTGTCCCATTTTACAAACTTTCTCCTTACAGTTGTAATTACTGCAATTACTGCATCCTTGAGAATGATAAAATCAGAAAAAGACCCCAGGTAAAGTACTTCTTTAAGTGGACACCTTCTGCAGTTAATAGAAACTTACTATTTCCACAGCATTTAAAAGCATAACACAATTTCCCCATTTTCTACTGTCTGCGGGTTCCCCCCCCCCCCAAGACTGTGAATTTTTCGGGGCCAGCTTGAGAAGCACAAATGGGGGTGGGGGGGAAGGCCCACATTTTATCTTGCATTCTTCCAGAAATTTCACATTGGTTCAGAGTCATAATATCTCGCCTGTCTGGGGTTTTGGTTTGTTTGTTATTTTTCTGCCTAATATTTCTGGCCCTTCTTTGTTCAAGATGTTTGCCAACAAATTTCAGGCCTTTCACACCACACAGCTGATTCCAGTCAAGGCCTCCATGGGCTCTAAGGATGAAATTTCAAAGTGAGAACGGGTTGTGTTTTGAACATCTGCTTATCAGAGCAGCTTTGGAAGAGAAAACTCCTCGTGGTTCACACAGAAAGATGGTTGGTTGTTTTAGGTTTCAATACCCGTTCCCAGGAAGGATCTGAGACACGCTGCCCTAGCCAAGGGACAAGATAGCGCCTCTCTATCTTGTTTTGACGTCCTAGACCTCAAGGCTGGTTGGGCAGCTGCATTGGATGCCTTCCAGGCAAGACGAAAGTATCTTCCAGCAGCAAAGAGAAGAAGCGTTTTAGGAAGTACACCTTGCATGGCATCAACAGTGTTTCCATTTGTGCATCCCTTCACCTGGTCACCTGTGCACAGGCACAGTATTTGCCCAAATCTTCCAGCCCGCTCTTTCCCATACCTCTTACAGGTATTTTGTGAGAGGACAATGAGATGAGTTGGCTGGAAAGGAGCTAAGTGCTTCTGAAACATCACTTCCAAAGTTTAGGAACATTTTTATATCCATATATCCATTTCAGGTGCATTTGCAGAACCAAACCCAAATGATCCGTTTGTGGCTTATAGTACATTGGGGCACCTCGGTTTCATAGTGTTTTAGTGTAGTGCAACAAATGAAGCAGAGATGTCTGCAGGGCAAAGGGCTCAAGAAAGTCGAGATAGCACTCACAATCCATCCCATTCCATCTTTTTTTTCCCCTCATGCAACACATGTAAGAAAAGTGGGGGGGAGCTTTGATGCATAGTTGTGGCCATCTTGACTTTTTTTGATCCCATCTAGAGACCCTTGGAAAAAAGCTTATAATCCTCTGTAGCACATCCATCATGGGTTTCCCCGTGTGCTCCAATGTTTAAGAATACTGTTTTTCACCCTCAACCAGGGGTGGGATTCTACAGGTTCGCGCCTATTCGCTAGAACCGGTTGTTAACATTCTATGCAGTTCAGAGAACCAGTTCTTAGAAGAAATGACTGGCCTAATCCTGTAAGGAAGGCAGGAAGGAAACATTCTGGTGTTGCTTACAGAAACTGCCTTTCCGTTAACCTTTATGACATTCTTGGCAGGACTAGACTTCCTGTCTCAGGAACTTCTCTGGAGTTTTTTCCCCTCCTTTGCTGGTACATTGCTTGTGTGGAGTGACCATTCAAAGTTACAATGGCACTGAAAAAAGTGACTTGTGACCATTTTTCACACTTACGACTGTTGCAGCATCCCCACAGTCATGAGAGGCCATAGGAGGAGATGCATGCCTCGATGTGAGTGATATTGAGTTGGCCACACCCAGCCAATAACATGACCACCAAGCCACGTCCACCCAGTCACATGACCACCAAGCCATGTCCACCACCTAAGCTGTGCCCACAGAACTGGTTGTTAAAAAATTTGAATCCCATCCCTGCTCTCAACAATTTTAAGATGTGTGGACTTCAACTTCCAGAATTCCCCAGCCAGCTGTCTTATGCTGTCTAAACCAGAAACGCTGGCTAAGAGAATACCAGTTTGAAGTGTGCTCACTCACTGAAGTATCTGTGAGTAATAAAACTTCTTATTCTATTTTTCTCCACTCTCTTTCTACTTTTCTCCACATCAATCTCTTTTGCTCACAAAATCTCAAAACCATTAGCATTTCTATCATAGCACGAACTTCTCTAGAGGCCTAAACATATGATTTCTGATTATAAAAAAATCTTTTCAAATAGAACTGCAACAATCATGTCTCTCCAGCTGTTACTTCAGTTGTCTACATATCCAGATCTGGAGACTTTCTGCTTTTCTTCCACATGGGATAGGACTCCCCCAGGTGGAGTTACATGCCACTTAAGAGTCATCTTGGATTTTTAGCTCCTGATTAAAGAGCAGGTGGTAGTCGTGAGCCTTTGAACAACTTTATCCAGTACACTAATAGCACCCAATTGTGGATGAAGAGGACCTGCTCGTGGTCACTCAAGGTTTGGTTACCTCAATCTTGGACAACAGAAACAGACGCTGTCATACTGTCCTTAAAATTACTATCATGCATGATGGTCCTGTAAAAAAGCTCAGGAGTTCTGGTACAAAATTTGGTCATGGCTAGAGGGAATGACAGGGCTAAAAATTCATTACAAACCAGAGATGTTCTTACTGGGAATAATGGAAGAGAAATTGAGCAAATTTAGCAAAGCCGATAGCCAGTACATGTAATCACGGCAGCAAGAATGATATTCGCCCAAAATTGGAAAGCAAGTGAAATCCCTAGTGAGGTTGTTATGATTGATAAGATATTACAATGCACCGAAATGGATAGGTTGACATTAGAATTGAAGGATCAAGATGAATCAGAATACCGCAAAATATGGAATAAATTTTACTACTGGAGGGACATGAAAGGGAGTTCATAAAATTGAAATAAGAATTTAAGGTGAAATAGGGAACAGGTGAGGGACATCACATTTGAGGAATAATGAGAAAGATTTAAAAATTACAAAGTTTAAATGTATATATTTATATAATTGTACATAACTTCCTTATCTTTCTAAATGCAAAATGTATTAACATAAATGTATGCCAACAAATTTCAGGCCTTTCACCCCACACAGCTGATTTCAGTCAAGAATGTTTTTTAATGTTTATACTCAATAAAATTTATAAAATAAAAAATTGGTCCAAAATGCAATAATATGGGTAGTGATTATTGCACTTCAGCAGCCCATGTTATAGCTCTACTTCATGAGCTGCACTGTCTTTCTTTTGTCTTCCAGGTGCAATTCAAGTGCTAGTCATCACCTATAAAGACTTTCATAGCACGGAGTCAGATGATTTGAGAGCTCTCCTGTTTCTGGTTTTATCTGCCCATCTGATGATATTCAACATAATGGACATTCTTGAGGCTCCCTTTATGAAATCAAGTCCTCTGATGGGACTTAGGAGCCATGTCCTTCAGAACAGCATACCCCCAGATATGTGGATGCCCCAACCCTGTTGGCCTTGTGTATGGTTTGGATTTTTCCCTTGGGCATTGGGCCAAGATGCTGGACAAGACTGTCTACCAAATAGTTTGGGTTATTGAAGAGTTTGGGTTTGGCCTCTGCGTAGTTTTAAGTTGTGGTTTTGTGGATTTCTTTATTACTTTCCTTCATTTTATGCTTCTTGCTTCATTTTTATGATAGCCACTCCAAACTACAATTTGCAAGTTGGACAGCTACACACAATACATATATACATCCATATATATATATACAGCAGGACTTTTTGTCTCTATTCCCATTCTATTCTTGACCTGCCATATCTAGATGGTGGGGTGTCCCTTGCCCAGCCGTTCCAAACAGAATTTCTGTAAAAATTACAGTGTTGGATGAAGACTGGAGAAACCCAGTTTCAAATCAAACCTTAACCATAAACATTTACTTGGTGACTATGGACCAATGTCTTTCTTTCAATCCAAATTACCATCTCAGTCCAATTTACCACCTCAGTCTAATTTACCACCTCACAGGGCTGTTGTTTTGGAGAGTATATAGGGGAGAAAGTGGTATCTATGCTGCCAAGAGGTGGGATATACCATAACTGCAACAAATGCAAATATGTGAGATTGTGTAAGTTCACTGGTAATCTTACAAACCTTCTAACACTGGTCCTTTAAAAAAATGTACCACTTCTTGTTCTGAAAAAAAGCGTTGGCTTCTCCCCCATTCCATCCTTTCTTGTTTTATTCAGATACCATCTTGATAAATTAGTAATTGTACAAGATGAGGACTTGAAAATGCCTGAGTGCATTTTCACAAGAGTCAACGCAGACCAAGCACATATGAGATGCACTTTTAAGTAGACCCGAAGGATTATTTTTGTAAGTTCTTTAACTAACTTTCTAGTAATAAATCTCAAGGGGTTAAAGTAGCAAAACATATTCCCATAGGATGATCCAAAGGGGCATGAGAAGGATGGGTATGCATGCACACTGAGGGGCATGAAAAAGTACTTTTTCAAAAGGAAGAAAATGTATCTGTGCAAGGGAAAGTGAAGAACTAGGAAAAGGTAAAAAATGAGTTCACATATTCTCCTAATTATATAATTTTTATTAACTGTGTACATGGATAAAAGGCAAATATTAAAATGCATAAAGAAAAACATAAAAAGTATAGTAAGAAAAAGAGGGAAAAAGGAAAAGTGCAGAAGGCAATACAGTAAAAGATAATTTTAAAAAAAAACCAGAAAAAAATGGCTTCCCTTCTTTTCAGCAATTACTGTACAAACTTATTATCTCTCCTTCTTTCATATTAGAAAAATTACTTTGGCCCTTTAATCAATCCCTTTTTCCATTGCTGAATCATTCACTCTTTTCCATTTTCTGTTAAAAGTCCATAAAAGTTTTCAGTCCTTTGTGAAAGTACTTACTGCTTTGTCTTTAATTAGTCATGTCAGTTTTGCCATTTCTGCCATCTTCACCAACTATTCCTCCAGTGTGGATATTTCAGTATTTCTCCATTTTTGTGCACATAATAATAACTTTCCTGCAATCTATTCTAAGTCTCAAATAAAGAAACTGCATCTTGTTCTTTAATCTAATGTGTGAACTCAGCCAAGATTTCCCGCAAAATCACAAGGTTGGCAGCTTCTTGTCAAAAAGCTCACAAATGTAAATTAAAGAAGAGGCCTGGAGTTTCTTAATTGCTGCTGTAAATTCAATCTCTGTTTTGATCTCCCTCCTTCACACTTTGTCACTGATAGTCTTCTACTTATGACCACAATTAAGGCCAAATTTCCATTGCTAAGAAGGCAGCTGTTAAATGAGTCAAGGCCCATTTTACAACCTTTTTTTGCCAGGCTTGTTAAGCAAATCACTGCAATTGTCAAGGGAATCATATGGTTGTTAAATGAATCTGGCTTCCCCCAATGACTTTGCCTATCAGAAGCCAGCTGGGAAGGTCGCAAACAATGATCAAATGAACCCAGGTCACTGCAACTATTCTAAATATATGCTACTTGCCACACACCCAAAGTTTGATCATGTGACCATGGGGAGACTACAATGGCTGTAGACATGAAAACTGATCATAACTTAGTTTTTCAGTGCCATTGCAACTTCAAACAGTCACTGAACAAATGGTTATAAGTTGAGGACTATCAATAATGAAAAATGAACAACCTTGACCTATATTACAGGGGTGTTGTACTGTAATAATAAAATAGGAGGGAGAAATATTAAAGTTGGTTAGAAAAAAGTGGAATATAAATTTGTTATTTTCAGCATAATTTATCACAGGATGTGCACGAGCCTAATTTAATAGGGGGAATTTACTCACTCAGTAACAAGACTCAGGTGGCTGCATTTCAACGAAAATATATATTCATACATACATACATACATACATACATACATGTTGCCAGATGCTCAACCTTTTCTTGGATAAATATTTGGGAGACTAAACTGGATAGAACAGCCCCTTTCTGGTTGTCTCCTCTTTGTCAGTATTTATAGACTGCATAATGTCCAAATGTCGTACTATAGTTTGATTTGTGTGCATTGTAGAACTCAGATGTGTGAATACAGCCAACTGTGGTTTATTTAGCAATAGAGTTAATTCATGGCTTGCTGCAGTATGTGAAGCCATCATTCTTACCATCTGTACAAGAGTGCAGTGACTGCATTTGGCCATAGTTTAATATCCTCTACAAATATCCTCAAAGCCCCTCTAAGATTTAAAGCCAATTGCCAAGTTATTGGACTATAGTGTTTCTCAACCCTGGCAACTTTTAGATGTGTGAACTTCAACCCCCATGCCCGTTTGGGGGGGGGGGGTTTCCCCACTTTGAAAAACACTAAATAAAAAGCAGGAAGACCCGCACGCAAATCAACCTGCAATCACAGCAGTTCACTGGGTGACTACCTTGCAGGGCTGTTGAGGGGAAAAATAATAAAAGGGAGTGCTAAATATATTACCTTGAGTATTATGAAATACCTGTGGAAATACTCATGTTTTTAATCATTAAAATGTTACATTTTCATTACATTGGCTAAGCCTTACCTGCCTCTTCATCCCAGGCCCAGCCTGAGGTTTGAATGGAAAGGTAGGAAAAGGTGAACATTTTTTTTTACAACAACCAACAATGGCGGTTCTTTGATGCAATTATTGGAGAAACTGCATCATTTTTAGGGATCTGACTATAAACATAGTGAAGATTTCCGCTTCAGTGAATATGAATTAGGGACCCAGGGTACCCCAAAAGACTACTAAATTGAGGGGAATGATGGCAAAAGCTGTTAAGGGGCATCTCTTTTTGTGTGTGTAAGCAGTGATAGCAAAGCAGAATAAGTTGCTTGCTTTTTTTTTTTTTCTTGGAGAATTGAATCTTGCCAATACAGAGAAGTTGATGGAGAGCTAGGCCGACGGCCTTGAAAAGTTATCTTGATAGATGGCTTTGTGGGGGGAAAAAATTAAGGGCCTTTTGCGGTAAAAAGTCTCTCTTCGTTCGCGCCAATCTCTGACGTCAATGGGAGCAAAAGAAGCGATAACCGGCTTTCTCAGGCGATGCCCCTCTCGGCCCCCTCGCCCGTCCTGCCCGCAAAAGGGATACTTCCCAGCCCCTTTTTTTGATTTGTTTTGTTTGCCAAGCGAAGCTTTTGGTATCTTGCAGGTGCGGCTTGCGAAGCCTTTGCGGAGGGGCAGGCTGATTAGCACTTGAGAAAAACAGCCACGCTGTCTTGCTAGCGTAGCTTCAAGGTCTCGAACCAGCATAAAATGCGGAGCGAAAGGCAGACCCGGAGCACTTGGGATCTCCCAGAGAGCTCATCAGGTAAGACCTGCCTTTTCTTCTTGCCATTGGGGACTTAGGCCCGGCCGGGGTTTTTCTTTTCCAAGCATGGGAGTAAAAAGGCTCCCTGGTTGGGGAAGTCCAGGAACTCTCCAAAATTTTCAAACAGGAGGGAGAAATCTTTGTTTCGTTCTCTTTTGCAGGTTTTTGCAGCAGCGGAAATACTGGTGAGTAGTAGCGCCTTCGGTTCTCGGGGCTGCTGTGGCCAGAAGCAGCAAAGGAAAAGTCGGGGAAAGTTTTTTTTATTTTTTGTACCCGCCGGCGATGCCTCACGGCGAATGCCTAGTTTTTCTTTCTTTTTCTTTTTCTTTTCTCCTTTTCTTTCAGGTCGGCCTGCCTGCCTGCCGTTCGTCGTGCCGGAGAGCCGGATCGCCTTGATTTCTGCTCGTCGTTCCTTTTTCCTATGCATATACTTCTTTGATAGTCCGAATTTAAAGAGGCATAAGGCATGGGAAAATGGGGCGATGGAGTGTAGCATCGGCCCTGCAGGATTGCGCCTTCCGACGCATCCCCAAGCGAGGTTGAACACCTTTCAAGTAAGCAGGCCGGGGAGATCGAGTCGCGGTTTTTGTTGGTCCCAGCTCTGCCGATCGGGTCTGTAAGTGGGTTTCTTTCTTATTGTAGGTCGGCGGGTTTGATCCATGCCGAAAAGTGCTACCGTACTTAAAATATGATTTTTCGAAGCCTAGCTAAATAGTTCCAGGCTCGGCTTGAAAAAATGTTGATTCAGACTTGGCTTTTTAAACAGGCTAAGGGGCAGAAGACTCCCTGATGGAAAAATTATATTTTTGTTTCTCTCTCTCTCTCTCTCTCTCCCTTTTACAGCAAGAGGCATCAGTAAAAACTTGTGGATACCAGGAAGTGTCATGGTAAGGCTTCCCAGCTTGCAAATTCCATTTTTTTCCGTTTTCATCCACAGGTCTTCATGGAATTTATAATGTGACCCTTACTATATTGTAACTACTTTATTTTTATTTTTAGGCAAGAGGCTGCAGTTCTGGAGAAAAGGATCTTAGAAGATAGGTAAGAAAGGAGTTTGCTAAACTGCTAGCCACAACATAAATTAAAAACATCTGTGGTTGCACTTCTGGGAATATATTCCATTCAACACAGTGTGATGTAAATTCTGAATAAGAACCTGTACATTTGCATTGTTAAGATGTTTGCCTTCTGTTCTATGGTGTGGAGTTTTAGGCTCTCTCTCTCTCCCCGCCCATCTCTCTCTTTTACAACTGCTAAAAGCAAGAGGTGTTAGTAAGAACTATTAGATACCAGGAAATGTCATGTTACCACATCCCAGCCAGTAAAACTATTTTCCTTGTTTCCATCCACAGATTGTCATGGATCTATACATTTGCATTCTTTAGATGGTTGCCTGTATACTTTATATTGTGAATAAATCTTGTCATACCCATACTTACATTAAACTAAAAACCATTTTCTTTGTTTTCATCCACAGGTTTCTGATCGATCTGAACATTTGCATTGTTAAGATGGTTGCCTCCTGTTAACATGTTTTGTAAATAAATTTCCACACTTGCATGCATTAAGTTTAATTTCCAAATGCACTTAGGATTGCTGTGTAGTAAAGTATTGTTCATGTATTCATGTATAAGTTCATGTATTGTATTTGAACAAATGATATAACTATGCCTGTATGTCATTTTGTGAAATGATTCAGTTGGCTTGCAAAGCTGCATTTGATTTGTACCTGTTTTTGATTTAGTAATAAAATTATATATATATGATCTGGAGTTTCTATTTCTTAAGGTTGGCGAATTGTCAAACAATACAAAATGGTAATACTTTTGACAATGGTTTTTGATAAAATAACATGTACAGGTTGGGCTTTGACATTAGTTTAACTACATTCCAGGTCTCTGAGTATAAAAATATATACATGGTGAACATTTCTGAAGAAATCATGTAGTTCTAAATCAAATAGTAAGCAATCATTGTGTGCAAACAAGCACTACATATTGAATGCTTGGAGTTCCACAAGCAATACATATTGTGTTCTTGGAGAGTTTTAGAGTTCTGTATCAATGCACAGTGGTTCTTCAGTTCCAGGGTTCCTAAACCTTATTGCAACTAAAAAAAAATGTTTAAAGCATAATTTAAAGGGGAATTGGTGCTGAAAACAGCAGCCTTTAACTTTCCAATTCATTTTGTCTTGTATGCCAAATGCTGTCTTAGATACTCTAAAATCCAAAGAATATATTCAGTGGAGTTCACTTAAGATGCAATAACCCCTTGAAACTCTGTACAATTTGGGGGGTAGGTTTTTTAAATCAACTGGTTATTTGTAATATAACACACAAGTAATCCTATATATAAAGTGACTTGCACCTAAGCACAGCCCAAATGAAGAAATGTTTCTTGCTTAAGTGGGTTCATGAATCCTAAAAGTTCAGGTATCTCTATAAGTCCCCTGACACATGCCTCTCATTTCCAAGAGCATCAAAATTTACAGCTGCAGGCTTACAGTTCCATAATGAATAAGCTTAGCATTAAAAATTTAAATTGTGGGCTTTAGGGAGTAAATATGATTTCTCTCTAGGCATTTCTAATAGTAAATCATCTGTATGAGTTATTTTAATAGGCTCACATAATAGCCTTTTTGGTTTATTTTAGGAAAAACAAAGCTTTGATCCTATGCATCTTTACTTGGGACTTAGTGGGATATACTGCTAATTAAAAAGGCTTTTAGAATGGAATGCGCTGCTTAAAAATACAGGTTGCCTATCCTCTTCCAAACTATCACATCTTTTACATTTTAGTAGCAAGAATGCTGTCCCTGTTAATAGGCACAGTGGCTTGGTCTATAGGTACCTAAATAGGTTGAACTATTTATTTGCATTATAACTCTTCCTCCAGTTCTGTTTCCATAGATCTCAAAAGCAAAAGACAGGGAAGTAGATTCAGAATAGCTGTAATACACCTGGAGCCCATCAGATCAGGGAAGAAATGCAGCCTGGGTTTGTAAGACTTTTTCATGCTGACGCTTGTATTATTATTTTTCTTCTCAGTTAAATATCAGATTGTAAAGGAATACAATGGAGGGATTTGGGCAATTATATGAAAAATGATAGAAGATCATTGCCATCCAGTAAAATTCTAGGAAGAGAAAATAATTTGGGAGTAGAATCAATTTTACATACTCTCCTTTCCTCCCTTATTAAACATCCATACAGAGCCAAAAGCATGATTGTAAAATTCACTGACCAGATACAATAAGGAGAGATGGCAGAACTGAAATACTATGTTTTTACCCCAACTCAGGGCAGGATGCATCTTATTGATTATCTCTATCTATCCTTCCCTTTTGGAATTGAGGGTGACCTATGTTGTTTCTAGATAGGATAGATAGAATTCTTTATTGGCCAAGTGTGATTGGACATACAAGGGATTTGTCTTCAGTGCACACCATATATGTTGAGAGTTTATGTACCTAAGACAAATTCCTTGTGTCCAATCACACTTGAGCAATAAAGAATTGTATCTATTCTATCTAGAAACAACATAGATCTCTCCCCCTTCCCATTTCAGCTTTCCAAACAATTGAGAATGGGTTAGCTTGATAGCAGACAAAGATTGACTACAGAGTCCTATAGTATAAGCGTTAACTACAACAAATTTGTATTTGATTACCTGAAATCTCTGTGCACAAGAACCTGCAAAATTGCCTCTATTACTCTTATACATTTCTTATCATGAAGTGCTTTTGGTGTTGAGTTGAAACCTGTTTTCCTACCATTTCTTTCTGTTGGTCCTAATGCTATACTGTGGAGCAACAGAAATTTAAAAAATCCCCCAAAATTCCCCCTATTTGATAATTCTATGTTGAAATGCAATTGCAATAGCACTTATATATCACTTCACAGTGCTTTACAGCCCTCTCTAAGCAGTTTACAGAATCAACTCCGACACTCAACTTACAATTGCCAACATTTTGAGGAACAACCAGGAAAAACATTTGTCTGAACTTGAGTATATTTGACAGTACTGACAACCAATATGATTGGTTTCCTAATTTTCTCAGTAGGCCACACCTGCAAAATCCTCTTTAAAGAATTTCCTAATAAAAGATGATTATGACTGGCCACCACCAGCCTGGATGAACTATCTAGCTATTGAGTTCTTAGCTCCTCTTTTAGTTGTTCTTTCAGTTCGCACTAGGATAAGAAAAACATAAGTCTAATCAAATCAACATCAACTCCATCATTTCTAAGACAGTACAGAATCAGTATCTGAAGACTACAGTCATGCCTCTAATCTTCCTCTTTTCCAATAAAATGGGCCCGGTTCCTTCACTTGAAGAAAGCAATAGTAAAGTTTAGTGGTGGGATTCAAAAATTTGTTACAATCGATTCTGTGGTCATAGCTTGGTGGGTGTGGCAGGGGACGGTTACTGCAAAATCTCCATTCCCTTCCACTCTTCTAACCTGCTTTCCAGCTCCGTTCTCCTGTGCAGGGCAACCAAAGAAGGCCCAGCCAATCAGTTGGGACTTGGGAGGCAGAGAATAGATGTGGGTGGGGCCAGTCAGAGGTGGTATTTGCTGGTTCTCTGAACTACTCAAAATTTCCGCTACCGGTTCTCCAGAACTGGTCAGAATCTGCTGACTGCCAGCTCTGGCAAGGCTTCCCCACATCCAGATGGCTTCTAGGTATTTTGGGACTGCCATCAGCCTCCAGCTTAATACCACAGTGGTTAGGAAATACAATGAGTTGTAATCTCACTCAGGTTGGAGAAGATTCCTACCACAGTTGAACTGAAAAGGGCATTTCAAAAGAGGTTTTTTCACCTCATTACAGGTAGTCCTCAATGTATGACTGCAATTGAGCCCACATTTTCTGTTGCTAAGCAAGACATTTGTTCATTGAGTTACGACTTTCCTTGCCACCATCATTAAGTGAATCACTGAAGTTGTTAGAAAGACGGTTGTTAAGTGAATCTGGCTTCTCCATTGACTTTGCTTATCAGAAGGTCACGAAAGAAAATCACATGACCCCAGGACACTGCGACTGTCATAACTATGAGTCAGTTGCCAAGTGTTTAAATTTTGATCAGGTGACCATGAGGATGCTGCAATGGTCGGAAGTGTGAAAAATAGCCATAAGTCACTTTTTTCAGTGCCGTTGTTACTTCAAATGGTCACTAAGTGAACTATTGTAAGTTGGGGACTACTACTTCTGCAGCCAGTAATAGAGAATGTGTGTCCGGCTATTGAATTCATGCAAGCCTCTTGCGATAGAACTATCAAAATACTAGATTTTTCTGTCTGGTTGCACTTGCTCACTCCATTAAATAGAATAGAGCCTCTGGGCTTATGCAAAGAGCCTTGATCTTCTTAGACAGCTTTGAAATTCAAAGACAAAGGCCTTCAGGTAGACCTGTCCTGCTTCCGTTGTTATTCAATGCATTCTTTCTAAATGGTTCTAATTCCAAAGTTGCATTATTCAGCCATAAAAAAGAAGTACACTTTCTCAGTGTCTGCCTCAAATCTAGTCTTCTTTATTTTAAGAGAAAAGGAATTACACCTGCAAAAATTCCTACTGCTGAATAATGAAAAACATAAAAGAATCCATCTCCTTTGATCTGATTACCATAATTCAGCACACAGCACTGAGAAAACCCAAAATGGTAGCCAGAGAGCCAAGCAATTGCAATGCTGTGCAACGTAAGTAATGAATCCATTAGTTCTAAATAGCATTATTGAGTTGCTGATCACTTTGGCTAGAAATCAGTCCCATAGGAAATTAGCTGCATACCTGCTTACCTGCATTTAAAACGGCCACATGGAGACTCCTGGGAGGGGTGGGCGGGGCCAGCCAGGTGTGGGATTTGGGGGTTCTCCAAACTGTGCAGAACCTTAGCTAGGAGTTCTCCCTACCCCCTGCAAACCCCCACCAGCCCACCCCTGCCAGGGGCGTCCAACCTTAGTCACTTTAAGACCTGCAGACTTCAGTTCCCAGAATCCTCCTGCCTCCTGATGTAGACAGTACTAAAGTGGAAACATTGGGGTTTTTTTCCCTTTAAAAGTGATTTATGCCTTCAAACACAAACGAATCTGCATTTCTCCAATCAAACACAATCCTTTAGTCCTTTTTTGTTTTCTGAGTGTGGAGTAGAATGATTAAGACAGGGAAATCTCCATTTATGCTAGGGAGATGAAGGGCTGCGTGCAAATGCAAATGCATAAAGTATTCACTGTGATTGAAGCCAAAGGCGTTGGGTGATTTGGGTCAGTCACTCTGTCTCAGCCCTAGAAATGAGGCACTTCTGCAAATCTTGCCCCCAAAACTACAGGGATTAATCCAGGCAGTTGCCAGTAATCAATAATTTTTATTTGTATGTGAATTTATTATTCATGTGATAGCACAGGAGAAAGGGTGGAGACCAATAAGCTGTCTTACTTAAGAAAAACCAGGATTACACTAATTTAAAGTGTGTTGTTTTCTTTTAACCAAGTTCTTTATAGTCAAAAAGCACCTTTTCCTCAGTTTTCTAAGGAGCTGCTAATTTTGCAAAATGTTGCTCTTAAAAATGCTGCTTTCTTGACCCTCTCAGAATAAGCAGCTTCTTTTGTTAAGGACTCAAAACTGGAAACAGTGCCTTTTATAAAAGAATGTAAAAAGGCGTTAGAAGTGCACGGCTAATGCAGCTTCTTGAAGGATTGTTCCTACTTATAAGCACAGTAGGATTCCTTTTATGCCCAGGTGTTTCATTCTTTGTGATTTTAGGAGAACAAGATATATTATTTTTTGTGTTTATAAACCGATTCTTAATACATTAAATTTTAAGGTGGTTTACAAAGGAACTATTAAAATAATGCACAAAACTAAAAAAAAATAAGTACCCTTTGCATAACATACAGGCAGACAAGTCCTAAGTGAGGAACTGGGTTTTAAGAGGTGCTTAAAATGTTTATTTATATATTTATATCCCATCTTTATTTTTTGTATAGGTAAATTTTTGTATACATCACATAACCATAGCGATGCTGCCATGGTTTTAAGTGTGAAAAACAGTCACAGGTCACTTTTTCCAGTGCTGTTGTAATGTCAAATGGTCCCTAAATGAACTATTGTAAGTTGAGGACTATCTGTATTCGGCTACCAAAATAACAGATAACATATTAACAGAGTTGGAAGGGACCTTGCAGGTCATCTAGTCCAACCCCTGTCGAAGTTCTCTGAGGATAGGAGCAGGAAGTGGAGGAGAAAGGGCCAAACTTTACTCTGGGATCTGCTCCTCAATATATAAATGTGACTGCAATGAATGTGAAAGAAAGAAAGAAAGAAAGAAAGAAAGAAAGAAAGAAAGAAAGAAAGAAAGAAAGAAAGAAAGAAAGAAAGAAAGAAAGAAAGAAAGAAAATAAATCACAGACTGGAAATGGAAAAGGTTATCGAAACAGGGGAAGTTGTTCATTGTCCTTGACTTAAGTGGCATCTAATATTCATATTGAATAAGAGAATTTATGTAGCAAAATTTGTTTACATCTACGTTATGAATGCAAGTAGTACTTTTTTTTAACTAGCCTGGTGGTCTTTTAAATTAAGAATATTGGAAGCTGCCTTCCAATACCGAGTCCAGATCACTGTCCATCTATCCAAATACTACTAAGATTGATCTAGCAGGGTGCCTCCAAGTTTAGATTAGGGGTGTCCAACCTTGACAACTTTAAGACCTATGATTATTCTGGCTGGGGAATTCTGGGAGTTGAAGTCCACAAATCTTAAAGTTGCCAAGGTTGGACACTCCTGGTTCAGACCAAAGGATTTTTCTCAGAAGAGCCTTTGCCCCTGAGCAGTATCTCTTCCCAAACTGTAGGTTTTCTTTTTTGTGGGGGGGAAAGGCGTTTTAAAATGTCATGAATTTGGTGAGACAGTGAAAAAAGTTGGCTTTTAAATCTTGTGGAGAGGTTGTGCCCTTGTGGTGAAATGATAAGAATAAAGTGAGGTCTACAGAAAGAACACAGGACGGGAAAATAAGCATACTGTGGATAGATTCAATATAAAGTAAACATGAAGTCAACGGATAAAACTTATTCCTTGTCTTTGGTTTATTGCAGAGGTCTTCAAACTTGGCAACTTTAAGACTTGTGGACTTCAACTCCTATGTTGGAGCCAGCTTTGCTGGCTGAGGAATTCTGGGAGTTGAAGTCCACAAGTCTTAAAAGTTGCCAAGTTGGGGGACCCCTGGTTTATTGGTAAGCCTTGATATGCACAGAAAGAACAGCTTTCTCCATCACCTTTTAAGAACTATTAATTTGGCCTTTGGAAATTATGTGAGGTGCAATTTTAACAAACCTAGAGTGTGCCAATTGGGGTGGGGAATTGCTCTCTATATACAGTAGTTAGATTCACACTTGATTTTTAAACATAGTCTGTTGAATAGCTTTAGAGTCCTGGTTTGCCTTTAATGTCAAGCCATAAATCTTGGCTTGCTTGGCTTATGGGCCACAATGTGACAGTGTGTTAAGACAAATCTAAGCAAACAATGTAACGACGTAGCAGGATATGTAAACCAACCATTGTTTCCTACTACAAATGTGTAGTTGGGAGTTCGATAGAGGAGGAAATACTTTAGGTTTGCAAGCTAACCAGGCCTATGCAGGCTGGGATCTATCTAGGTGTTGTATCCTTGAGGATGGCCTATTGTTTATGGGCTGAGCCTATCATTTTCATGTAGAAGAGCTCAGATTCACTTCTTGCCTCTTCCAGTTTCAAGCTTCAGAGTAGAAGGCAATGGGAGAGATCCCTGCTTGAAACTTTGGAGATCTATTAATTATAAGAGCTGCAATTTTAACAAATCTAGAGAGTGCCAACTTGGGGGCAGGGGGGAAATGGCTCCCGATATACACTAGTTAGATTCACTTTTTTAGATTCACCCATTTATTAGATCTATCATATCCAAATTCTTGCATCTGTAGCATAAACAATGCAGTCCCTGACAAAATGTATCCTGGTTCTATAAAGCACCTTTCTATGCTCTTACAAGAACCATCT
The DNA here is from genome assembly GCF_049901715.1 of Pseudonaja textilis. Classification (NCBI taxonomy): domain Eukaryota; kingdom Metazoa; phylum Chordata; class Lepidosauria; order Squamata; family Elapidae; genus Pseudonaja; species Pseudonaja textilis. The sequence continues at coordinate 28,122,188 of NC_141993.1, forward strand.
AAATGCATTTGGAAAGACTAGCCCAAATGTGAATATGTTGTGTTTTTTTTTTTAAACTATTAGCCAATTCTGCTAGTTTCCAAGTTATCCCTCTAAGCAGGGCCTCCCAGCAACTTGTTCAAGGCCCTTTGATAATTACCATGCCAACCCTTTCAGGCTCAAGAGAAGAGGCTTCCTCCTTGTTTTTGAAGCCAACAAGGGCCAGTCATAACAAGATTTGGTTCTGCTCTGTTCCCAGAATCTGAGCTCATAATATTCTCAGCTCTCCGAAGGCCTGCACTACTGAAGACAAAGCAAATAAAATAAATAAAATTAATCTATCCGTTCCCAGGCAAAAACACAGAAGCAGAAGGCGAAAACTATCAAAATGATCGAGTTAAGGAAAACATTGTTTAGCCCAGGGCCCCCCAGTTTTTATTTTTATTTTATTTTTTTGCCAATAGCACATTTTAGAATACCTTCAGAAGGAGCTGCAGGCACGTAGAGAAAATGGCTGCTGTAGGAAAGTTGCCAATTCAGAAGACGATGCATTCCAGACAAACTCCTAAACTCTTATTCCTTTCAACACACATACAATGTCAGTTCCCTGGGCTGTTACAAGCAAAGCCTTTTAAAAAAAAAATAAGAATGGCCCTGGGCCTTTAAGTGGTCCATGGACTTTCACAGAAACAGAAATGACTCACAATGCTAGAAAATAAACTTAACAAAATAAATTAGGGCAGAAGCCAGATGGATAGAAATGAAGAAGAGGCAGGGCTGAATACTATGTTGGAGATCTCAGATTAAACTCAGTGTTTAGGCTGAAAATGTTACAAAGGAACTAAAAGTGGAAAATCAAAAGAGGAAGAAGATAGAACAGCTTAAATTTGGAAAATTTAGGGCTCCGTTCTTTCATGACCAAGGTTTTTCACACTGCCACATTTTTACTGTCTTCGATTGTGAACCTACAAGATGAATGTTAATTTGAAAACATTAAAATGTTAAATTAATTTTAACATGTTATTTGTAATGTTAAATGTTTTTAATCTTTTCATGGTCTTACCATTTTATGTTTTTATATTGCTGCAGGGCAGGCCACCAAGAGTCACTTGAGAGTAGGGTGGGCAGCATATAAATTTAATAAATAAGAATAAGAATGATAGCTTTGTACAGCTATCAAACCATTCCTGTAAAAGCATCATCCAAATCACAGAAATCCCAACGATTTCACAAGTGTCAAGAAGTTACCAGAAGTAGAAGTTGAGAACTAAAACATCTACCAGTATTGTTGAACTCACTCAGTGCCACAGGATCACAAATAGTCCTTGACTTACAATACTCCATTTAGTGACCGTTCAAAGTTACAAAGTTACAACTGAAAAAAGTGACTTTTGACCATTTTTCACACTTATGACTGTAGCAGTATCCCCATGGTCATGTGATCAAAATTCAGATGCTTGACAATTGATTCATATTCATATGCCCTACTTGTGTCCAACTACTTCTGAGGTTTTAATCATGTTTTCATCCAAATTAAATTAGTAAAAGAATGTAGTGATGATTGCAATTTCATGTCTATTTATTCAGCTGGATCTAACATGGCATTCTAGATCCAACTCACCAATGTCACCGGAGTTAAATTATTGCTACTGTGGTTAAGAGGTAGTAAGTAAATATTTAAAAGGTAATACCTGCAGGCTTACAACTGAAGTGATTTTTAAAGAAGCCTACTCTTTCTGCTGAAGCCAGTGGAATCTGAGATGCTTTTCTTTGGCCTGATCTTGCCCCACCTATCTATTCCACTCTATGCACATGGTGGAAGAGATTTATGGTTTTCTGAATGGCTTACTGGGCATGGCACAGTTGTGTGGGAATGGCCAGTGGCAGAACATAAGCTTTCTATGTTGAAATGCAATGGCAATAGCACTTAAAATTATATACCGCTTTACAGAGCTTTATAGCCATTTATAGAGGTTTACAGAATCAACTTTAACAGACTCAGACTTACAATTGCCAATGTTTCCAGGAAGAACCAGGAATAACATTTGTCTGAAACTGAGTATCTGCTATTAGTCAGTACAGACAACCAATATAATTGGTTTCCTAATTTTCTCAGTAGGCCACACCTGCAGAATCCTCTTTAAAGGATTTCCTAATAAAAGATGATAATTATAACTGGCCGCCACCAGCCTGGCTGAACTATCTAGCTAATGAGTTCTTAGCCCTTCTTTATTTCTTCTCTCAATTCGCTCTAGGATAAAAGAAAACATAACTCTAAATCTTCCTGTCCAAAAATCAGAAATATAGACTATAGAAATATAGAAGCTTGTGCCAATTCTGATCCAGTAGAAAATATTTATTTGCAATATTTAATAGAAAAACCACATTTCTGACATCGATGAAGCCAAAAAAATTTTCATATAAAAAGTTGATTGGGAAAGAAAAAAATAGGGAAACTCGGGGAAGGTAACAAATCATTCTTATATAGAATGCCAATTAAAATCTAGGCACTCAGCCCAGCTAAACTATCTCCTTGAATAAAGTCTTGGATTTCAGCACCCTTTCCTTTGAAGAGATAATGGTTGCAGAGATAACTTTTGGACTTTGTACTTGGATGTTCAAAGGGAAGGCGAATGTTTTTTTTCTCCTTCTCCCCTTGTTATTTCTTTCACCTGAACATTTATTCTCACTTTGTCAGGAAAGGGGGAGTTAAGTAAAAAAGGCAGTCTTTGAAAAGACTGATTGGACAAAGCAAAATCAATAACAATGTCCATCTAAACACATTTGCTGGGTCTAGAATTATAAGGACCCTGTGTGCTGTTTTTTAACCAATTCTCTTTTGTATGAATAGGATTATATGAACTGGAATAAAAGCTGAATTGCATCTATTGAAGCCTTTCACCACAGGGTCAATTTGTCAAATACTTTAAGAGTTAGTGTCCTGCCCTATCTAAATTAGGGATCTGTACAACAAGGTGAAAGAGATGTGGGAGACAGTGAGAGTAAGTGATGGAACAGCAAATATTTTTAAAACTCCAGTTCCTGTTGTCTGTGTAAAACAACAAATCGGCCCAAAGAAGTATTCAGAGGATTCTTCAAAAAACACAGCAAACTGAACCCTGCATAACCACAGTGAATAAAACCCAGGTATTTTTTTTTGAACATGGTAATATGAAAGGTACATAAATATTGCAAAATACTTTTACAGGAGGAAAAGCAGGCAGGCAGAGAGAAATTACAACACTCTGTGTTACATAACAATTTAAAAGCAGAACTTCTCATATTTTTAATATAATTAGGAGGTCTCTCGAAGAGCTTCCATTGATAATAAACAGTACCCCTCAAAGATCCAGCCTCTGCATAAGTTCTGTACACAATACGAACTCCTCTTTTTTGAGACAACCTGGTCCAACTTTCTAATTATTTGACCAACTCTACAACCCATCACTTCCTGAAATTTGTTTGACTGGACCGAGAAAACAGATTTGTTTCATTCTCTATGAGACATGATGACAAATATTTGACTGAGGCATAAACATGTACCGTATTTCCCCATGTATAAGCACCCCCTTTGTATAAGCCACCCCCCCAATTTTTGGACTGTGAAGTTTTGAAAAAAATATTTTATTAGAGAAACAAGTTATGAAGAAAGAAAATTTACAAAGAAACAAAATTCGACGTCTAGATCTACAACTTCGGTCATGACGCCGAAAGCGGTGCGGGCGACGCTAGCAATCTACGCATCGGAACGAGAGTAGGAACGAAGCATTCAGGCCGATGCCTAGCGTATGCATTTCTATCGTGTACTCGCACTCGTAATCGTATCATCACGTACAATTTTTACAAAAAAGTATAGCATACTGATGGAAAACCAGTTTATTCCTACTTTATTATTTTATGCATTTTTCACGTATAAAAAGTGTACCTGCTTTGTATATGCCACCCCCCTACTTTTTGGGCTTGAAAATTTTGGAAAAAAGGGGTGGCTTATACATGGGGAAATACGGTATGAATGGGATCCACAGAAGGATCAAATAGGACCTAGTTTGGTGTAGTGGTTAAGAAATCAGGGAACTGTGAGTTCTAGTCCCGCTTTACCCATGAAAGTAGTTTGGGTCAGTCATTCTCTTTTAGCCCAACCTATGTATTAGGATTGTTGTTGCAGGGAAAATAGAAGAAGGAAGGAATAGTATATATGACCAGCGTCTTGATTTACTTAAGAAGTAATAAAGGCAGACCACCCAGAGTTGTTTGATAACAAGATGGGTGGCATATAAATTTAATAAATAAAAGTAATAAATAAAACAGGTAGGCCTTGATTCATACCCACAATTGAACTCCAGATCTGTTTCTAAGAGAGACAGTTGTTAAGTGACTTTAAGTGAGCAGATAGTAAGCTAATAACACAGATGTAAGTTGAATCTGGTTTCCCTATTGACTTTGCTTGTCAGAAAGTCACAAAAGGTGATCACATGACCCCGGGACACAGCAACTCTCATATATATGAGCATCTGAATTTTGATCACATGATTATGGGGTGCTGCAATGGTCATGTGCAAAACAGTCATAAGTCACTTTTTTCAGTGTTGTTGTAACTTTAAAAGGACACTAAATGAGTGGTTGTAGATCAAGGGCAACCTGTAATAGATTACAGATTACAGATGAAAAGAGTTGGAAGGGACCTTGTCGGTCATCTAGTCCAAGCCCCCATCCAAGCAGGAGACCCTACCATAACAGTCCAATCTTTTCTTAAAAGCCTCCAGTGATGAAGCTCCCACAACGTCCAAAGGCAACTTCTGTTCCATTGGTTGATTGTTCCCCCTGTCAGAAAGTTTCTCCTTATTTCCAGGTTGAATCTCTCCTTGTTCATCTAGTCCAGCCTTCTGCCACATATTAAAAGCCCCAGGGAATCCACTTCATCTCCCCACATATTAAAAGCCTCAGAGACAAGGAGACCATCACTGATCTAGGTAGACTGCTCCATTGCTTACAGCTGTGCTCTCCAAACCTGGGTAGATTACCCCAGATTGGATAAAGGTTGTTTTTTGGGGGAGGTAACAACATACAAACTCATTCCCAAACAGAAGAGGAACATTTAAATTAACTTAAATTATTTAACCTATGTTGAACAAAAGCAACTTTCTAATAAGCGTTTTGGAAGGACAAAGTTTGGGAAACAATGGCCAACAGTTCAGCCTACATTTCTTTTATTTTAATTTCAGTGCATTGATTGTTGTCTGCTCTCACACTTGGCAGACCTTTGGATATCTGCAGATTGCTATTGTATTGCCTCTTACTCTTCCCTTTTGGAAACTCTATGGGTTTGTTTAACTTGGTCCTCATAGGATTTCTTTCCAGATGCTCTGTTATCCCGAACTGCCAAATTGTGCACAGCCCTAATTAGTTTATCCTAATACATTTATGTATATTTAGATGTCACTTTCATAAGAGAACTGCGTTTTATGCAATGAAATTTCATTTTAATATATTGCGATTAGTGTACATTCAAAGTGACAACAAAGTTATTTTAAGTCTAAGTCTCTAAGCTATGGGAAATAGCTCTGTTTTTCAAATGCTTGAGCCTTTTAATGTACCACACCCAGGTTTTGCAAGAACTGGCCACCAGTGCTGAAATAAAAACAAATTTCAGTTAGTAGAAAGCCAAAAACCAGAACGGAAATAATCGTGAATATACACTGAAACTCATCGGACTGAATTCATCCAGAATGCAGCTTTCACGAAGAGAAAGTTTTCTTTCATCTCTGAAGAGCTTTTGATGCAGTAGAAAAATCCCTCCAGCAGAAAGGGAAAGGAAAGGATAGGAATATATTTTGCAAATTCTCCCTTCCTGCACACAATAGTCACAAAGATAAAGCCTCCTTGGAGTTGTGCTCAGTGAAGTATACTGTAACTGTCTTCTTCCTGTGTGTGTGTTGGATGTTTTCTAGTCTACCCTACCGCTTAAGTCAGGGGTGTCCAACCTTGGCAACTTTAAGACTTGTGGACTTCAACTCCCAGAATTCCTCAGCCAGCAAAGCTGGCTGAGGAATTCTGGGAGTTGAAGTCCACAAGTCTTAAAGTTGCCAAGGTTGGACACCCCTGGCTTAAGTAGTTCTTGCCCTTCCATTCAGCCCTAACCATGCTTTAGCTTGCTTAGCTGACTAGCCAAGCCAACATCAAGCCACCTGCTGCAATCTACTGGCATTATTAGACGCTTCCTGAAACCCCTGGCTCATAAATCTATGGAGATTCTCAGTCATCCAGGTCATGGTTGCCTCATTGGTGCTTTTTTCAAAAGGCAGCTGGACTTTCTTAGTGCTTTCTTGGAAGATGTTTCAACTTCTCTGATGACCAGATGAAGCTTCTTGGAAGAGAAACGAAACGTCCTCCAAGAAAAACACTAAGGAAGTCCAGCTGCCTTTTGAAAAAAGCACCTTTGAGACCCCTAGTTCATATGTCTTTTGTAAGAGGATTTAACTGGATTTCCTTAGGGTTTTTTCCCTTGAAAACCTTTGGCTTCTCATCCAAGAATCTTCTTTGGTTCTAACAAAATGGTAGGGAAAGGGAGGATTTATATTGCCTTCCATATATTTGGAAGGATCTCCAAATATAAAACCTTCCATTCCTCATCAGTTAGAACTGAAGAAGCTTCTTGGATAAGTGGTGAAAGGTTTTTAAAGAACACAACAAGAAGAAAGTCTAGTTGTCTTTTGCAAAAGCATCTTTGGAACAACCATGACCCGGATCGTTGAGAATTTCCATAGTTCATATTTTTCCAAAGTACAAGGAAGGAGAGGGTGGATTTTTTTTTTTTTTTTAAAAACTGTTTTGCTTTCCAGTGGCAACTGGATTTCTGTTTGCCCTCAACAGTGTAGGGAACTTGGTGATTTGCTTGCATACATTTCATTACCTAAACTAGGTAGCGTCATCAGTGCTGAGCTACAAATATTCTTAGCCCAGAGCTATAAATATTCTCCTTTATTGGTAGGGAGCCCTCTTGTAAGTCTGACTGCAGATGCCTCAATGTGATTTGAGCTGAGATATATTGTATTTGCAACTGGATGAAAAGAGATTCCCTACACTTTAGTGTGATAAAGGATTTAACAGAACCACTTAATTGATTTACTACCTTCCAATGTCTTCTGTCATTATCTTTGTTGTTGTAGGGGATGGATAGCCCAAACAAATGCAAAGCAATTCATTCTGCATTTCAAATGCAAAAAAATGTCATTGAAGGTTACTGACGCCAATAGCTATTAGAAATATAATTGAACTGGGGTGTGGTAGTTCCTTCTCTCAAAGGAATATTTTTCAAAACAGGAAAAAAAAAACCAATCCCAATATGCCAATTGAGAAGCAAACCTGACTGCCTTTGACTGAACTTTCTTTGACCTTAGTCTCTTACTGACTCCCATCAATTTTTTCAGGAATTCTAGAGTTCCACAGAACACAGCTTGGAAAATGTGGGGGTCTGGAGGACAATATTGGCAAATTCCAGATGTGATCCAGTGTGGTTAAGGTATTGGCATGGCATAGGGGAGATCCAGATTCAAATTCACCCTCAGCTATGGAAGTTCACCAAATAATTTAGGGCAGGGGTGGGCAACAATGGCCCTTTTTTGACCTGGGGAATGTCAACTCCCAGAATTCCTGAGCCAGCATGGGAGTTGAAGTCCACAGGTTGTATAGGGGCCATAGTAAAGGGTCAGTCACTCTCTGATAGCCCAGCCTAACTCATAGGATTCCCAGAGTGAGGAAAATCAGGAGAAGGCAGCTCTATGCATGTCATATTTTCCCCAACAGCTTTTGCAAATGTTCTAGAATCTAAGATTTTGTTCAAGCAAGCAATATGAAATTAGCTTATTTAGATAGATTTGGTTTGGTTTGAAATTCTTTTCATGTAGAACTGTCTCTTTTCTCAATTGCCTTCTTTTTTTTTTACTTTTATCTCATGCCTTTTTAGGTCTAGAAATCAGTTACTGTTCAGTCTGTAGTTTGAAGAGACATGGAGATTTACTTTCATGCCAGGTACCCCTCGTTTTTTCAAGGCTTCAGGCAAGATCTAAAAAACATCTCTTTTCCTGTTTTGTTTTTCTCAGAGGCAAACTGAGGGGATAGGTCCTTGGCTAAAGAGTTAAGAACTTCTCGGCTGGGGAGCCTAAACTAGTGGGATTAAGAGATTCTACTTGCATGGAGGCAAAATGCTGCAATTTGTTTAGACTGAACAAATCTTGAAAGTTCTACCTAAAGTTATCTCCTCTCTTCACTCAGGAGGAGTGTAAGACACAACACAAATCCTTTCCTTTTGATAATATAGAGGGGGAAAGGTTGTCCCCATCCTCTGATATTCAAAGAAAGAAGATGCAACAAAGTGTTGCAATATGTGAAATGTGTTTATTTTTTTCCTTCCTTCCTTCCTTCCTTCCTTCCTTCCTTCCTTCCTTCCTTCCTTCCTTCCTTCCTTCCTTCCACATAAAAGATTGCTGTAAATTTGAGGATTCTCTCAAACTTAGTGGCTAAGGCACCAGGCTAGAAACCAGGAGACTGCAAATTCTAATCCCGCTTTAGGCATGAAAAGCTGACTGGGTAACTTTGGGCCAGTCATGCTCTCTCTCTCTCTCTCAACTGAACCAATCTCACAGGATTGTTGTGGTAAGGAAAATAGGAAGAGGAAGGAGTATTAAGTATGTTTATCACTTTAAGTTTATAAAAATAAAGAAGGCAGGATAAAAAATAAATAAAATCCCCCCCTCTATTTAGATGTGTTGTTTCGTTGAGAAATACCGTAGCTTTAGTTTGAACAGCTATTTTCACCATTTTTATACCACTCATAAAATTTTGGGAGATTCAGGAGGGATTAGAACTGGGTTATGCATGGGCAGTGGTTTTTCCTTGGGAGATGTTAAATATCCTGTTGATGCTTCTTGCCTTCTTATTTCTTCTTCTTCTAAATGTATAACATCTCCCCAAGTTTGTATTGGCTGATGGTTTCTCTCAACTGTACAGAATGCAGAGAGGAGGTCATCGCTGTGTCCAACTCTGAGCACACCTGAAATATTAACAAAGAGTTTCAGTTTTAATCAGCCTCATGCCTGGCCAGGCTAAGCAATTATGGTGGTTGTACTCAAAATATCTGGAGAACATCAAGTGGCCATCCACCAGTTTGAAAACCAATCAGGTCTATCATCCCCTAACATTGCTTTAGGACTAGTCTTCAGTTTATAGTCCTTCCAGATATATTAGAATTCTTTCTAACCCAGTAAAAAATACCCAGTGGTCATAATAACTGAATTTTGTAATCTAACCCCTGCAGGCCTTCTTTGGCCTACTAAGTCATCTGGTAGGCAAAATTTAGAAGATCTGTGTCTCCTTATTCTTACCAAGCTTGTTCCAGGAAGGAGGGGGGGAAAAGAACCACCTGGAGAAATTCTGTTCAACATGACCTTCTTAAAAACAGAGGTATGTGGTAATACTCTGGACTGTACAATAAAGTTCTTCAAAAGAGAGATTCATCCTCTCCTACTTCATCTATTATATGCTTTTCTCTGCAAATTACAAGCTGCTTTATCTCAGAGGGACTAGTTAGCATTCTCAACTTCCTTGCTAGTCTCCATCTCTGTCTATCAGTTCTTCAAGATCCAGAAAATAAGAGAAATATTTCCACATTAATTGGCTTCGTGGTTACATAAATCACATTGAATAACATTTTTAGTTTCTTGGCTCTAACCGACCATGGTCTCTAAATCTTCAGTTGCAATTGATTGTTTCTTGCTTTCAGTCATGTGGTCAATCTTATTCTTTTTGTCAAAAAGAGAGATCAAATTTATCTGCACCTGAAGAGCAAATAAAACAAGCATATCCAGCTGTATTGGGCAGGGTTCAGTAATATATCTTAAGGTTGAATAAGTGCTCTGAGGTGCACACTTATTTTTTCCCCAAACTTTTTAGGATTCTGGAATAAGATGTTAAGAAGAAGTTCCACCACCAGAATTGCAAATGGATGGTTGTAAAACATGCTGTTTTTTTCAACTAGAAGTCTTTTATTTTTGGAGAGGGAGAGGGAGAAAGAGAGAGACAGACAGACAGGCAGACACACACACACACACACACACAGAGAGAGAGAGAGAGAGAGAGAGAAAGATGTTATGATGTTAGCACATATGCATATAGTAAAGAAGTGGTTAATGTTACTCATGTTTTACAAAGCTGGACTTTGTAATAAGAACATGTTTCCATTACAGACGTTATTCATAGTGTGGTGATGATCACACATCCAGCACTGAAGTGTTGCAGTCCATCCTGTAGCTAAACTCTCCAATCACATTTGGGCATTGTTTACAAGAAAGAATTAAGCAATCAACATTTAAATGTCTATGGAGATTTTCAGTCATCCAGGTCATGATTGTCCCAAAGGTGCTTTTTCAAGAGGCAACTAGACTTTGTGGTTTTTCTTTGAAGACGCTTCTTATCCAAGAGAGCTGAAGAAGCTTCTTGCACGAGAAGCAAAATGTCTTCAAAGAAAAAACACAAAGTCCAGTTGCCTCTTGAAAAAGCACCTTTGGGACAATCAACATTTAAACTGGAAAAAAAAAAGAAAGGAAATATAAGAAGAGAAACGATGCACAGTTATCAAAGCGGTGCCAAAGCATCTTGGAGGCTAAAACTGAAATCATATTTCTGCACAGTAGCCCTGAGAACATGATTATCTGAAGTTTCCTACTATTGTTGCTATGAGTCCGCCATCTGGTGGCCTATCTCAACTACACACAGGAATGCATAGCACCCACTCCTGAAAATCTGGACTGTTCTGTTTCAGAATATATCAGCACAGCGGAGGACCTAGAGTTATTGCCCTGCTTCGAAAAGCCAATTTGATACATTTAAACTTTTCCACATGGTAACCTTACTTTTGAGATAAATGTTTGTCTTATGGCTCCCGCACACGCAGGAGGTGAGCTACTGCCTGCATCAGACCAACCAGGAATAGAAGAAGAAGAAGAAGAAGAAGAAGGAGAAGGAGAAGGAGAAGGAGAAGGAGAAGAAGAAGAAGAAGAAGAAGAAGAAGAAGAAGAAGAAGAAGAAGAAGAAGAAGAAGAAGAAGAAGAAGAAGAAGAAGAAGAAGAAGAAGAAGAAGAAGAAGAAGAAGAAGAAGAAGAAGAAGAAGAAGAAGAACTTTATTGTCATTGTACAAGTACAATGAAACTGTGGATGCACCCCAGCAATACAATAAAACCAAAGCACTTAAAATGAAGATAAGAAAAATAGGGTACCCAATTAAATTTAATTAAAATAATTAAAGTTCCAGTTAAAGTTATTTTGAATGGAAATAAGAGAGGCACATGGGAACAGAGGATGCCCTTCTTTGCACCACGTCAAATCATGTGCAGGCAGTCCTCGCGTTACAACCATAGTTCGGGCCAGAAATTTCTGCCTGTTAAGTGAGTCACCAAATATTATGACCTTTTTTTTGCCAGGGTTAAGCAAATCATTGCAGTTGTTATGTGAATCATGTAGTGGCTAAGCAAATCTAGGTTCTCCCATTTCTTGACTTTTCTTGTTGGAAGCTGGTGATCACATGACCCTAGGGTTAACTTAGAACTTAGAATAACTTTATTGTCATTTTAGATGTACACTAATCGGCATACATTAAAATGAAATTTTGTTGCATACAGCTCTCAAAAGGTCTCCACCTCTAATATACACTACATAAACATGACAAAATAAATAAATACAAAATTATGCCTATACTTACATATATTATATGACTCAGAGATGTTACAACCATCGTCAATATATGCCAGTTTGCCAAGTCCCCAAATTTTGATTGCATAACTGGTTTTAAGTGCAAGGATTGGTCATTTCAGCGCCATTGTAACTTCAAAGGCTTGTTAAACGAATGTTTATAAGCATGTATTCATGCTACCCGGAGATAGAATGTACTACAAAATGGAAGACTTGTACCTATTTCTCTAAGTAAATTACAGAAAGAAGATGGATCTTTCCCATCATTTTGAGGGCAGACTGAAAAATGCAAGGTTAGTATTCTCCTACCCCAAAGGTAGGCAATATGTTCCCCTTCCAGATGTTGTAAATTCAAGCCCCATTATTGAACAACATATGGAAGACACAGGATGACTGTCCCTGATTTAGTGCTGGAATCCCTGGGTATCATCAAACTGATCAGCCTTTGCGTTCCTTGATGGAAAACTTTTCAAGAGGCCTCTGTTGATATATCTTCAACAGAATGGATTTACAGCTGCTTAGAAGGGGATTGTCTTTTATCAAATGCCCTTGGAAGAAAAAAGAAGCTGTCATTTGTTAATTTCTCCCTATAAAACTCCTTTTTTTGTGTGTAAATTTTATTTGAGTTTTCACAAAAAGAAATACAAATAAAACATCTTTTTTGAAAGCAGCATAATCCCGGGTTACATTTCTTTGTACAGACACAAATTCAGGTTCATGCTCATTTTTATATTCTATTCCATATCTTATTACTATTTTACATTTTCTACATAGCTTCTCCCCTCTTTTAATTTTCTCAATTTTATTTTAATTATCTCATCTCAATTCAAATCATTGTATTTATATTTTTTTTCTGTCCTGTTTCAATTGTCTATCATCTTTTCTCATTATACAAAATTTCTCCTGTAGTTACTGATTGGAGTATGACGCCTTTATATCTTTCCCCTAAAATTGTAACACTCCCTATAATACATAACTTCCATTCAGATTCTGCTTGGTACATTCTTAAACCACACACAGTATTCTTTAAAAAAGAAAAAAAGAAAAAGTTGTAAATGTATATAATTAAAACAACATTCCATTCCAGTTCAATTCTTTCATTAATATTAATATTCATTAAAGTCTTAACATTTTTCATGTTACTTTTCAATTAAATATCATACTTCTATGGGAACCCTCTTCACTTGTATTTTATAAAACATTAACTAATTAAAATGTTCCCGTTCCTTCCTAATTCAATTTTCTCCTATAAAACTCTTTTTGAAGACAGAAACAACAAGCTGGGTTTGGGGGTTGTACAAGAATTGATTATTCTGGAAATCATCATGTTTAATTTCAAATTAAAAGGAACATTCCTAGAAGTTGTTAAACTGGAATAACAATTATGCTTTGGGCAAGAAGACTTTTCAGTGCCGCTTTTACTGTGTGAGTTTGATGAGTGTTTAGGACACCTACAGCTTTGGTTTATTAAATCCTTGTTACTATGAACTATCTCAATTACAGCACAGTAGCAATTTTTAATTGTGACTTTCAAATTGTAAATTTAAAGTTAACATTAGCAAGAACTGACTCACCAGTTACCTAAGATAAATTGTTCTGGTTTTTAAAACTTACTCTTTCCTGTAAAATCTCAAGTTACATTGGAAACCCTGATGAAAGATTCCACATTCAATGTTCTGCGTCCCAGTTTTTCACTCTTCATTTGACTGAATGGTTTGGACTGTATTTCATTATTCTCGTCTTGTTCTGGCATATAATAGAGGCTAAAAATGGAACTTTCTCTAGCACGACCCATTATTTCATGCAAAGTTAAACCTTTTTTTCCCTCTGTTAAATGAAATGAGCAATTCTTATTTTGAAAAGAGATAGAATTATCCTTTGTCCAATCTTATACCTTTTTCTTTCTTCCTTAAAGAGCAATCCATGAAACTTTGATGTTCCTTTCAATGCATGCACCCTTTTAGATGATAGGTGTTACGCTTATGGACAAGACCTTGACTTTCATGTAGTTCATTTAGTGACCGTTTGAAGTTGCAACGGCACTGAAAAATGTGACTATTTTTCATACTTGTGACCTTTGTAGCAGAGCCCCATAATCATGTGATCAAAAATTCAGATGCCTGGCAACAGGTTCACACTTATGAACATTGCTGTGTCCCAAGGTTCTGTGATCAACTTTTGCAACCTTTTGAGCAGCAAAGTCAATGGGGAAGCCAGGTTCACTTAACAACCGGGTTACTAACTTATCAACTGCAGAGATTCGCTTAACTTTCTTGTGGCCAAGAAAGGTGGTAAAATGGGACAAAACTCCCTTAGTAAATGTCACACTTAACAACAGAAATTTTGGGCTCAATTGTGGTTGTAAGTCAAGGACTACCTGTATATTTTCTGAACTTTATGCACTTACATGAATAAATATATAGGCCGGCTCTGGGTAGCTAGCATCCCCCAACCTGAATTAAAACAAGAACTAAAATGTTTAAATATAGATGTGTGGCTGTTTGTCTTTATTTATTTGTTTGTTTGTTTATTATTTATTTATTTATTTGTTTGTTTATTATTTATTTATTTGTTTGTTTGTTTAATTTATATTGCCGCCTATTCGCCCATGGTGACTTGAGGCGGCTTACACAATGTAAAACCATATTTAAAACAAAAAATAAAAATAAAAAACAATAAAAACTAACAGAAAGAATCAAATAAATTAATAGAGTACAATAGAACAAGATTGGGGGTGGTGGTGGTGTTTATTTACATTATCTCTATTTTAAGCTAAAGGATAAGACCGGGCTTATTTGATGAATAGAGACAATATCCTTTATGACTGAGGCCAAGAGATAAAATTAATATACCTTTCTTCCTCCTTATGTATGACTGTATCAAGTGACTGTAATCTGAACTTGCAAGACTAACCAATTACCACTGAATTGATAACTACAAAGGGGCTGAATGTAAAACAAAGCATACTCTCAGTCTCCCTGACCTTTCTGATGGGAAGATGAAGATAAGGAAAGACATCATTAGTATAAAGGGGGAGCCAAGCTAATCAAATGATTGGGAGAAAAACAGATACATTATAAAGATAACAAGCACCCGCTAACTTTTGCACCACAGTCTGGTACAGCTGCCCTAAATTGCTTAAGCTCATCTTGACCTTTTTACAGTCCTAAACCTACCTTCCAACCAGATTAGAAGTCTTGATGAACTCAGAACCTGGACTGTTTTCTTGTTAACTGGTTTTTTTTTTAATGTGACCAAGTCTTCACGCATATGATTGTTTTAAAGCAGACCTGCCCAAATCCCAAATAATAATTCTCTAAATCCTGTGACAAAAAGGCCTGCGAAGTAAATATGAATTGCAGTCCATTGTATAAACTGTTTCCCAAGCATGGGGAGCAGTCATGTATGATCTTCAATTCATTAATCTCAATTATGTTCAGAATCACATGGAGCAGTTATCTGACCTGGAGAACGATCTTGGGTGTCCCTGGAATAAGGCAGATGTGGGAATAAAGCTTTGTGTTAACCCCTTTCAGAATTTTGGGCTGGGAGGAGAGAATATTTATTTATTTATTTGATTTGTCAATCACTTACAAAATAATAGGTATAAGTATTAACATGACTAAGAATACAGAAAATAGGTATAATTAAATGGAGACAATAGGACAGGGGCGGGAGGCACGATGGTGCACCTCCTTATTTTTATTTTATTTTGTCAAGGGATTATAAGATAACAGGTATAAGTATAAACATAGTTATGAATACATGGAAACACATAAGAAAAATCAAAAGAAAGCAGTAGGACAGGGACAGTTGGCACGTTGGTGCGCTTATGCACGCCCCCTACAGACCTCTTAGGAAAGGGGTGAGGTCAATAGTAGACAGTCTAAGGTTAAAGTTTTTGGGGTTTGGGGAAGAAACGACAGAGTCAGGTAGAGTATTCCAGACATTGACCGCTCTGTTGCTGAAGTCGTATTTCCTGCAATCAACTTTGGTGCTGTTGAGTTTTTACCTATTGTTTGCTCTTGTGTTGTTATGGTTGAAGCTGAAGTATTCACTGACAGGTAGGACATTGCAATCTATGATTTTATATACCATACAAGAAAACCAGGAGACGCGAGTTGTCTGCCGACCAGCTGTCCGCAAGAACTATAAATCCTTTCTTTCCCCACTTTCCTGTCAGAGCTGAAGAAGCTTCTTGGATAAGAAGCGAAACGTCTTAAAAAAAAAGGTGGGGGGGGGGGGAACCAAGGAAGTCCAGCTGCCTCCTGAAAAAGCGGCTTGGGAGGGATACGCGAGCTGTGTGTTTCCTTCTTTGTCCGCTAGAGGGCGGAAAGAGCCGGGATCGTAACCAAGCGCCCGTAGCCGGAGTCTAATTCCAGCCTGGAGCATTTAATGGCGCAACGGGGATCCCCTTTGAAGTGGGCGGCTTTTAGGAGCGATTGCCTCGCCTCCCGATATCCCAGGGGGCCAGGCAATCCCATTAACTTCGACCTGGCCAAGCCTTTCCTTTGAAAGCGGCTTGCGATTTACTGGCAAGCCACGTGGAATCGCTGCCCAGACTGCGCTTTAATCGCTGCCTCCTCCCTTCTGTCCAGGCGCCCCCCCCCCCACGTGGCATTTTCCCTCCCTTCTCCGAGCCAGCCCGCGGGTCATTTATTAATTAATTAATTTAATTATTATTTTTTGTTTTATTTGGGGTGGCCTTTGACCCGCTTTGGATCAAAAACATTAGCGGCTGCGCGGCAAGGGCGGGGTGGGGGTGGGGGGGTAGGGGAGAAGCGAGGAGTCAGACTGAGGCGTCGGAGCCGATCAGCGAGGGACCCGCCTTCGCAGCTCGCAAGGAAATCGGGGGGGTCACCGCCAAATCGGATCAACTGAATCTGACGCCCGCCGTTGCATCAGATAGCAGTCAGTGGTCCCCAACCTTGGCAACTTTAAGCCTGGCGGACTTCAACTCCCAGAATTCCCCAGCCACCCTTTCCCATTAGTAAGCCCAGGGGCTGTTGGGAAATCCAAAGTTTTCTGCAGAAATTACAAAGGGGCTTCCTGGGAAGTGGCCAAGGGAAGTGGCAAATCATGCTTCTTAACTGCCTGACGTCATTAAACACTCTGTCGTATGTGCATGGGGAATGAGAGAATGGAATGGAATGGAATGGAATGGAATAGAATAGAATAGAATAGAATAGAATAGAATAGAATAGAATAGAATAGAATAGAATAGAATTCTTTATTGGCCAGGTGTGATTGGACACACAATGAATTTGTCTTGGTGCAAATACTCTCAGCGTACATAAAAGAAAAGATACATTCGTCAAGAGTCAAGAATCATCAGGTATAACAAATAATAGTCATAGGGTACAATAAGCAATCAAATCATACTAGGAAACAGTCAATAAAAATCGTTAGGATACAAGAAGGACATTGGAAGATGTTGCAAATAAAGTCCCAAGGATTTAATGGGAACCCTCAAAAAGTGAAGAAAGAAGGAACTATTGGTTAACACCTTGACTTTTAAAATTTGATCTTTGAACTTCTTTAATTGGGCCTTCTGCAGGTAGAAGAAAATATTAATAATCCATTTGACTGAACTGGATAGGAAAATAAAGGGATGCTCTACTGAAGAATGATTTGAAATAATGGGGGGAAAGTGAGAAAACATAGAGAAATGTCCATGGAGATTCTCAGTCAACAAGATCATAGGTTTCCTGCAAGAAGAAGATGATGCATCCTGCAAGATGTATGAAGATGATCCTTACCTTTCAATATGATTTGACTTGGGGAAATGTAAATTCTACTTCTATTATGAAATGGCTTGAAGGGCCACCGTACTATTAATCAGAGCTGGTGGGGATGGAGGTGGTTGAATGGTGGTGGCTTGGCTGTTCTTCATGTCTACTCAAAAACAAACCAACAAGCTATTCCTCCTTGGACTCAATAGGGCAACTCAACTGCCTATATAGGACATAAAACAGCATAGACTTATAGAGCTCTAGCTCCAAAGAGACAATGGATTTGAATGCAATTTTTGAAAGGTCAGATTTCAAAATCTGCTAATAGATTAGAAATGTCCCAAAGCATCCGTGGCTTGAGAGGCACCACCACCACCACCACCAACAACAACAACAATCTAATTGGTGAATTCTGTGAATGGTTTATTTGTTTTTCCCTTCTAGATTTCCTTTTCAAGAGACCCATCAAATAATCTTCAAGAGTAAGCAGATTGGTATCCTCTAGAGTCTAGACTATAAAAGTACTAAGCTTGAAAGTCAGGAAGAAAAGCTATGGCTTTTCAGAGGCCAATATCACCTAAGTAGGCTATCAACTTTTTGGCTACGCAATCTGCTCCTTGCTGCCCGCTGCTGTCCATGGTGCTGAAGTAGCAAGCGAGAGGTGAGTGAGTTTTTGAGTTATCAAAAGAGCAAAAATAAAGCAAGGAGTTAAATAGTTAATAACGCGATGGGCTCCAAATTTGACTGCGAGTCGGGCTCCTTGAAATCGGTGCTCTATTTATTGCTATAGTAACATACATTATGTACTATGCTGCCCAATAAGACTTACTTTTAATGAAGAATTATCATTTTAAAAAACTACATACGCCTAACCAAAAATCACACAAGAACAAATACTTCAAAGATACAAAGAGATAAAACATAAAAATACAGAGAGAAAAACACTGTGAACAAAATATTCAGTAAATATTCATGGTCTCCTCTTCCCTACAATATTCCCCAATTGCTAACCGCTCCTTAAATATTTATGCTTTGCACAGAATGTTAAATATTGGAGACAGTTCCTTATATCTATTTAAGTCATTTCATGTTCTTTTTAATTAGTCTTTTTAGAGTTCTCCTAGAAACCATATCCCAAGTGTCGACATTTGCCTTGCTGTGTAGTAGGAAACCCTAAGAAAGCCCTTCCTGCTTAAATTTAAACTTCTGTTACAAATATGTGGTAAATCTTTAACCTTGTTTAAATTTAAAGTACAAGATGCATTAACATGGCAGAAAAGTCACCTTGAATGTATTTATTTATTTGAAACATTTACAGAGCCGCCCATCTCCTATCAAATTCTGGGCAGTTCCCAATCAAACCTGGGGTCAAAACACAGTAATAAATACCTCCTCCAGGGTTTACATTAGATGGGGCGGGGAGCCCACGGATGCAGAGAGCTGAGTAAACAAATTCTTAGGTAGTACATGAAAAGAATAAATTATTGTTCTTTTCCTGCCATTCAGCAACTCTGGAAAACAAAACAAAAAATGCATCTCTGCCACTCCTATCCAATGGCTCTCACTTTTATTTCTCTGACCACGGCAATTGGGAGAGTCGGTTTCAGGGTGAAACCTTCCTCATCCTCTCTCATTGGGTGATATGTTCGAAAATGGTAAGAAAAGGAATCTTCCTTCCTGAAATGAATGTCCTGAATTCTCCATCTACCAGGAAGTTACATTGTTGCAGGGAAAGGCTTAAGCCAGTGGCGGCTAACCTTTTTCGGCTCCTGTGCTGACAATTCTGCCAGCACCCAGAAGGCAGTGCGTACTGGGGCCCCCACACCCCCTGCGCATGTGTGCGTGACCCCCTCGCACCCCAAGCATCAGTGCATGCATGCGTGCTTCCTCCCTCACACGCCACACCTCTCTGCACATGCGTGTGCAATCCCCCTTCACACACCACTCATCTGAGCATGCGCACTCAATCCCCTTTCATGCATTGATATTCCTGTGCATGCACACACATTTCCCGCGCACCCCCCTCTCCCCCTGCGCATGCACACCGGATATCCGACAATCAGCTGTCAGGCGGCGGCATGCATTCCCATGCACAGTGGAGCTCTGCAGAGCAACCTCTTGCATGCTGGGGGAAATGGCTCTGCATGTCACTTCCAGCACACGTGGCATAGGTTCGCCAACATGGGCTTAAGCTGAGCTCCCCATACCAGGGGTCTCCCGCCTTGGCAACCTTACAACTTGTGGACTTCAACTCCCAGAATTCCTCAGCCAGCATGCACTGGCTGAGGAATTCTGGGAGTTGAAGTCCTCCAGTCGTAAAGTTGCCAGGGTGGGAGACCTCTGCTCCATACCATTCAGTGAGAAAAAAGAAAATAAAGGGATTAAGTGGCTATTACCCTAAACGTCCTTCTGCTGGCTTTCCTCTGCCCACTTGTCACCATCCTTTTCTCTCTGGGTATCTCAGGAAAGAACATAAACCCAATTTAATAGGCTATCCAAATGGAGAATTTGGGTTTATCATAGGTATCACTGACCTTTTTTTTTTTTTTTTTAAACTCTACATTGCCAAAAAGAAGCTGGAGACTGAACGGTAGAAATAATGACTAGCGCTCTCTCCAAGAAAATTTTGGTGGCGCGAGCCACACCCGTCCTAGGCCTAGAGAGGGCGAGCAGAGAAAGCAGATTATCCCTTGACTTCCTGTGACTGTAGGTAGTCCTCGGCGTATGACGAGAATTGAGCTCAGAATTTCTGCTGCTAAGGAAGACATTCGTGAAGTGATTTTTGCCCCGTTTTACAACCTTTCTTGCCACCGTTGATAAGTGAACCGATGCAGTTGTTAAGCTAGTAACACTGTTGTTAAGTGCCTCAGGATTCCCCACTGACTTTCCTTACAGAAGATCTGATCACATCACCCCAGGACACTGCAACCATCCTAAAGATGAACCAGTTGCCTGTTCTGACCCAAACCTTGTTCCAAGGAAACAAACACGAAACAGAGGGAACAGCAAAACCTTTTAATGGTTCTTTACGAATTCCGTTCCTTCCCGGTTAAAAGGCTGTTTCAAATTAATTATCTCTGATAAGAATGAACTTGCCAAGATGGTGCAAGGCTGCCAAGACACTAGATAAAGTTACTAAGAAATATTTCAAACACAAAGAGTCTCTAAACACCAACCAAGATATTCTGAACATCCACCAGGTTTGAGTGCAAAAACTTCTTTGCTTCCTGCAAAGAACTCCGGTTTCTCGGCTGGCTTTTATCTCTTGAGGGTGGGGCCATTACCTTGCAGCCTTACTCCCATGCTGCTGCAGCTGCTCTTTCCTTTGAGCAGCTCTGCGCGCACTGGGCACAGGCTCCTCGGGGTCCTCTTCATCACTGCTGCCAGCCTCCACAATCTCCGAAGGCAGCATTTCACTCCCTGATGGTCCTGGCCCCATCCCTACATCACACGCAGGCCCCTCATCTGAGTCCTCACTCTCCAAGACCTCAGCCGTCCGCACCAGCTGCCAGTGAACCACAACATTGCCAAGCATCTGAATGTGGATCACATGACTAAGGGGATGTTTCAACATTTGTAGGTGTGAAACATGGTCATAGGTAAACCAGAATATTTCCTTTTGGGACTAATGGAAAAAGAACTGGAGAAAAAATTTGGAACTTTGTTGCTATACATCAGGAGTGTCAAACTCAAGGCCTGGGGGCCAAATCCTGCCTGTGAGGTAATTAGATCTAGCTCAAGGACCACCCTGGAAACAGCGAAGGACCGGCCCATGGTGCTTCTACCAGTGAAAATGGACTCCCGAGCTCTGTTTTCAGCTGCCATGGCTCCTACAACCTTCTGACAGTGAAAATAGCCAGTGGTGGGATTCAAATTTTTTTACTACCAGTTCTGTGGGCGTGGCTTGATGGGCGTGGCAGGGGAAGGATACTGTAAAATCTCCAGTCAGAGATGGTATTTGCCAGTTCTCTGAACTACTCAAAGTTTCCGCTACCGGTTCTCCAGAACTAGTCAGAACCTGCTGAATACCACCTCTGAAAATGGTTCTCCCAAGTGTCGTTTTCACTGGCAGAGTGTTACAGGAGCCTGTGGCAGCCAAAAATGGAGCTTGGAGCCCATTTTCGCTGGCAGTGCCCCCAACATGAGTGACGTTGAGCTGGCCATGCCCACCTCAGCCATGCCCCCCCACCCCCCACCCTGAGGTCAAACACAATCCTGATGTGGCCTTCAATGAAATTGAGTTTGACACCCCTGCTATACATGTTGATAGCAGCAAGACTATAGTATGCGCAAAAAAGGGAAAGACACTTCGCTACCTACCATGGAAGAATGGTTGCAGAAGTTGATGGAGTTGATTGAAATGGCAAAACTGACCACTCAAGAAAAACACAAGTACTTTTGTTTCCCCTTCTGAACTTCCTGCTTGATGTGGAAAAGAACGTAATTTTGACTTTGGGTTTTATAGATTAGATTTTTATAGAAATTATGGAAAAACAAAAAGTTGTGATTTGATGCTAATGCCTTATTTTACTGCAACAGAGCGAGTTGGAAGCGAATGCTTCTTTTTTCTTTTCTTTTCCCTACCTTTCCTCCCTTCTCTTTCCCCCTTTCCTTCCCTTCTCATTGCTCTTTTATGGACTTTTCTATTTTGTATTTTATAATACTTAATAGCTTAATAAAAAATGTTCATAGGTCACTTTTTTCAATACCATTGTAACTTTGAACAGTCAGTAAACAAATGGTATATATATATATGCCATTCTGAGTATTTTAAGGGAGATTAGATGTTTGAAAGGGGATGTGCTGGCTCAGTGGCTAAGACGCTGAGCTTGTCGATCAGAAAGATCGGCACTTTGGCAGTTCGAATCCCTAGCGCCACCACATAACAGAGGGAGCTCCTCTTACTTGTCCCAGCTTCTGCCAGCCTAGCAGTTCAAAAGTATGTAAAAATGCAAGTAGAAAAATAGGGACCACTTTGGTGGGAAGGTAACAGCGTTCTGTGCACCTTCGGCATTTAGTCATGTCAGCCACATGACCACGGAGACGTCTTTGGACAGCGCTGGCTCTTTGGCTTTGTAATGGAGATAAGCACCACCCCATAGAGCCAGAAACGACGAGCTCATATGTGCGAGGGGAACCTTTACCTTTAGATGTTTAAAAAATTCAAGTCTTCCTTTAATGGATTCTACAGAATGGATCAAGTTCTTGGGGGGTTATTATTTTTTATCCTCTTATCAACAGTTGCAAAGCAAGGTTCTAGAAGCATACCAATGAGTCCTATGATTGTTTCTCTTTCTTAAAAAAAAAAAAAACTATCGTAGATCAAATCTGATTTATACTGATCACCTTGAAGTCAGTTTCATGGAAGGCGCCTCTTTTCCTCTGGGTGGGATTACACTAAAGTAATTAATTTTAAGATTACAGGGCTGGTTTGTCATCGTTTTATCTTGATGCAATTATGTCAGTTGTGAATAGATACGCTAAATTAATCTTTAGTCAGATAGCACCATTTAACAGAAATCTTTCGAAGGCGCCTTGTAAACTATTGCTCCTTTGCAATCAAAATCCGGAGGAAAATTTTTTCGTACAACTTAACTGTGTTGACCAGTTTGCCTTTCTTCCAAGTGTAAGGATTATTCCCTTCTTTCATCTTAAGTTTGGAATTATCCATTCAGAAAAACTTATCAATCAGAGCTCTTCTTGTCTTTGAGCAGAAAGGCCTCCTAAACAATGTAGAGCAACGCAAATGTTTCAAACTGAACCCACTGCATTATGAAATGCTGTCATCTGTAGCTCATTCTCTGAAAATAGCCTCTTGGTCTTTTGTAACACTGATTTTTGGTGATAGTGTCAATGATCAGAAATATTAGTTTTAATCAGAGCATTAATGGCAGAGATAAATTTTCATAATTGGTTATCAAGATTGGGCTCTGGAAATGGATGCTCCTAAGAGTTTCAGACATGCATGTCAGACATTCCTTAGGCTTTTAAACAGAATTACACACAAAAATGATTGAAAGGGGGAGAAGGGACAATATTTTTCCACACAAATTTCCATTAGGTTGCAAGGCAAGGCAGTTAAACCATGCAAGGTCCCTTTAAGAAGCTGACAAACCACAGAAGACTGATAGATTTTTCCAGAAAATCATATATCCAGGTTCCACAACACAGTTTTAAAAAGTTTTATGACATATAAAAAATTCCATTTCTAAATAAACACTGTGTTCTTTGCATACAAATAATTTGAGAGATATAATCATAATATTTACAATAGTATTCATCACGTTGGTATTGGTCTCATAATATTTGCTTATCCATTTGACTAAACCTTCCTTATAAAATTAATCCTTCTCTTATATTTCCATATTTCTAACTTCTGCTTTTATTGGCTAACCAAAGATAAAATGAGTCTCACTATTAGAAATATTTGTGTATTGCCAACTAAGTTATTTGTGTAGTAGAAAAAAGGAATGAGAAAGCCAGGTTGTTACAATTGGTTTGTGCATATGCAAAACCATAATATAATTTATTTTGATTTTTGACTTAGCTTTTTCCGTGAATCCAAACCCTGGGTCTGTATGCCCCCATCTACAAGACTTTTTGGTGCCATCTAACAATGATTTGGAATAATAATTCATTATGATTTTATGGGATTTAAAACATTAATTTTAAAGTTTAAAAAGATGTGAATTGATACAGAAATTAAAGATATCTGCCTGGTCTTAAACCTGCCCCAAAGTAGTTTTGTTTGCTCATTCAGTGTGTGGAGTAAAGACTCTATGTACTGTATATAGTTGTTCAAAAATATTTTGTGCATATTTGTTTATTATTACTATCCAGAGCCAGAAACAGAATTTATGACAGAACAAGAATAAATTCTGAAGCTAAGTCGATGCTTGGTCTCACTAAGATTCTTGTGTCAACCATTCTGAAAGGGATGACATTTAAACAAAAAATTATAATGTGATTAATTTAAAGCAGCAAACAATGTTGCCTTCTAAAAGCACTTTTTGAAATAGAAACCAATATTCAAAATCTTATCAGTTCAAATATAAAACCACTGGAATGGACATCATTTTTAGGACCAAAACAAGATTGGTAAATATGTTCGATAAACGATCCCAAAGGTGATTTTTCAGGAGGCAACTGGACTTTCTTGTTTTTTCTTTTGAAGACATTTCACTTCTCATCCAAGAAGCTTCTTTGGCTCTGACAGGATATGGGGAATGGAAGGAATGATATTCCTTGCTGACAGCTGGTCATTTGTATCCTTTTAGAGCAGGGGTGTCCAACCTTGGCAACTTTAAGACTTGTGGACTTCAACTCCCAGAATTCCTCCTCCAGTCATGTTAACTCGGGAATTCTGGGAGTTGAAGTCCACAAGTCTTAAACTTGCCAACTTTGAAGACCCTTGCTCTAAAGGATGCAAATGACCAGCTTTCTGCAAGGAATATAAATCCTTCCACTCCCAACCACCCAGTCAGACCTGAAGAAGCTTCTTGGATGAGAAGTGAAATGTCTTGAAAGAAAAAACAAGAAAGTTCAGTTGCCTCTTGAAAAAAGCAGCTTTGGGACAGCCATGACCTGGATGGCTGAGAATCTCCATAGACTCTCAATAAACACAGTTGAACAGAGAAGGCTAGCAGATGAAAAAAAAATATTGGCTGATCTTGAAAAAGCTAAGGAGAGTTGGATCGGGTTAGTAATTGGCTGGGAGATCACAAGGACATCCACAAACGGTGTCAAAAACTGGAAAGTTGAAGGTGGCAAAGAAGGCAAATTGTATCTGCACGCGTGATTGTGTGAAGTCCACCTTTTGAGTCAGCATTGACTCTTGGCATCTACCTGGACTAGTTTACTCTGCAAGGTTTTGGAAATGGTTTGTTATTGCCTCCTTCCTAGGTTTGAGAGAGTGTCTGGCCCAAAGTCACCCAGATGGACTAGAACTCACAGTTTCTAGCCTGATGCCTTAACCATTATACCAAACTGATTCCATCTGCATTATTACCAAGAATGCAGTCCATGTAATCTCCAGCAGCCAGGCTTGACTTGAAGGGAGACTTCATACTCACTTTATCTTTTGTTGGCAGTGATGCATGGGATAAGGCTTGAGAGGAAACTATTGGAAGCTATAACCTGAGAAAATCATTCTTCAGCTAATTTGGTGTTTCCCAACCTCTGCAACTTTAAGATGTGAGGACTCCAACTATCTGTGGAATTCTAGGAATTGAAGTCCTCGTAACTGGGCTTGGCTAGTCAGATACAGATACAGATAATCAGAGTTGGAAGGGACCTTGTAGGTCATCTAGTCCAACCCCTCACCCAAGCGGGAGACCCTACTCCATTTCTAACAAATGGCAGTCCAATCTCTTCTTGAGAGTCTCAAGTGATGACGCTCCCACAACTTCCGAGGGCAAGCTGTTCCATTGGTTGATTGTTCTCACTGTCAGAAAGTTTCTCCTTGTTTCCAGGTTGAATCTCTCCTTGTTCAGTTTCCATCCGTTATTCCTTGTCTGGCCAACGGGAGCTTTAGAAAATAGCTCAACCCCTTCCTCCCTGTGGCAGCCCCTCAAATATTGGAAGACCACTATCATGTCTCCCCTGGTCCTTCTCTTTACTAGACTAGCGAAGCCCAGTTCCTGCAACCGTTCATTGTATGTTTTAGCCTCCAGTCCCCTAATCATCCTGGTTGCTCTTCTCTAGAGTCTCAACATCTTTTTTATAATGTGACCAAAACTGTGACCAAAACTGGATGCAGTACTCTAGGTGTGGTCTTACTAAGGCTTTATAGAGTGGTATTAGTACTTCATTTGATCTTGACTGTATCCCTCTGTTAATACAATTTAGGATTGCATTAACTTTTTGGGCTGCTGTTGCATACTGCTAGCTCATATTTAGCTGGTTGTCCACTAAGACTCCAACATCCCTCTCACAGTTACTGCTATTGAGCCTGGTTTCACCCCATCTATATATGTACTTTTGGTTTTTCTTGCTTAAGTGTAGGACTTTACTTTTCTCTACATTGAATTTCATTTTGTTAGATATGGCCCAGTGTTCTAGTCTGTCAAGATCCAGATGGATCTTGAGCCTATCTTCTTGGGTGTTAGCTATTCCTGCCAGTTTAGTATCATCTGCAAATTTGGTAAGTTCCCCTTCTATTCTCTCATCTAAGTCGTTAATGAAGATATTGAAGAGTACTGGGCCTAAGAGAGAACTTTGTAGCACCCCACTGCTTACTTCCCTCCATGTAGACTTAGACCCATTAAGGACTACTTGTTGAGTATGGTTTGCCAGCCACTTGCGAATAGTCTAGTGAAGAGAAGGAGCAGGGGAGACATGATAGAGGTCTTCCAATATTTCAGGGGCTGCCACAGGGTGGAAGGGGTCAAGCTATTTTCTAAAGCTCCTATAGGCCAGACAAGGAATAATAGACGGAAACTGAACAAGGAGAGATTTAACCCAGAAATAAGGAGAAACTTTCTGACAGTGAGAACAATCAACCAATGGAACAGCTTTCCCTTGGAAGTTGTGGGAGTGCCATCACTTGAGACTTTCAAGAAGAGATTGGACTGCCATTTGTCAGAAATGGTGTAGGGTCTCCCGCTTGGGCGGGGGGTTGGACTAGATGACCTACAAGGTCCCTTCCAACTCTGATTATCTGTATCTGTATCTATCTTGAAGCTTGCAGAAGTTGGGAAACACAGAGCCAGTCCGCTCTTGTATGTCAACACAGAAGTGACTCAGGAACAAATATTGAAAGAGGTAACCCTTTTCCTAGCTTAAAAGAGGCTTGTATGGAAGGCTGTTTCCTTTGCGGATATAATTAAATAGATTCCAAAACTGCAAACAAACTTGATATCAAAAAGGGCCTTTGTCAAACAGAAAGAGGCTTGAAAATACAGGTTATCCCATTCTCACTATCCTTAGGAAGATTTTTTTTCCCCTAAGAGTTTCAATCTGGAAATAGATTACAAGAAATAAAATCCTGGATAAAATGACCCTTATTTAATTACTGGTGTGAATCAAGTTGACCTCTGTCAATTCAGTTTACTGCCCATTAGATCTGCTAATCCTTCTAACTGTTGGATCTGGAAGATCTGGTTGTAAATATTCCCCTGGGGTCATTCCCCCCCCCCCTCATTCTAGCCCCATTTCAGTCCTTCCATAAAAATATGTCCAGCAAAGATTCAACAGGTAAAAATCTTCCCTGGAATTATATTTTTGTGCCAGGAAAAGTGTCAGGGGTTGGGTTTTTTTTTTTTTTTTTTGCCTTCTTCCCCCATAACCACTTCCTGCAAGGCCATAAGCAGCATGGAGAGAAAGGATTGTTCCTTTTTAGAGAATAACCTTCCAATCAATTGCCTGCAGAGATTGTAAAGAAAAAAAGAAGAAGAAGAAAAAGGAAGACCTGGGACCAGGCGCCAGCTGTCTGCTGGGATTCTCAGCTGCTTCGTGGCTGAGCTTTGCTGATCAAAGCAATGGGGGAGTAAGGCAGCACCCACCTCATCCCCTCCAGACTTCTCATTGTCCTCAAACTTTGCATGGAGATAATCAAGTTCCCCTCTCCCTCCAAAGCTTCATTTAAGATCACACATCATTATCTGCTCAGAATGGCAGTTTCCCTTTTAAGTATCAACCCTGGGTAAATTGATGGCTGTTTGTAACACTCACCGCCTCTTTGGAAATGCTAACAAGTTTATTTAGCTCACCCTTTGATGTCATGATCCCTGCTATTAGGTGGTCAATTAGGCATCAACCAGATTAACCCGGTTAAAAAAAAAAAGCTTTTGTTTTGAAGCACCCATGAGCACTAACCTGTCCCCCTGACTTGCCTTTTCTCCGGCCGAATGTAGAAGATGATAGGGGCACTTTGTCCCACTAAAGGACTGGACAACACAGAGACCTATGTTGTCCCAGCATAACTTGACACCCTGTCCCGCCCCATTGGCCCTTACAATACACTTATCCCCATTTCTTTGCCAATTAGGATTCCTGGCCCACCCGTTTCCCTCCTGGCATGGAGAATTAAAGCCCAGTGAGGGGGCTTTGCTTTGAAGGGGTAATAAGGCTGGGAAGGGAGGGGGCTAAAATACAGTTGCTTCATTAGCTTCTGGCCTGAGATCGGAGTGACAAAAAGCCAGCATGATAAAATACCCTGGGAAGAGATTTGTAAACAATTTTTTTCCATATTCACCCAAAGGCTTAAGGACTGCTTTTCTGATCTCTCCGGCACCAGAACCAAAGGAGAATTCTGCTTAGAAGTTCCAGTATTGGGGAGGTTGCCACAAAGAGAAGGAGGGGTCCATTTATTTTCCAATCTAAAGCACCAGAAGGCAGGACAAGAAACACTGGATGGGAACTAATCAAGGAGCAGTGGTGGGATTCAATTTTTTTTACTACCGGTTCTGTGGGTGTGGCCTGGTGGGTGTGGTGTGGCTTGGTGGGTGTGGCCTGGTGGGCATGGCAGGGGAAGGTTACTGCAAAATCTCCATGCCCTCCCCATCCCACTAACCTGCTTTCCAGCTTCGTTCTCTTGTGCAGGGCAACCAAAGAAGACCCAGCCGATCAGCTGGGACTCGGGAGGCAGAGAGTTGATGGGGGGCGGGGCCAGTCAGAGGTGGGATTTGCCGGTTCTCTGAACTACTCAAAATTTCCGCTACTGGTTCTCCAGAACTGGTCAGAACCTGCTGAATACCCACCTCTGTCAAGGAGAGAAGCAATCTGGAATGAAGGAGAACCTTCCAAACAGTGAGGAGGTAGAGTAGAAGTTGTGGGTGCTTCATCACTGGAGGTTTTTAAGAAGAGACTGGACAGCCATTTGTCTCAAATGGTATAGAGTCTCCTGCTTGAGCAGAGGGATGGACTAGAAGACCTCCAAGGTCCCTTCCAGCTCTATTCTGATTAATGTTTAGGGCCTGGCTTCACTGAGGATGGCTTCGGTGGGCTATGCAGGGTTGCTTCTGTTTAACTGCTGAAGTCACTCCTCCAGTGTTCTGCAAATGTTTTTCGCTTACAGTTGGCTTCAGACTTTCTCGGGATGCTTTGTAACTTATTTGGGCCAATGCTTTTTGATCTTACGTCGTGGCTGGAAGAACGTTTCATTTCATGGGGGTGGAGAGTTAGCGGTTGCTTTCTCTCTCTCCCATCCTGCAGTCTGTCCCATTCTTGACCCAATAAAGCATTCCAAAGGCAAGCCATAAGGACATCGTGAACTTCTCCATCCCAACATAGTTCAGCATGCAAAAGTAGAGGTACTCTATATCTAAAATGTCCCATATAAAGCATTGTCTAGTTTTCTACTGATCTGTCTCCTCTCAATTTACTGTATGAAAGATACCATAGACAAGCTGTAACACCTCGGTCCTATTGGGAGAGTGAAAATGGCTCTGGCAACTTTTTAGCTACGTTGCACGATTGTTTCAAAGGTCCATCTGATGTTTACCGACACTCCTAGGTATCTGCCATGTGCCATCCATGTATATGATGACTGAATCTGAGGAATGTTTTTGGCCATTATGAATGCAATGGGGGGGGGTGAAGGTGTCCCCCTCTTTGGCCTTTGTGGGTCATTCAGTGCTTCTTCGATTTTTCCCTATTTTACCAATTGGCAAGGTCCCTCCACTGTAGCGCAATCCTGGGACTGTCCTCTTTCTGTCGGTTCCTTTCACCCTCCTTTTGCCACCCCTTTTCACAACTGGCTGTCCCTTGACAACTTCCCTTCCTTTTCACATGTTGTTGCCTCCATGCTGAAACCAACTGGATGAGATCCAGATCCTTTTTCCCTACCCCCCCGCCCTCCATTTTTCCACAGTTCCCAACTACGCAATGGCTGCCTATGAATGCTTAAAAGTCTCCCCAGCTCCTTGGAGAAGGGGAAGGGGTTTTCCTGGTTAATAGACAGTTAATTGCACATCAAAGGAAGCGATCATATATGTCAATGAGGCCTAATGTCTTGTAGGGTGAGAACTCCTCAGTTACCACTGGATCTAAAATGGTTTCACAAGACTGTGGCAGAGCTCAGAAGTTGGCTCCTGTGTGTCTGAGGACATCAGGGCTTGGCTTAAAACAGCTCAACTCCCTGCTGGCTTGTCTGGCCAAACGGTAAGGGAAAAAAGCTCCCAATTCACAGAAGACCCAAGTCAAGGACTGCACTCTTTTATTCCCACTCACAGCCATCTTCTTTTCTTGGTTCTCGATTTTTTTCTTGCATTTGATCTTTTCTGTTCTGAAGACTGAAGTCATATTAATCACCGGTCAATGACAGTGTTGGATTGATTTGCTTGATTGACTGAAAACCCAAGTGGCCTGGTTGATTTCACTGTATTTCCAAGAGGTTATTTTGGTCAAGCAGCAATCACGGATGGAGAGAAGGGGCAACTGCCCAAGGAGCACATCTAAATGTAAATGACACGTCCTGCTTTCATTAGGAGTGTTAGGTGCCATCTCACTTGGGAAACTTTTATCTCATTCTCCCAAATCAAATCAATCTTTATTGCTGCTATTAACCAGCACAAAGCATCTACAACAATAGGTCTTAAGTGAAACTAAAAGGATGAAAAGAAATGATAGAGAGAGGAGGTATAAAACAGTCACTTTAACTCTAAAAACAATAAAGAGCTTACAATGCAAGAGGGTTGCATTAAGAAGCAAGCCAATTCTAAACTTAAGACTAAGAGTAAGCCCTATCCAGCAGGCTGCACTCAAGCCAGGTTTGGCTATTTTTACTCATTGCCTGCCTTATTTCAATGCAGCCTGAACATGTCGTATATTGGGTCAGGGATGATGTGAGATATCCAGAACTGTATATATTGTTGGGTGGTAAAAACTTGCAACATTACTGAGAAGTGAAGTAATTGCACAAGGTTGCTAAAAATTAGCAATACAGTGGGATGTGCCCCATAGACTCTGTCTGCCATCCCTCGTAGAGATTTATTCGTTAGATGTTCCTTACTTAATGTCAGCCAGGAAGAAAAGGTTTATACTGTACTCCCATAGATGTGTTGTCCTAGTGAGAGGGCCTTCAAATTTAGCAAGTTTAAGATTTGTGGACTTCAACTCCCAGAATTCCTGAGCTAACATGACTGGAGGAGGAATTCTGGGAGTTGAAGACAAGTTTAAAAGCTGTCATGTTTGAAGACGCCTCTTCTAGTGGAAGAAATTCAGTAAGGCAACATCTTCATGGCTAATAGATCAAGTGGATGCATGATTTAAGTCTGACGCCTTGTGATGTGAGATTTGTGCTACTACCAACAGTTAAGAGTTGTGCCGTTGTTTCACGCCCACTTTCAAAGAGACTCTTGACTTGCTCTTTTGATCCTCATATCATTAG
Source organism: Pseudonaja textilis (assembly GCF_049901715.1). Lineage (NCBI taxonomy): Eukaryota > Metazoa > Chordata > Lepidosauria > Squamata > Elapidae > Pseudonaja > Pseudonaja textilis. The sequence goes on from NC_141993.1 coordinate 28,153,970, forward strand.
GATTGATTTTATATACTTACATGCAGAGTTTTATATACCTACATACTATAGTAATGCTATAGTAGGAAGGAGCCCCAGGATTGTTGGAAGCATCAGCTGAAATATTCCCAAGGCAGCCTTCCTTTACCCATCACTTGCCAGAGGTGTTGTTTTTCAACTCCTGGGAAGGAGATGAAGTCTCAAACAGCCAGAGGCTACCAGGCTGGAAAAATCTTCCATGAATTAAATATCCCCTTTGGGCTCTTTTAAGTTTGAAAGCATTTGAGGAATTAGCTTTGGAGAAATGCATCGATTAGTCTGGTTAACCAGAAATCTGGTACTGGAATATAGTTCCACATTGTTACCCTAGTAGGGAACTTTAACATAAAGCTAGGAGGTTGTAATATTTCCATCTTTCCCATCAACTCCAAGATTTTCTCTTTTTCTCATGATCAAAGATTTAAAGATTACAGTGATCGGTGACAAAGCTAAGGCATTTAGTCTCTGCTTGACAAGGAATCAGAGGAGGGGACTGTGTGAAAATTCTTGAAGTTTCCTAGTAAATATAAGTGGGAATTAATAGGGGTAATAGTTTCCTTTTACTTTAACACTTCCCATCTCCATTCTAAAAAAGGGGGACATCAATAGAGATGGACGGATGGATGGATAAAGTTAAGTTGAATATCTAAGTTGGCACAATTGCCAGTTCTCATAGCATTCACTTGAAAATGGGTGAATGAAAATATGAGTAATCCATCTCAGAAGAAATCCATCCATGGGAAAATTTGTAGACCCGTTTAAAAAGACATTCAAGCCTCTGGGGAAATCACTTAATTCGTAATTGTCATTATGCATTTCAAACAGAGGTGGTATTCAGCAGGTTCTGACCAGTTCTGGAGAACCGGTAGTGGAAATTTTGAGTAGTTTGGAGAACCGGCAAATCCCACCTCTGAGTGGCCCCACCCCATCTATTCTCTGCCTCCCGAGTCCCAGCTGATCGGCTGGGTCTTTTTTTGTTGCCTTGCACAGGAGAACGGAACTGGAAAGCAGGTTAGTGGGGGCGGGAGGGAATGGGGATTTTGTAATAACCTTCCCCCAGGAGTGGGGAGGGAATGAAGATTTTATAGTATCCTTCCCCTGCCACTCCCACTAAGCTACACCCATGAGCCATGCTATACCAACCAAGCCATGCCATGCCCACCGAGCCACACCCACAGAACTGGTAGTAAAAATGTTTGAATCCCACCATTGATTTCAAATATCATTGAGCAACATGTTAAGCTTCCAGAAAGCAACCTAGACTTTTTTGTAAAAGGAAAATTAGCGTAATAATCTTAACATGAGTTGATTTAACTGGTTCTTCTCCATCCGATACTTATAAGTAGTCATTGTATCTTGCCCCTAGAGAGAAAGAAATTCAGTGTGGTAGCTTATTCACACAAAGCAGAAAGCTGCCCTAATTTCTACGTTAATATGAACACTGAGAATTATAAAGCAGCATAGGCTGGGATGGCTAAAATACGGTTCACCTAATTGTACTTTAGTGTATTTTATTTTAGACACTTGAGTTGGCAGGTCTCAACTGTGGCCTATTTTTGGCCTCCAGAGCCATACCTTTAGATTGCAAATTATACATGTACATGCATGCCCACCCATTTATATCTACAGGTAGTCCAGTGGTGGGATTCAAAAAATTTTATTACTGGTTCTGTGGGCATGACTTGGTGGGGGTGACAGGGACGGATACTACAAAATCTCCATTCTCTCCCCACCCCACTAACCTGCTTTCCAGCTCCATTCTCCTGTGCAGGGCAACAAAAAAAGACCCAGCCAATCAGCTGGGACTCGGGAGGCAAGGAATAGATGGGGGCGGGGCCAGTCAGAAGTGGTATTTGCCGGTTCTCCAAACTACTCAAAATTTCCACTACCGGTTCTCCAAAACTGGTCAGAACCTGCTGAATACCACTTCTGGTTTTGCTCCATTTTACAAACTTTCTTGCCACCGTTGTTAAGTGAATCACCGCAGTTGTTTAGCTAGTAACATGGTAGTTAACAGAATCTGGCTTCCCCATGGACTTTATTTGTCAGAAGTCACAAAAGGGGACGCCATGATCCCAGGACACTGCAACCGTCACAAATATGAATCATTTGTCAAGCATCCAAATTTCAATCATGTAACCAGGGGGATGATAAACAGTCATGTGAAGAACAGTCATAAGTCACTTTTTTTTCCAGTGCCGTTCTGTCTTCAAACAGTCACTAAATGAGCTGTTGTAAGTTGAGGAGGACCTGTCTTTAAATTACAACAGCAAAATGCCTTCTCACGTGTTGGCTCTGCCAATTTATTTGGTGGTTCATTTAGAGATGACCAGTTGTTTTGGTACAGATATCAATTCAGTAGCCATCCAAAGAATTGGAGTCCAGGTGAACATTGCAATTTGCATATATTTCCACATAACAGGCCTGACCCTGTATCAATCTTTTTGGATCAGAGCAAGCATATGTCATTCCTGCTCCTATAATGGATGACTTCCATATATTGGCATCTATAGTAAGTACCTCTTATTGGGAAAGACAGGAGAGAATTCAATGTATGATATTCCACATGTTTTTTGTCTCTCTCCTTTTCTTTCATCTTCCCTGACCTTTCTCACCTCTTCCCTTTCCTGTTGTCAGTTCAAGCATCTTAGTTTGTTTAAGGCCATTTGTCACCTGCCCTAAAGGTAAAACAACCGAATGAAGCATCCTTGGGCAGTTTTGGAGGTGTCACATTTGAATGAAGGGAAAGGATTTAGAAAAGCAAGGCGTGTGGATTATTAATACCATTTGCAAACTTGTCATTAGTACTTGATTTATTTCTTCTAAAGGCAAGTATGTAAGTTCCCTCAGCCCTCTGCCATCATTTGTTTAAATTGGTTTGGACGTTCCTTTGTGCTTTGATTGGATTACAATGGAGAAGAAAGCATTTTGAAAAGCCTTTTCCCTTGCTTAAATTGCCTTCACTAAAGGAAAAAGATACCCCCCCGGGAAATTTTATATGGTCCTTCCTAAATCCACTTCTGAACATTTTTTCAATACTTCAGATAATCCATAAAATAATTCAATCAACCATTTGTCTAACCTGGATACATTGCCTGTAGGAACTTAGAAGTACCTATTATCTTCAGCCTGCATGCAGATATGATGTGAGATAACCTATTGGTATTTACTTTACAATCAACCAAGATTTCTATCTTACAATTTCTCCTTTATGTCAGCATAGATAAAAGAAGATAGCTTGAGCTCCGCCTGAAAAAAGAAGAGAGAGAGAGAGAGAGAAAAGAAAACCTTTAATCTGACTGATAAGGCTGACTTCTATTGCTAATTTGTCTGCTCCTAGGGTCCAAATTTCAACTTCTTCATTCTTTGGATCAAAAGACTGGCCATCAGTCTCATCTGGTAATTCTTTCATATCAAGAGTGGAGTCTTCATTCTTTTAAGAGCTGAAAGCTTTATTTCATTGTTGTTGTCTACATCAACATGCCATTGCTAGAAGATAGGGGTCATTCTTGTGTATCAAGAATAGACAAGCTAGCGCTTTTCTAGTTGTTGTTGTTTTTATCTCAGCCCCCATCAGCTTCAACAGGCAGAGTGAATTGCAGTAGTTTGTTAAGGTGGTTGTTCAACGTTCTGGTACACAACAGTTAATTGAAGGGCGCTATTAGTATATAGAAAGTAAACTTCAACTGTTTCTGTCCCTGGTTTTCCCTTCTAGTGTGAAATGTGCATATTAGATTTCTGTTGACAAATTTTAAAATACTAGAACGATGAATATATTCCATTTTTTAAAAAAAAATTGTTAAAAATCAGGAGATGGTATGCAAGTTTGTTGGTTAAAAATTAAGTGATAATATCCAACGTATTAACTATTTCATTATTTTAAGAAGACCCAATCCCAAAGGTTTATTCAGTTTGTAAAATTTGGCAAAGAAAGCATGGAAGCCTGTCCATTTTTGTAGAACCCTTTGGCAATGATAGATTATTACAGATGACTTGGAAAATTACTGAATTCATTTGGACACATTAGAATTTTTCAAATCATTACCTTTAACTTTGCTTTCTTTTGCTTAAGACCTTATCATGACTTTAGACCTTATTTTGATTTTCAGGTTTACTCCTACCCCCTTAAATAGTTGTTTCTAGAATTTCATTGACCATCTATTACTCTCCATATCAAGATATTACCTTCAATTGTTCTTTGCTTGACTCCACTCACTGGCAACATCTGGAAATATACCTGGAATATGTAATAGCCTACATGCCATTTAGCCTGGCCATTTTGCATGCTGCATAGAAACAAGTATATGTGCTATATACTATAGGCATATGGAATTGTAGTTAATTTAAGGAATCCAGGATGCAAACTGGATTCATTATCATGGGCGAGAGAAGCTCAAACACCATGTACTTATGTTAGGCATTCCTAAAAATCAAATGCAATTGCAGAAAGGCTTGTGCAATGCCGATTTTAATATACTGGATATTTTAGATCAGATTTATCTGAAGAATGAGAATAGGTAACCCAGCAACAAGGAAAGGCTGAAACATATGATTAGCTTTACCCGTACAGTTTCAGCTTGGCAGCAGCATAGTCACAGCATTGGATTTGAGAAATTTGTTCACATTTCTTCCTATAATTCCTGAGTATATCATAGGGCATATTTCTAGATATTCCCAAAGTTGCATTATCCAAGTTGTTTTTAATTGGCTATTGAAAGTTATCTGGGAAAGACATACATTTTTGTAGATGTGAAAGTATGCTTTGCATGTGTGTGTGATGTGCATGTAACTGATTATATGGGCCACAGTTTAGCCCAGATTTGAATGGAATAATTTTTGGGGAAATCCTTGTTTGTCAATTCCAGTCCTTAGGGGGAAGAACAAAACCCAAAGATATCCAGAACGTTTTATCAAAAGGTGAAAACCAATGAATGACTAAAGCAGTTCAAATAAAAATAGCATTTTTATTAGGTGGAAATAAACATCATGAAAAAAAAAATGAACGTGAAATTCCAAAATATAGTCTCACCCTGAGTTCATCTGTATTTTTCATTCATCATTTATTGGTTAAAAAGTATTAATTATCTGTATTTAGCCCATGATATTTAAACAAATGCAGAGCAATCACCATATAATCAGTCTTGCTCCTGGAATATATTTCCAAGATTCAAAATGAAACGACCATTTAAAAACCACTTTATTTAAAGTGCTAATGTTTTATGATTAGGTGGCTGACTGATGTAAAAAAATTTTTAAAGGCTAAAAGCAGAGTTAAAGCTTGGTAGTATTTTAATATCATGGAAGGAGAAAAATTGTTAGTGGTAATAATATACTATATATCATTGTAATTAGAGGTAACAGAGTCAAATCCATTAGGCTTTTATCCTGACCATGCCAATTATTTTGGCTGGCAGGGGCAAGGGTATTATTG